>NC_052238.1:13840919-14177348 GCF_013401445.1 Tripterygium wilfordii | reverse complement strand
TATGGATTGTTGGAAATGAAAGTACTTAATTTATGGTTCAAATTTAAAAAATTTCTACCACCTATGAATTGGCATAACTCTATTGGTCATGATACACCGTATTAACATAAGTCATGACTTATTAGTACCATTGAATATTTTTACAAAATATAGAAAGTGTGTATGTGCACAGCCTGTAATTAAAATTAGAAAATGCTTAAGACTCTCAATTTATGACCTCCAATTTACCCCCAATCCATAAGAAGTATTGGATGTTAAGGGGTTCTCCATGTGCGTCTATAATTAATGACTATCTCACATTTCACATGAATTAAGGATAAAATAAGGATCATAAATTAAGAATCTATATAGGATTGCTCATTACATTAAGGCTATATTTAAGTGGAACGTTGGGAAAGGGAGAGTTCAAAAGCATTCCAATTTCCAACACAAAAAAATAAGGATGGGAGAGACTCTAGCCTCCAATTCCGGCTCCAATTCTCTCCCCAAAAATCTTGTTAAATAATAATTTTTTTAAAAAAAATATTAGAGTTTATGAATTATAAATTAGTGTTTAGCGTTTAGAGTTTATGGTTTAGGATTTAGGGCTTAATTTTTAGTGTTTAAGGTTTAGAGTTTAGGATTTAGGGTTTAAAATTTAATATTTAGAGACTTACCAAATTTTTTTTAATATTTAGAGTTTTTTCCCAAAATCTAGTATATTATAACATTATCAATATTAAAATACTTCATCACACATTTTAATTCATGATTTAATATAGTTTTAGTGAAAAATTGGAGCCCCAATACCCAAAAATTATCTATTTTCTATTGCAACACTTGTGAGCCCTCTTCTTCTCAACACTTGCGAACGCCCATGTGCTTATACACCCTAAAACAATATCTTATGCGGTGAATTAAAGTAAAGTATAGGAACACATACTAAAATAAAAACATATCTATGCAACTATAAAGGTCGGCCAAGCTTGTAGTATGGGTGATTAGTTTATAATTATATGCTGTAATCTTTATGTTTTATTTATTAATTAATTGTTATCCAGGACAACAATTAATTAATAAATTAAACCTATACAATTTAGTTTGAGAAAAAATATATTATTACACAAAACACGGCACATTTTCTTTCTCAATAATAGTTCCCTGTTTCCGTAAAGATTGCAGTACACACCTAATTAAATAGAATAAATAAGAATTAAGTCATTATTAGTGAGTGGCCTAACTAATATTAATTAAGGCCATGAACTTTGCTTAAATCATTAATCTTGACGCATTGAAATTAAAAAGCAATAAATTTAGGTCCCCCTAGGTAATCTCAGTGAGATTAATTAGATAATTAAGATTGTTGAACCCCTAAATTTATGGAGAAATTAGCGATAACTCCCTCAGTTACAACATTTGTTCCAGATGATGCAACAATTTTTTTTTACATTTTTTTTTTCTTCAAGTAATTTCAAAATGTTCTCTCTCAAAATACATATCAGATTTTGAAAAAAATTATATATCCAAAATCAACTGAAAACCTTTTTCTAACAAGATTCATTGTTGATATTTTATTTGTTGAAATTTTTTTGTTCAAATTTATAAATTGGTTTTTGTGGCGGTTTGATTTATCTATAGGCCATCTTAAAATTTATCTGTTCAATTTTATTTTTTCATCGATTTATTTGTTCAACAATTTAACTAGTCAATTAATTGATTTTTGTGTTGGTTTTTTTGCAATTTTATCTATTGAAATTTTATATTTCTAGAATTTTATCTGTCAGATATTTTGCTTTGAAAATATATACAATGGGTCTTGTTGGAAAAAAAATATTTTCATGTTGATTCTCGATATAATTTTTTTGAAATTTATCATGTATTTTAAGAGATAAAATATTCTGAAATTTTGCTTTTAAGAACAAAAAAACATGCATGGGCGAAGAAAAGACGATGTAGATGAAGAAGAAGAATGTGAGTCAGTGAGTGATGAGGGCAATTTTGTCAATAAAAATAATGTCTAAAACTTTATGTTCCGACTGAAATATGGTTTAAAACGTTGTGAACTTTATGGTAAAAATAAATTTGTAAAATATGTATCATTAAATAGTAATGTTTAGACTAATTATATGGCACATATTAATTAGCATTACATCAGTGGTCCCCGGACAACAATTTTTTTGGAACAAACAAAAGAGACAAACTCCTCTGTATAATTGTGTTCCCTCCCTGCTCTTGCCCGTCTTCTAATTCCAAACACTGATGGAACCTGGAACTAAATTTTCCACAAAAATCTCATCATGAAAAGCAAAAAAAAAAGTTGCGAAATACACTTCTATTTCTCCTCAATTGATAGTTGACTGTAGAATAATCAATGGAGTGATCTTAGAAAGCACACAATTGACTAGACCATTTGGAGTTTGACACAAATACGTAGAAGGACGACTAATAACAGAGTCGTTGGTTGAGATGATGAACTGGACCGTAAAAGCTCTTAGTGTGAACGGGAGGTCGAGAGTTCAAGTCTCATAGGTATTTTCTATTATTGCAATTTGTTAGATATGTCTTTACTCAAATCAGCGTGTGCGAATATCATCCTGCATTATCTTTCAGCACTGGGTCTCAGCTCATATCTCAATCAATCCATATATGGGGGTTACAGAGTCTTCCATGTGATCTGGAATTTATCATTTAATTATCCGATTGGCAACTGGATTACGTTAGAAAAAAAGTAGAAAAGACTATTCAAACACCCATGGACACAAATTTCATGTAGAAACGTATTACTTGGGGTGCTAAGTGTATATAGTCATCGAGTGAGGTAAAGAACGACCAAGATTTTATTTAATTTGGAATTACCTCAGCAATGTCCCTTGTTTTCAACATCTCATATTTTAATATCTGTGTAGCTTTTATGAAACATATATATATATATATATATAGACACACACATATATACATATATGTGTGTATGTATATATTTGTATATATGTGTGGGCCATCAACTTATGTCGTGCTTCATGCGTTCACTAAGGAATCGATCAACAAAAGCAAAAGGAATTCGTTATGTACAAGTCAATGAGTCATCTCCCACCAGACCAATATTCAAAAAATAAAATAAAATATATATATATATATAGGAGGCAAAAGAAAACTAAAAGATGTGTAAAGTGACGTGATCACTACACAAAAATATTATTTTTCTTCTTCTTTTTTTCAATCATCTATGGGGGTGACTAGCCAACAGGATAATGTAGTGTCGGCTTAGCTCTATAGTTATTATAAGTTAAGATTCTCTTTGTGGACTAATATTTTACGTTAATCTCATGGTTAATCAGCGTCCTCCTCCTAATTGTAGTAGTTGGTATTTGCTGACGATTTTTCATGTAATTTTTAATTCCTAGTTCATTGATTAACAACTTAATTCGTTTAAAAAAAAACTGTATGATTAGCTTACTTGTCAAATTTAAATATCAACTCAATCGATCACTAGTATAACAATAGTTTTAGAGTAGTGTAAATTGATGGGATAATGCAATCTTTGGTCACTGAAAGAGTTGACCAAATCCCCTACGCGATCACTGAATGTTCAAACGTTCTAACTTGATAAACCAAAATTGAAAATTGTTCTAATATGCACAATCAGACAAATTTTTGACTATTCGGGCAATCAAACTACTAATGTAACATAACAAATCAATATAAAGAATTTTTCCTGAGTGGTGAGAAAATGTTTGTGCATGCATATTGGAACAATTTTCAACTTTGAATTCCCAAATTAGAACTTGTGAACATCGTTGATTGAGTCGGAAATTGATAACTTTTTCGACGACAAAAGTTGCATTACCCCTAAATTGATGATCAACAACCTAGGCAAGGGCTAGATATTAATTTGAATGTTTTTTACAGTGAAATTTATAAATTTATTTTAGTGAGAAGAACAAATTTATGGGAAATACGTGTGTATGAGTCCCAATGATTTCCAAAATATGGGGATTTTTTTTCTTTTTTTAAAAAACACCACATAGAAATACGTTTGCGATTTTGAATCGATCATCGAACACATATATGTCTAATCCAATCGATTGTCAATCGAAACACCTCTCATTGGTTAAATTATAGAGAGTTGTGGATGCATGTATGGAACTCAAAGACATCGATATCAACCTTTTATATTTGATATATTCCAAAGCTAGCCATCCATCAAATACCACAAGAAGCATGTCGAATATGCCAAATTTTAGCATATTAGTTTAGCAGCTCATACTAGTACTCTTACGTGCCACATGCAATGCATGTGTGAACTTACTAAATCTAGTAGCTTTGATTTGATTTTTGACAGTCATTTGAAACTTTTCACCCTTTCTTATCAAAACTGTCAGAAAATACTTCGAACTTGCACTGTTAATGTTTTCCAACGTCGAGAGTGTTCACAATAATTCAGGAATTGAGGAGGAAATAAGCAACACGTGCTTCATTGGCCCCATATTTTCCACCCTTATCTTCTCCGCTATCACGGGGATCGAACTTATAATTTGTCTAAAGTGGGGTCAAATTTTAATTAAATAATAATATTTTTTGCTAATAATAAAATTAGTGATATTCGAGATATGAATAGTCTAAAAGCATAAAAGTTTTATAGGGGCAACAAAGAAAATTCCGAACCAAGTGCCCCCTTCTCGCATTATGGTTCTAAGTATTATTATTGGCAGCAGTCCATGAAAAAAATAAATTTGTGTGCGTCCGTCACTCAGAACGAATAATATATTCTATGTGTTTGGGTTAAGAATTTCAACATCCCGACTGTATAATTTAGATTATATTAGTTTAATTGAATAAAAAAGGTGAAGTGGTCCAGAAAATATCGCTTGTTGGCGGAGATAGACGAGGAATTACCTTTCGTAATCATGGCAGCAAAATATTTCTTCGGTTCTAGTTGAAAAACCGATAACCAAACCGGATGAAAGGGAATTGGTTCGGTTTGGTTTTTCTGTCAATTCAGTGTGGGTTAATTTGTGAAAATGACAAATCGAAAATTTTTCGGTTTTGTCTATTTCGGTTCCAACCCAAACCGAAAAAAATCAAATTTCCACCCCTACCGACCGACTTGTTTGAAGTATGTGTTGTATCACACTCCTCTCTCAAATTTAAAACCTAATAGTGTGTTTGGATTGAGGGATTTGGGAGAAGAGACGGGAAATAGACGTTTCTTCCAATTCTCTTGTTTGGATAGTTTATAAAAAAAAATTATGGAGAGGGATTTGAAGGAAGATTTCATTAAAATTTTGTTAAAATTCTTTCTCCCCAAAATAGAGTGATTTGTAGGATAGCGATCACTAATTAAATTATTTATAAGTTAAAGTCTATTTTAACCTTATACATAACACTTTAACATAAAAATAAGGATAAATTAGTAAATTAAACTAATTTTCTCTCTTTTTTTTAATGCATACAAACAAGAGAGATAAATGTATTATTCATTCTCTTCTCTTCCCTTTTCTTCTCTCAAATTTCTTAATCCAAACACACTCTAAGAGGGTCAAAAATGAATCATTTCTAGGACGGATTTTCATTAAAAAAAATAGCCTACATTTAACACGCAAAATTATACGAAATATGGAAGTTAAAATTGTTATACGCGCAAATCGATGTTGTGTAGTTTCGTAAAGCACATACATGAAAAAAAATTCCAACCACAAGCTTAGGCACCTGTTTCACGTGCTACGCCTGTAACAGTGGAAGCTGCCTCACACGCAGGCAACCTATCCTCATCAAGACCCAACAATTTTCACCGGAAAGCAGCCTTGTGGTTTGGTGGCGCTTATTGATCCCATTTATTTATTTGTTTAACTCATGGGTATTGTTAACAGGTGTTCGAAGAACATTTGTTAAGAATTGACCAGAATATGTTATATATGATGAAAATTTTCACCCCTAATTTTTTAAACTTAACTCATTTATTATTTCTATTAGTTAATTAATCTCCCCGAGCAAGGCTGACATGGCGGTCAGCCCACATGCCCACCTCATTTCGTGCAATGTCTACGTGTTGTGGACCCCCACTTTGTCCCCTCACAGCCCTACATATTCCCAGAAAAACAAAATTGGTATTCTACGTTTTTACTTTCCATGTATTTGACCGCCACAGGTTCCTTCCGAGCTAAGAGCATCCACAATGGGATGATTTTGAAGTACTTGATATGATACTTTCTTGATAAGTTAAGTGCTAGATGTTCACAATGGATATAATGGAGTGTATTTTAAGTATTTGAAATGTTACTTTTTTGATAAGTATAGCGCTACATGCACACAATGGGTGAAAAATGACGCTTGAAAATTTAGTTGTGGAAAAATGATACTTGAGAGTTGGAGTATGTATATAGTTGATGAATAGTGAAGAGAGAGATGATAAAAAGGAAGAAAGAGGTGATGAAAAGGAAGAGAGAGATGATAAAAAGGAAGAAAGAGAAGATGAAAAGGAAGAGAGAGATATGAAAAGGAAGAAAGAGATGATAAAAAGGAAGAGAGAGAAAATAGAGAAAGTGAGTATGGAGTGTTGGAATGTATGAAGTGTTGATGAATAGTGTATATTGTGAGATTTAATCATCCAATTAAATTGTGCCACGTAGGATAAAGGAGGAGAGAGAGAATAATTTTGAAGTGCTTGATATTTCAAGCATCACTGTGGATGCTCTAATGCCCTTTCTCCCCATGTTTTATAATTGATAATTCCCAACTATCCTTTTGTCTCTGTAAACAACTAGGCCCCACGACGACACGAAGAATTTCAAGTCACGGACTCATAAGAGCAATAGAGAGCATGCTCTCTCCTCAAGCTTTCCCTATATAAACCCCCCAAGAGTTTAACTCCTATTCCTCACTACACCAACAAAGCATAATTTGCCTTCTGTCTTAATACCTCTCTCTCTCTCTCTCTCGATCGCTCTCTTTTCTAGTTTTTTTTCCTCTACAAAAGTCAGTTCCATCTTAATGGCTGTGGACGATGCTTTCTCATCTCCGTTGGGTCCTCCAGCATGCGCGAAAGACGCCAAGGCCCTTCAATTCATTGAGGAGATGACTAGAAATGCTGACTTGGTTCAAGAGAGGGTTTTGGCCGAAATCTTGAGCCGAAACGCTGAGACTGAGTACCTCAAACGCTACAAGCTTCAAGGTGCAACCGATCGGGAGACATTCAAATCCAAAATCCCCGTGGTTAACTACGGGGATCTCCAGCCTGAAATCCAACGTATCGCTAATGGCGATCGATCGCCTATTCTATCAGCCCAGCCCATCTCTGAATTCCTTACCAGGTGTGTGTCAGAAATATATATAACTTCACACAACTTTTTAGATGATAAATTCTAATTAAAGTTATTGAAAATTACAGTTCTGGTACATCAGCTGGGGAGAGAAAGCTCATGCCAACAATAAGTGAAGAGCTAGATCGTCGCCAATTACTTTACAGTCTACTCATGCCGGTCATGAACCTGTAAGTTTATTAATATTTTCACATATATATATATATATATATATATATGTATGTATGTATGTATGTCCAGTGGATGCATGTTCTTCATTTAATATAACGCGCTTTATTACTTTCTATCAGTTATGTGCCTGGATTGGACAAAGGAAAGGGGTTGTACTTTTTGTTCGTGAAATCCGAAACAAAGACTCAGGGTGGGCTTCTGGCCCGACCCGTTCTCACAAGCTACTACAAGAGCGACCACTTCAAGACCCGACCCTATGACCCATACAATGTCTACACAAGCCCCAACGAGGCAATTCTCTGCCCCGATTCCTTCCAGAGCATGTACACTCAGATGCTGTGCGGTCTCCTGGAGCGCCACCACGTGCTCCGCCTCGGCGCCGTCTTTGCCTCGGGTCTCCTCCGTGCCATCAGATTCCTTCAACTCAACTGGAAAGCTCTCGCTCAAGATATCGAGACCGGTACCTTGAATCAGAAAATCACGGACCCGTCCATAAGAGCTAGAATGTCGAAGGTCCTGAAAACTGACCCGGAGCTTGCCGAGTTCGTAAGAAACGAATGTTCGAGAGAGAACTGGGAGGGGATCATCACGAGAGTTTGGCCAAACACAAAATATCTAGATGTTATCGTTACTGGAGCCATGGCGCAGTATATTCCGACACTCAATTACTACAGCGGTGGACTTCCACTAGCGTGCACCATGTACGCCTCGTCGGAGTGCTACTTCGGCTTAAATTTAAACCCAATGTCCAAGCCATCGGAGGTTTCTTACACCATCATGCCAAACATGGCCTACTTCGAGTTCTTGCCCCACGAGTCGAACTCGCCCGAGCTCACTCGCGAGTCGCCACCAAAACTCGTTGACCTTGCTGACGTGGAGGTTGGAAAAGAATACGAGCTGGTAATTACTACCTACGCAGGCCTGTCCAGATACCGAGTTGGTGACATCCTCCGAGTCACCGGGTTCCACAACTCGGCACCGCAGTTCCATTTCGTGAGAAGAAAGAATGTGCTGCTCAGTATTGACTCGGACAAGACCGACGAGGCGGAGTTACAAACGGCGGTGGACAACGCGTCCAAATTGTTGCGTGAATTCAATACGAGTGTGGTCGAGTACACGAGTTACGCAGATACGAAGACGATTCCTGGCCATTACGTGATATATTGGGAGTTAATGGTTAAGGACTCCAGGAACTCGCCTAGTGAGGAGGTTCTGAATCAGTGTTGCCTGGCCATGGAGGAATCGCTGAACTCAGTTTACCGACAAGGGCGAGTTGCGGACAACTCGATTGGGGCGCTAGAGATACGTGTGGTGAAGAGTGGGACGTTTGAGGAACTAATGGATTACGCAATATCAAGAGGAGCGTCGATTAATCAGTATAAGGTGCCCAGATGTGTTAATTTCACTCCGATCATGGAGTTGCTCGATTCAAGAGTGGTGTCGGCGCATTTTAGCCCGGCCTTGCCACGTTGGACTCCCGAAAGACGGAGGTGATCGATCATCTACCATTTTCTTAATGCGCCGACCAACTGCACCGTACCAAGTCAATGGGTTGGCAATGAATAATTATATATGTATGTATAGATTCTTCTTCTTCTGCTGCTTTGGTTTTTTCTTTTTAATTTATTGGGATTTGTGGTTAAGTTTGAAAAACATGTACTGTTAATTAGGATGACAAGGGTCAGGTTTGTTGTGACTTGTTCAAATGTTTGTGTAGTGGAAAGCAAAGCTTTCTTTCGTTGTAATGATAATGGAACGTAGTTTCTGTCTTTTAGTGATGCTGAGCTCTTTACTTCAATCTCATCAATTATCATTCTTCACCACTTTAACCACTAGAGTGATTAGTGATAACTTAGTGGTGAATCACCAACTAATTAAATTCGAAAGATATTGAGTTCGATTTTCATTAAGAGTAATATCTTTGTAATCACATATTAGATTTCGGCCAATGAAGTTAAAAACTTCTGTAAATGCAAGTGCCCAAGTTACAGGGAGAAAAAAAAAAGAAAAAAAAAGAAGATGTTGTGAGAAGACTCAACAGGCGGGAACAATTTAGAACAAGATTCTAATCACCTTCACTTTGAATCTCTTCCATTATCATCATCTTACTCACTCTAACTACTTGAGTGATAGCTTAATCGTGAATCTCTTTAGAATCAAACCCGAAAGATCTTGAGTTTGATTCTCAATGAAACAATACTCTTATGATCACGTGTTTGTTCTGTCATCAAGTGAAAAAATTATTGTTATCGGTTATAAAAAAATTCTTTCCCACCTACTAAAGAAAGAAAAATCCTACTAAAAATAGATATTATATTGTGCGGTTCTTAATTACATTCTTCTTTTATATATTCAACATCACCCTGTGACAAGACCTCTAATTCCTCATAGTATATGTTTACCAGTAACAGTGCTTGGGTATAAAGTAAAACAAGTATCACTTGATTCATTGACCCTCATCATCAGTTTTTTTTTCCCCCTTGTAAACAAATATCTCAAAATATCATTGCCTAGTCCCGAACACACGCCATAACATCTATCTCAAACGCATGCATGTTCATTTGTTTTGTTAACAGACCAATAGTTTCTATAATAGTTTCAGCAAATTGTGAGATCCATGACTGTCCTATAACTGCGTTCCTCTTTAACTATTAAAAGAGCTGTTCTTGTGTTTGTTTTGGAGCAAAGAACAGGCCAGTACGAAAAAAATCAATTCATTGTTTGTTCAAAAAATAACATAGGGGGGCATATTCCTTTCATTATAAGCTAGCCAAAGTCTACTTGCCAAGCTTTAGATGATTACTGACCCAAGTCTCTTTGTGCCAATGAATTATAACACTAATAAATGGTCTAATTAATTCACTTTAAGTAAGGCATTTGACAGTGGCTGAGATTCAGTCTAGACTGTCCATGTGGAAGGCCAGTCATCTGTCAATAGGGGCAAGGCTTTGTTTAAAAATCCTATGGGGGTGGGAAGTAAAATTGAGAAGCTCCAAAGGTGTTTTCTCTGGGGTGATATGGAAGGTCTAAGGAAGTTGCATAATATTGGTCATGAGAGCATTGTTAAGCCTAAGAATAAAGGCGCTGGAGTTGGCTCTATCAATGAGGAAATACAGTAGATGGCAACTTCATAGTTCAATCATTAACCACAGTAGCTGCGGCTGCCTTTGATGAAGATCCGTGATTGAATTATCCTCTACTCAAGTTTGGAATGGTTGTTCTCTTCCCAAAGTAGAGTTTTTCATATGACTGATCCTTAAGGATGTTTGGTGCATCCCAGGAAATATTTCTAAATTGTTTCAAGAGTGAAATGCTTTTGCTTCAGGAAAATTGCAGGAAAAAAAAAAAAGCATGGTGCATGATGTTTGCAGCTACCATTTGGACAGAAAGAAAACAAGCTCATTTTTGAAGGTAAACAAGTGGAATAGGAAAATGTTTTAAGCCTAGTCTTCATAAGGTATGGACTTTGACTTAAACCTGTGAACATCCAGCTCCTCTACAGTGGGCCAGAGATCATGAATACTGGGGATGGCTTGAAATTTAAGGCCAATCTAAGGAAGCCTATCATGCCCATTTGTGAATGACAAGCACCTCTTGCAAGCTCTGTGAAGTGGAATACGAATGACTCATCGCAACAAAGTGGAGTTATGGAGTTTTGAGAGATAGTGCATGTAACTTTCTTTGTATATTCTCAGGTCCAGTAGGTAATATGGATTCAAACTCAGCTAAAATTATAGCTACCAGAAGGGTTTTAAAATTTTATGTGGAGTTTGGGTTACCTGAAAGGGATAATATTATAGTTGAGACATACTCCCTAAACTCAATGGTTTGGCTCCTAAAAGGCATGCAGATTCCATGGACTTGGACCAGGACTTCAATGCAATTATCAACCATAAAGAAATCCTGCATCTGTCACTTTTAACCTTGTGTGGAGGGAACCTAATGGGGTTTGCTTATTTTTTGGCAAAAAAGGAGTTCAAAGGGCAGAGTATGATGGTTGATTGGTTCCATGAAGATTGAGGTCTATCGGCAGGCAGCTTTTAAGTTTGCAGGTCTGGCTGGTTATGGAAGGCTTTTGTTGTTGGGCTTTTCTTTTTTGGTTCTTGGTCTGGCTGGGAGCTTAGGGTGGTGGTTTGCTGATTATGGTTATCGCTTCATGCTCTCTGAATTTGATATCTTCAGGGGCTTGGCTTTTTGCTCCGGAGTTGTTAGTGTGGTGTTGTTTTCTTTGGTTGTAATCTTCTTCCTCATTAATAAATATTCAGATTTATCAAAAAATGTAAAATTTAATACATTTAATATAGATTATATAAACTATCAAAGACTAAAGAAAAAACTTGTTAATGTGAAATATTAAGATATTTCATAACGCATACACATGTGGTCTAATATTCATAAAATGTTTTTATCCTACTATTAATAAATATAAAAACCTATGCAATAATCAAATTCCATATTAAACCACATGATTATGAATTATGAGATTGGAACACCAAAGCTTAATGCAACTAAACAACCAATTAATAACATCTATTGATTTCTTAGAGTTAAGCATCCTCTTGTTTTCGTCCCATATGATCCACATCATGTTGTTCAATGCATTGTAAATATCCTCATACTTAATCTCCCTCCCTCTTCTCATAAAGAAGAGTAGTTACTAAGTGATTATAAGAGTCTAACAAGGAATTCAAGAATAGTAGAGCTTTATCCTCCTCTTGGATTGTGAGTTCCAAGTTCTCCAAATCAATCAATATTTTTTCATACTCACTCAAGTGATCTGACATAGTGTTACCTGCCGAATACTAGAACCTAAACAATTTTTTCTTCAAGTAGATCAGCCTATTCTCAATACTCTTCGTCATGAAGTTTCACTCCAGTTTATGCCACAAGTCCTTCGCCCTAGTCTCTTTCATCATTGAGTACGTCAATCTCTTTTCCAAACACAATTGAATAGAGTTCAACGCCTGCCTATTCGACTTCTCCCAAAGACCATCTGAAATATCAGCAGGTTTGTCAGCCAATGTGACATCTAGATCCTGGTACATATACAAAATCTCACACTTCCATAGGAAGGCACCAACGTAGAGGACGATGAAGAACCTAGCGCTACCGGAGCTTCCTCCTTCTTAGACTTATCTAAATCGTTACTCATCTTCTACCCAACATTATTGAGTCAATCCCAAAACAGAAATAAGACCTAGGGTGTGAAACAACCAACGATTAATCATAATCAAATAAAAATCTCAAAATCAATCTAAGAATCACAAAACCTAGGCTCCAATATCAATTTGTTGTGCTAAAATCACTAATACCCATAAATAATAGCACCAAATTGATTGACCAAATCAAATATCCAACCTAAGTTAAGAAGAGAATCAAGCAACCAATAATATGAAAGCGATAAAGAGACAATACACAATGATATATGTGGTTCGGCACACAAAGGGCTATGTCCACAGACAGTAAAGAATCAATTTCATTATGTGGAGAAGTTACAAACCAAGAGTCTATCCAATACAAATACAACAAGCCCACTCTAGATGATATCTTGTTCCTACAAGCTCTCTCAACAAGAAAATCAATTGAGAAGACAACAGAGACAAGAAACTTACTTATCCACAATGCAATCGCAATCCCAAAAGCTGCTCTCTTGGATCCCTCCACTCTCTGTTAAGTGTTTCCCCTTTGAAAGTGCTCCATCTCTAAACAGCACCCCAAAACCAAGTTGGGTCGAAACCTTATAGGACTTCTATTTATAAGCTGTCAAAAAAACTGTAAAATTCCGTCAGGTGTTCAGACGGCTTGCGAAGCTATCCGGACAGTTCAAACAATTCAGCTCTCTATCTCAAAAACTGGTCAAATCATCCGAACAGCACAATAGGTGTCCAGATAACTCATCAAAAAATGGTAGAAACAAAGCCAATTAACTCCACAACTTAATCTTCACCCACCATATTCACGAAATCACGTCAAATCCCGATCTCCCATGCTCCCTCTCAGTCATCTGAATCTCCGACCGAACTCTCAATTTCTTATCATCTTTTTTTTTGATATGCAACAATATAACAATAAATTCAAACAAACAAAAACAGTACAAGAAACAAAACAGGGCATCGAAAAAAGATGGCCTGAGAAAATGCAAGAATCAAAACAAAAAAATACAAAATAGTTAAGCATCCACTTGATGTCCATAAACATTTTAAGGGAGGAGAGAGGAGAGCTTCAAGTTGTAAATGATGGGAGATGGCCATGAATAAGTGCAAAATCTGAGACTTCTTGGAGATGCAAAGGAGATGACCATGATTAGGGCATCTAAAATGCAGTTATTTTCGCCATTGCAAGGGATATGAATGTTGGACAAAACGCAGAGCTTTTGGAGCTGGAACACTTTGACTTATGAATCTTCAACTGAAAACTGGGTTGTGGATGTTGAATGACCACTAAAAACTGAGCTGGATTGGAGCAGAATTTCAAATTATGGTCTGTGTATGCTGGATAACACGCTGAGCTTTTTGAGTAGGCACACTTTGTCGTATGAAACTTCAACTTCACCTGAGAGTAGTGAAGCTGAGATTTGAAGCAGAAAACATGAAACTCAAGATATCTTCAATTTATATTTTCAGCCCCAGGACTTTGCCATGTATCTCATGTAAGATGCATCCGTGCGGTTGTGCTTGTAACCACCTTGCCATCTGATGATAGCATGTACTGATACCACCTGGTTGTGATCCTAAACAAAAGTGAGAGGACCAGTTGTGCTAGCAACAAGAGCACATAGAAAGACACAGAGAAGAAACCAGAAGGAGAAGACACTAGGAAAAAGGAAGGGAGAAGAAGAAGAAGAAGAGAGAGAGAGGAAAAAAAAAAAAAACTACTCTTCCATGGAGCAAAACAACACGAGGACCCCAAAGGAAAAAAAAAAAAAAAAAAGCCGGTGGGGCAACCGAAAAGAGAGAGTCACACCCAAAAAGAAGAAACCAGTGATTAGGAACAACACAAATGCCCATACCCAGTGTTTAGACCAAAAACACACTCACCCAGTGTAAGAATCACAACACATATCCCCAGACATACACAGTGTTTAACCCACAAAACACACGCACCCAGTGTTTGCAACCCCAACAAACACCCAACATATTGATTAAAAAACGCAGAGAAAGAGAACACACATACCCCCAATCCCCAATGTTTTTAGAACCATCTCACATAATCAGATGAGCGCCTGACTCCTTCTCGTGCTAGCAGATCAGCCATGGCATTTCTTTCTCGCCGAATATGAAGTATCTGGAGATTTTGTAACTGCAATTTTGCAATGCTGACAACCAGGAGTGACAGTCGACAACCACTTGCCAGAAGCCAATCTCATCATCTTAGGTATGTTTGTAACTTTGTATTTGTTCTTTGGGATCAACCAATATTTTTCTATGGCAATTAATTATACTTATATATAAAGAGGAAACTCTGCGGAGGTGTTTTCTCTATATGACACCTAAACCCCAAAATATTTTGTTAGGAGTCCACCTGAAAATGATAATAGAAGAGCAATTTATCAAAGAAAATTATTTGACTTCCCTGCGTGAAGACCTGATCATATGAATTATGATTAGGTCCGTTAGGAACGGTTGCAGTTGTTCGTCTATTTTGTTTTATGGAATGAACACATGCATTTCATTTAAAACATAGGTTCAAACTCCACAGGACGGACCAGCAAAAGTGCATTAATAAGAGGCCTCTAGCATTCATCAGGAGTCCAATATGAAACCGTGGCCTTCAAAACGCGTTCCGTTCTTCCCTGCTTGTCTAACCGCACTGACGCCAAAAAGATGCTACTTGGCCTTTGACGCACCACGTAACTTGCCTTCTTTCTCATCATCCTCTTCTGTTTCCCCCAATCTCAATTTCAATCTCAATCTCGCTACTCTGCTGCAGGGTCACATTCCACATTATCATCTCCTGCAAATCCATGCTCATATCTATCGCCTTGGCGCCCATCAAGATAGTTTGATAGCCACTCGTCTTATTGGCCACTACTCTTCTCGATATGCAATTCGAGTATTACTTTATCAGCTTCAAAACCCCGATATCTTCCCCTTTAATGCTGCTATCAGAGTCTTGGCGAGAGAGGGTCTACTCTCTGATTGCTTTTCTCTCTTGAATACCTTAAAACAAAGGTCTCTTTCGCCTAATGACTTCACCTTTTCATTCCTATTAAAATCCTGCTCTGGTAACTCCCAGTGTGTCAAACAAATTCATACCCATATCGTTCAATTGGGTTTCGTGACTAATTCTTCTGTTTGTAATGGGCTCCTCGCTGTTTATGCTAGAGGTCTCAAAGATATGGTGTCTGCCCGCAACTTGTTTGATGAAATGCCAGAGAAAAGTACGGTTTGTAGCTGGACTTCTTTGATTGCAGGTTACGCTCAATCAGGTCAGACTGAGAGAGTTTTACAGCTTTTCTGTTCAATGGTAGATGCAAAATTGCTTCCAGAAGATGACACGATGGTTAATGTTTTGTCTGCATGCTCGAAGCTTAAAGTTATCCAAATTAAGGAATGGGTAACAATTCTCTCAAGATTGACTGGTAATGATGATTTTAAGATTATTAGTGGCGATTTCGTGAATACTGTTCTTGTTTATTTGTGTGGTAAATGGGGAAGGATTGATAAAAGTAGGGAAATATTTGATGATATTAGCGCAAACGGAAAAAGAAGTGTGCTTCCCTGGAATTCTTTGATAAATGCATATGTACAAAATGGCTACCCCATGGAGGCTTTGAGTCTTTTTCGGACGATGATGGAGAATCCCCATTCTCGACCAAACCATGTTACAATGGTTAGCGTGATCTCAGCTTGTGCTCAAATTGGTGATTTAGAGCTTGGAAGCTGGGTTCATGAGTATATGAAAGATAGAGGAAGTAAAGGTATTCTAGAATCTAACACATTTCTAGCTACCGCATTGATTGACATGTATTGTAAGTGTGGAAGTTTGGACAGAGCGAAGGAGGTTTTCGACAGGGTAGTTTCTAGAGATGTAGTCTTGTTCAATGCGATGGCAATGGGTCTTGCAACGAATGGCGAAGGAGAGGAAGCCCTTAGGCTTTTCTCCAAAATGGACCAGTTTGGTTTGTGTCCCAATGCTGGAACGTTTCTTGCTCTTTTATCTGCATGCAACCACTCAGGGTTGATAGATGAAGGACGACAGATATTCCAAGACATGACATCCTTCTTTTGCATTGCTCCTAGTTTGGAACATTATGCATGTTATATTGATCTTCTTGCAAGAGTAGGTCATGTTGAAGAAGCTTTTGAGGTTGCTTCCTCCATGCCTTTCGAGCCTAACAATTTTGTATGGGGTGCGTTGCTTGGGGGCTGCCTACTTCACTCAAGAGTTGAATTGGCTGAAAGTATCTACCGCAGGCTAAAAGAAGTGGACCCAGAAAATTCTGCAAGCTATGTGATGCTATCCAATGTATTTGCAGTTGATCGTAGATGGAGTGATGTCTCCGCACTACGGTGGTTTATGAGAGAAAGAGGGGTCAAGAAGCAGCCTGGTCATAGTTGGATCAGCATCAACGGAGTTGTCCATGAATTCCAAGTGGGTTCTGCATCGCATCCTCATATTCACGCCATATATGAGACATTGAATGGATTGGTAAAGGAAATGAAGGTACCAAGTCTTAGGTGGTAGTGAGAGAGCCATTTATGTATTGCTCTGCAGACCAAGTCTGTAAAATAGTAATGCACCAAGGATAAGTTGAATAAAAATCAAAATATTTATCTGTCGCTAAACCTAGAAAATTCCGGACCCTGATGTTGGACCTATGGTCCTATATGTCTAATTTTGATGATATTAAATCATTTATAAATGATAATGAAACATTAAAGCAATATTTGATTTATATGAATTGAATTTAAATGACTATATATTTTTTAGATAGTGCTGGAAATTAAGTTTTGAAAACAAACATACATGGACTAAGTTAGAGCATCAATTTTCCAATTATCATATCTTAACCAACTTAGGTCCAAATGACTTGAAACTTGAATCACATATACATGAAGGTTTAATATATGTTCTAGGACTATAATCATGAGAAATTAAGTGCATCACATATATATTTGGTCATATGCTTAAATTCCGCCAAAACTAGGTTTTACCTAATTTTGTGCATATGTGTTCTTTGTGAACGTGGTGAACCAAATGAACTCCGATTTAAATGAAATTTCGTGTGCATCTTAGTTTCATCACTATGAACATATTTGATTTAGTAAAGTTCAAGAGAAAAGGTCATTTACACTAAGTTTGCAAAATGACTTTGAATTTACACTTAGAATTTATCGGTTTTACAATTAGTGATCAAATTGCTTGGTTGAGTGACCAAACGATTTCCGATTGTTATGAAATTTTACATGGACATTCTAATACATATAAAATGATTTATCATGCAGTAATATAAATTTTCTGGGTTGTTTTTCTAATGTAATTAACCTATGCGCTCTATATGAAGCTCTTTGAGCTTACATGCAATTGGGGAGTTCTACCTCCTATTTCCTTGTAGGTTAATCATCATTGTGGTCTCATATGGCTCAGAATTCAGTATGTTCAAGAGTGGTCGAAGTCCAGTTTCTAAGAATGAGCTTGGAGCTCTAAGAAACTATGAAAAATCCTATATTTGCCAACTTTCCACTAAGGCACTTTATCAAGTTGAATGAATCAAACATTGAGGCTATTGGTTGTGGTCTTCATGGAGATAAAACTCTTTTCAAACATGTGGGACAAACCTTGTCCTCTCTATCATTAGTGATATATTCTTGTTTGACATTTTCACTCAAGACATGTGCTACCAAGAAAGTTAGGTTGGTGCAATCAAACAAGATCCTTGACATTTTCACTCAAGACATGTGCTACCAAGAAAGTTAGGTTGGTGCAATCAAACAAGATCCTTGACTAAGAGATCACTTTTGAAGTCTTTGATTCAAAATGAAGGGACAAGATGGCATAGTACAATCTACATCCATGGCTGAGAATTAAAGAGAGTTTGAATGGTCAAGATTTGAAGACATACATTGATCAAATGGTTGTGCATGAGACAACTTTCTTGCTTGCAATTTTTGACTTAAAAAAAGGAGCATGTGCAACGTCTATATGCTCTATGGTGGAGATTTGTTTGCTCAAATCATCAATGACCAAGATTAGGAGCTGCAATGGATGGTAGAGATCAACTCTTGAAGTCTGATCCAATGGCTGCAAGCATAGGAGAGAATTGCCTTTAAAAGAGGATCTTCCCTTTCATACAACTTGGAGAAGCATTTGCAATCAAGAGAGAACTTTGTTCAAAGCTTTCAAACATTCAAGCATCCATTGTCTACTAAAATCCCAGCTTCTTCTTGAGCCACTACTCAAGGCCTTCTCACCATTTTGCTGCTGCAAAGAGAGGGTGCTTTCACTTAAGCTCAAGGTGTTATTTCTCCCAAAATCACCTCACCTTACCTACTTGAAAATTCTACCCGTGAGTGTGTGATTGTTGTTATTGAAAGTTCTTCACTTAAATAGCTTAGTGCTAGTTGTGAGAACCTTGGCTAAAAAACCCATTGAGAAAGTCCCTTTGTTAGGGCATATTACAAACATTGAAGTTTGAGGGAGTTCTTAGAAACCCTTGGTTGTAAAGTTTGAAGATTGTCTTGAAATCTTCAGTTTCAAGGGTGACCTAAAAACCCTTGTGAGTTTTGTGGAGCTCTTGAGAAAACCACATCCTTAGTGGAGGTTGAAAATCCTAGGTTGGTGAATCTAGGTAGTAGACGTAGGAGAAGGGTCTCCGAACTACTATAAATCGCTGTGTTGATTTCTTTGTTTACTTGTTTATATTTACTACTTGTTTCAAACTGCAGGATTTTCAAAACCCTAATCTGTCCGAGATTAGCAGACTGCCTTAAACTTTGAATTTTGATCTGAAATTTTGATATAGTGTTTATTAATGTGTTGTGACATTGCATATAAAATTTCGTTGCATTTTGACATCATTTGATAGGTAAAATCTGAGTTGAAAAATCTGTGTGCAGTGTGTTGCTTGAAAATCTGTTTTGTGCAATTCTTGATTATTTGATATTTGGTCATTCACTATATTGTATCACATCTTGCATTGGATTGAATATTGATTAGGAAAATCATTAGAGTCCAAATTTGTGTGCTACTTGTTAATTGCCATTAATTTGTTTAAATTGAAAAAGAGATTCCAATTGGAATTTGGGGACACAATTCACCCCCCCTCTTGTGTTAAAACTCGATCCGTCAATTGGTATCGGAGCAGGTTAGCTAAAACTAGGAGTTATATCCTATTTGGCATATTTATGGCAAATATAAATTCTTATGGTGAGGCCGAAGGCCTATCCATGAATAGACCACCATTTTTCAATGGCTTGCAATACGGTTTTTGGAAAAATAGGATGAAAATTTTTATAAATTCCATTGATTATGATTTGTGGAAAGTTGTAGAGAATGGTCCTTATGTTCCTAGGAAACTTTTGGGTGATGAGATGGTAGATAAGGAAAAGAGTGAGTTTACTAAGGAAGATAAGAGATTACTTAGCCTAAATAATAAGGCAATCAACACTTTGCACATTGCACTTATTAGGAGTGAATTTGATTACATAGCTCAATGTAAGAGTGCAAAGGAGATTTGGGATATGTTAGAGTTGAAGCATGAAGGAACAAGTCAAGTGAAGGACTCTAAGATAAACATGCTAGTCACCGAGTTTGAGACCTTTAGAATGAAGAAGGGTGAGAGCATTAGGGAGATGTTTTCTAGACTTACTTGCATATGTAATGAATTAGAAGCTTTGAACAAACCATATGAGGAAGTTGATAAGGTTCAAAAGATCCTTAGGAGTTTACCTAGGATTTGGAAAGATAAGGTAGTAGCCATTAAAGAGGCTAAAGATCTTAGGAAGCTTAAGATAGAGGAATTAATAGGAAGTCTAATGACACATGAGTTGGAGATGTCAAGATTAGATGAGGAAGATGCACCACCTAAGAAAAATGGCTTAGCTCTTAGGATCAATAGTGACACTAGTTCGGATTCTAGTGATGATGATAGTGAAATAGGGGCAGCCCTATTAGCTAAGCATTTCAAGAAGTTCTTGAAGATGAACAAACGTGGAGGATTCAAGAATAGAAAGGCTTTTAAAGAAAAGAGAGAGGAGAAAGAGAAAGAAAAGAGTACTTGCTTTAAGTGTGGCAAAGTAGGTCACTTTATGGCCGATTGCCCTAAGCTTCAAAAGAAGAAGCATAAGGAATATAGAGAGAAAGAGAAGAAGAAGGACAAAGGGAAGAAGGAGAAGAAGGCATTCAAGGCCACTTGGGATGATTCTTCATCATCATCTTCAAGTGATAGTGAAGAGGAACTCCAAGCCAACTTGTGTCTCATGGCAAATGAGGAAGAGGAAGTGTCCTCATCAAATTCGGATGAGATGGTAACATCTTCTAAACCTTCTTATGATGAGCTCTCTTGTGTTTATGATGAACTTTATATTGCTTATGAGAAATTAATGCATAAACACAAGCATACTAAGAAAGAAGTTAGTAGACTTTCTAAAGTAGAAAAAATGCATCTAAATGAGTGTTGTGATTTGAAATCTAAATATGATGATGTATGTTTTTCACTTGATGCATTAGTTCAAGAAAATGAGGATTTAAAAAATCAATTGAAAACATGTGTTAATTCTAGTAACATTGCATCATCTAGCAATTCACATGACTTAGATGCTTTGCATGGCATGGATATTTCTAAAGGTTCATCCATACCTATGGGAGTGGGAACCAAATTAGAACCCGACCTAGATGGTAATGATGTTGATCAAAAGAGATATAGGTCAATGATTGGTAGTTTACTTTACTTGACCGCATCTAGGCCCGATATTATGTTTAGTGTTTGCATGTGTGCAAGATTTCAATCTAATCCTAAGCAAACACATCTCATGGTCATAAAGAAGATTCTTAGGTACTTAAAAGACACACCTTCCCTAGGGTTGTGGTATGATAAGAAATCTTCATTTGACTTGCATTCATTTGTAGATGCCGACTTTGCGGGTTGCAAAATAAATAGGAAAAGTACTAGTGGTACTTGTCAATACCTAGGAAATATGCTCATATCTTGGTTCTCCAAGAAGCAAACATGTGTTGCTTTGAGCACTACCGAAGCCGAATATATGGCTATTGGTAGTTGTACTTGCCAATTGCTTTGGATTAAACAACAAATGCTTGATTTTAATATGGAATTTTCAAACATTCCAATTCTTTATGATAACATAAGTGCCATACATTTGTCTAAGAATCCTAGATATCATGGTAAAGCTAAGCATATAGACATTAGACATCATTTCATTAGAGATCATGTTGCTAAAAAGAACATTGTGCTTGAACATGTAGAAGGGGAACATAATATTGCCGATTTGTTCACTAAGCCTTTAGCTAAGGATAGATTCATAAAACTAAGAAATGCATTGGGTTTGTGTGAAGCACCTTGAGTGCATATTACTTGAATGCTTATTATATTTTCTTGGTGATATGTGCTTATAAGCTAAATATATAAATTGGTATGCATGATTGAAGGGGGAGTAACCTAGTGTCATTAGGAGGCCATGGGTCACTTAGTGTGATAGGCTCCAAATTGGGTCACTTAGGTTCTATTAGTTCAATTGGTCTGTTGCCATTTGTTGATGAGAACTAGTTTTGATATTATTTGAAGCATGTTTATGGTCTTAAATCACTTTTGTGATAAAATCTCAAAAATGCTTATAAATCTTTTACAAAACTTGCATCAACCCCTTAGTTCTCCACTTTTTGATTTATTACAAAAAGGGGGAGAGACATGATGATAAATTGCATTAAAATCATTTGCCAAAATGCATATATAGGCATAACTTAAGGGAGAGTGTATATGCCATGATTGGGAGAGAATAGATGTTAAAGTAAGGGGGAGCTAAGCTTACTTAACTAAAGTTGTATATGAGTTTCAAAATTGTTTTAAATTGATATCATTAAACTTTTTAATGCACTTTGAATTGATATTAAATTCAATTACAATCAAATAGTCATTTATATCATGCATGTTTTGTAATCATCAAAAAGGGGGAGATTGTTGGACCTATGGTCCTATATGTCTAATTTTGATGATATTAAATCATTTATAAATGATAATGAAACATTAAAGCAATATTTGATTTATATGAATTGAATTTAAATGACTATATATTTTTTAGATAGTGCTGGAAATTAAGTTTTGAAAACAAACATACATGGACTAAGTTAGAGCATCAATTTTCCAATTATCATATCTTAACCAACTTAGGTCCAAATGACTTGAAACTTGAATCACATATACATGAAGGTTTAATATATGTTCTAGGACTATAATCATGAGAAATTAAGTGCATCACATATATATTTGGTTATATGCTTAAATTCCGCCAAAACTAGGTTTTACCTAATTTTGTGCATATGTGTTCTTTGTGAACGTGGTGAACCAAATGAACTCCGATTTAAATGAAATTTCGTGTGCATCTTAGTTTCATCACTATGAACATATTTGATTTAGTAAAGTTCAAGAGAAATCGATAGTGCCAGAGATGACACAGTTTTGATAGAATTGTCTATGAGTTTGATAGAATAATGTGTCTTGGTAACCATTGATTCTACATTTGAAGAACACAGAACTATCGGATTGCACAAGAAGAGCCACATCATGGTATCCTTGAGGCTCTACAGTGTTCTGAAAGCCCATGGACTTTGTCATAAATCTGTCTCCAAAAGCAACTGTATGTACCATTGAATCCATGTTACCGTACGAAAAAAAGGAACATAAGCTCTCCTATTGAGAGATGAAATTGTAATTTAAGGTTATGTACTTACAGGAAGTGGCAGTTTGCATGGTGCAAAAGTTCTTAGAAGACTTGTCTTTAGTAACAATGGTCTTCCTTGATCCATCACCATACATGAACACATTCACCGTCTTCTTGTCAATAGTAATGTACTTGTAGTAGATTCTAGCCTTGACATATATAACATATCGACCCTTGAAGTTCTTGGGGTATGTAGCAAGGGTTGCACCAATGGTCTTGAATTGGTCACTACCATCTTTAGCCACAACCACATTAGGCTTGATAGCTCCATTGTCAACCTTAGCCAATAACTTACGATATGCACCAGAGACCCATCTTGGGTACTTGTCTTCTTCAAAAAGCCTACGGGTGATATTGGTGTCAGAAATGTCGATTTTGATATTGAATTTCTCAAAAATATTTTTTAAGCGACTAACAATAACCAAACATTGATGGTTAATTGTCTTGAATCAAGCATACTATTACTCAATTGATCCTTAATTGGGTGAGACTGGTTGGAGTCTCTATCTTTATGAGATCATCAAATCCGTCCAATCAATATTGTTGGTAAGATATAAAAGAATTAAACCTATTCTTGAGTTTGGCTATGCGATGGTGCATTGTTTGCATTATGCTATTACCAACAAAACTAAATGATGTTTCAAGATCTTAGACAGCAAAGTCCATCAAGTCCTTGCAATCATCCATGACCGTCTTGATCCTTGGCTCATGATATTTACTTAATTTAATTACTATATAGGTATTTACTTAATTCTGGTCAATTTTCAATATGTAATCCCCCGAAGCCTTGCCCACCTTTAACCCCTCTTGAAAACTAATTAATCCCCTCAATTTATTTTCTAGATCCGCCATTGGACTCATTCATTTTATATATCATTATGGACTCATTCGTTAAGGATACGTAGCGTTGTGGTTTATGCAACAATCTATATGTTTGATTTCATGGAAAATGAAAAGAAGAACTTGGACCATGCCTGGTCTCAAATTAACATTAAGGTACTTTGCCAATCTTGTGTCTCCATGCAAATTAACATTACCATTTAAAGCATGATAAAATATAACATGATATAATTTGGGCCCATTATGAAAATCCCTTTTGACTTTAGTCTCTTGACACGCTGGATTTAACAAGCTCATATTGTTCAAGTACGTGGATTCTGACCATCTAATCCTGTCTTTTTTTCTTCAATTGACAAACAAAAAGTGTTTAGACAAACCCTTTTTTTTATTGTTTTTTAAAAGAAGAAAAAACCTCTTAGGTTGAGTTTTAAAGTAAATTAGTAGTGGTGCTTGTGGTTTGGACGCGTAAAGAATAAGGCAGTTGGTGTACGTGAGGAAAAAATGATTAGACCCAAAGAGAGAAGAACATGCTTTGTTATACCTCTCATAATTTACTAACAAAATCAAATGAAGTAAGAAAGACTGAAATATTGAGAAACACAATTAGTTCACATGGCACTCATGTGTGTAGTATTTTATAGAGGTCTCGAGTTCGAGTTTTCCCGTCTCTCTTCCCCTGTATTCAAAAGAAAGAATGAAATATCTAATATGTTTTTCATTGAAATCGAACATTAGACACATATATACCTAACTCAGCCGATTACCGACCTAACCACCTCTCGTCTCATTGGTAATAATTATAAAAAAAAAACTTATTAACAATTGGTGGATATATTTTAATTCTTGTTACTCTTTCCTTCATATGAAAAAAAAAAAGAAAAACTTATGAATATCTAACCGGTGGTGCCTTTGTCTATAAGGAACAACAAATTTGTGTACTGTAGCTGGTCTGTTATGAACAAGAGAACATGTTACATGGCCCTGGGGAAAGCAACTATGGTTGAGTTGTAATATCAAATGGCCCACAATGATATATGATCTTGATTTGATGTTATTTTTCAATAACATATATATAGCAGTGACAATGATATTCAATTTGAAAAGTAGTTAAGACTGCTGGTATGAATCAATGAATGGATGGATGGATGTAAACAACTAGTTGAATGAAGATATTTTTATTTTAGTTTTCTTTTTGCATGAATGATGGGACTCATAGGGACAAACATTTTAAATCTAAAAAGTGGAGAGTAGAATCCAAAAGTATATATATACATCCATATAATCTATCTATATATATGCTTGGCATCTCTCCACATGAATTGCCAACACATTTATACACAACACACAATCTTATCAGGGGGGATTCGGTGCGGCGTTGTGTCTGTTATGAACCAATATTTTGGACGTGCATGTCTGCATTGATTGACCATTCATCTCACGTTGAAAGAAAATACGAAAACCGTTTGGGTAATAGTTTAATTAATGAATCTTTTTCGACTCAAATCATATTGACTCGGGAAATTTTGAATTCGATTCTCATTGGCCTGGAGTAGTATATGTGTGGTCACGTGTTGGGTTTTGATCTAACTTATCCTGTCATCAAGGAGAAAATTCTGTGCTCGCAGGCCTGACAGTCTTAATATACCCATATTATATGTCCAAATGTTACATTTGTATGATATCGTTCACGCTAAAAATATATATGTATAGAGATTCATGTGATCAGTAGGTGCAAAGTCATTTGTGTTTGAAAAAATTTATGATAAAAACTCACTAGAAGCTAAAGAAGCTAGGTTGTGTATTGTAGTTACAATTGAACGTGCAGAATTGGCCAAACGAAGTATGGACCAACCCAAACGAAGTGTATGGAAACATGGTCTCCATACACCCATTTGGAAGACAAAAACAATACAAAACTTCACATATATGTGTGTGTATATATATACACGTACACATCCTAATGGTATTTTATTTTCATATTGCATGGAGTATTAATTAGTGTCATCGTTCCTAACGAAGATCAATGGGGACTATTGGAAGGAAACTTTATTGCATAGCTGGATCCGTCTCAACGAAAACGCGGGAATCTTTTGGGGTTCCACGTGGATTAAAAAAAAAGTATTATTATTATTATTCTTGCACATGAGTTCACAAATGTGGAAGTTTCTCTCAGTCTCAAATTGGTCAAAGAAGTGGCCCACTCTGTTGATTAGTTTCTGTTAATCAAGTATTTTTTTAATCCACGTGGAACTCTATACATGGGAAGGGATGAGATGCTCGAACTTAAGATTTTTATGAGATATCAAACACATAAATATGACTGCATGAGTGATATTTGAGTTACTCGTGATTTATGTTTTCGGTTTTGATTTGAAGAGATACGACGAATCAATTTACAGTTTTATACGGTCAAACTCTATAATCGAGTAATTCTGTTAATAAATATATAAATTCTGTTAATAATGAAATGAAAATGAGCGATTTTTACTCCCTTGACTACTCAAATTATCAAACCACGTGTCACTACTACCACCTGATTGACTACAAATCATACGGAAGAGAGTTAAAATTACCGTTACTATCCTTGAGCGAGAATTGGCCCCAATTCCATTGAATGCGGCTATTAAGGTGATAAAAAACACACTCTTTTAATACCTCATTGATCGCATCACTTTCAACCCCAAATCATTCCATCTTCTTCTTCCCCACCACTTTCAGCCCCAAATCCTTCCATTTTCTTTTGACAATTACTTGCTACAAACCTTCGATGGAGACCCACTGACATCCTCACAATCATCAATGAGAACTTCGAAGGCAAGGTGCGGGAAATCGTTGTGGAAACAAGACATAATATAAGGGGGTCATAATAGCAAACAAATGATTTTATGTCAAGATGGGGCAAAGTTACGCAAGAGTATGAGGATAGCGTCTTGAATTTTTTTAATTACCTATTAATGATACCTTCAAAAGCATAAAAAATAACACTAAAATATGAAAAATAATAATTGTCACATTTTCTTGTTTCAAGTTTCAACCATGAGCATGAATTTTTACAATAAAGGAGTCTAAATTGAAAATTCAAGTGAGTCTTTTATGTAAATTACTATATAAGTAAAATTATTAAAATGTTTTTGAGGATAGTCAACTGACCCCTCACTATAAGGAGGCTCCACGCTTGGTTTTTTGATACATTGGATGGGGAGGGGATTGAAACCTAAAGCTAATGTCCATGTGTGGGAATGCATTATCACCAACTAAGTTGGAGGTTGTTCACAGGCTTTGCCCTTGGTTGGACGCAAATGATTCAAATGAATTCATAAACTCCACATGTTCCACATAATGCATATAAAATCATGTGGACATATAACTCAATTAAAAAAAAAGTCTATAAGACAAGTGAGTCGCTGGTTGAACGGTAATCACATTGCATGTAAGTGATCACTGACCCATTAGGTCGTGAGTTCCAATCCTACCCCACCCAAATCCTTGTTTCAAAAAAAAAGGAAAATTAAATATAAGTCCTTCATGGGAGAGCTTTGTTCCAATATGAACATTCTTAAAAGTCTTATTCCATAAAGTACATGTACTTTAAACTAATATTCCAAAAAGGACAAACTCTTATCCTAATTTTTTTAAATGACTAAAATGACCTCAATTTAATTAATTAAAATTTAAAAATTAATCATAAAGTTTACGAAAATTCCTTATCCACTTACGAAAGCTCCTCTTTCACAATTATAGTTGCAGTGAATATTTTTTTTCCAATTTTCTTCGTGAAATTGATTTTCTAATATGAATCTTGCATCAATTTTGAATTTCTATAATGATTCACCTTACGATCATGTTGATTTTGGATATTCTCGGTGTTTGAATTTCTAGATTTGATCATACTCACCACAGGACTTGTAGTTTTCCTTCGATCTGTCATCACATCATTATTTTTCAAAAGTTTCTGTAATGATTTTTTTGTGTTTTTTTTGGTTCTGATTCCAGTTGCAGACTACATGTGATATGTTATTTGTTTCAATTAATTTGATATCTGTCATAATGTTATCTGTCCTGTTAAATGTTATCTGTCTTATTGAAATGTTATCTGTCTTTAATGAAATGTTATCTGTTTTTAAAGAAATTTATTTGTTTAAAGTTCCAAAACAAATAACATATAAGAACAGATCTGAAACAAATGTATTATTTGTAGATTCAGATCCAATTTCAGAAGAAAAAAAAAAGAATTCGAAAAAGCAATAAAACCTCAAAGGTGATGCGCCATGGTCCGTGGAGTTGATTGGTGGTGTTGATGGTCATCGGAGTTGGCCGTATTGGCCGGATCTATCTTCTTTTCAAATGGTGGCCGTGATTTCAAAAAGTTTTTTTGATGAATCAAGTGATAATCGATGACCAGTGATGATTGAGTTTTAATCGGGCTGACCTAGAGCTTTATTTCGATAGTTTGTTCATAGAAAACGATGATCGGACGACCAATTTCTGGTGGTCGACATGAAAGAAGATGAAGAGAGAGAAAAAAAAAGAGGAAGAAGAATGACATCACGAGTGTGACTCTAGATAGATTTTAGAGATATATTTAGGGGTATTTTTGTCAATACAATACAAATATATTTTTTTCTAATGTTTTTCCTGCTTTATCATTCCTTGAATATGTAACTATTATATTCTCCTTTCCCCTAATTTCCCCAAGAAAGAAGTATAAGATTCTTTTATAAAAATAATGAAATAAACCAGATACGATACGGTGTGAACATCAATTTAAGAAAGAATGAAACACATAATCCATGCATTCAAAGGTCATAATTTTGTGAATTAAAAAAGGAATCATAAAAATTATAGGGTTTGCCAGATTGAGAAAAATAACTACATTTAATGCCAATTTTCCACGTCAGACAGCTCACCCACTCATACCATAGGTAAGGTAACGCTTTCCCACTGCAGCTTTTCCAGTTCCCAGTCTCTCCACTAATACATTACCACTCTCTGTCTACCTCTCTATGAAGAAGAAGATCACACAGAGCCTGAAATCTTGCTCTTGTTAGCTTGGAAACAGTGAAACAAACCCAAACAACTTTCTCTCTCGCTCTTTAAAGAATGGAGAAAAAGCAGGGTTTCTTCTCGGCTCTCAAGGAAGAAGTGGTAAGGGGACTTTCCCCATCCAGGTCCCGATCAAAGAGCCCTGCCCGTTCTGCGTCTCCGATTTCAGGCCTGCTCCGGAGGAAGAAGAATCCCTACGCTCTCACGGCCAACCCTGAGCCATTGGTTGGGAGATCCGGAAGCCTGAGGCCGGTGGTCGGGGAGACACTGACGCCTCTCATGGAGGGACCGGATCCAGACGGAGGGGAAGGGGTTGGCGGGGAGTCGAGGCGGATGGGCTCGGGAATCGGGCAGTGGATGAAAGGGCAGCTCTCAAGAACTCCGTCCGTTTCGAACTCTTCGTTGGGATATAATAGTAATAATAAGAGGTCTGATCTCAGGCTGCTGCTTGGGGTCATGGGCGCACCTCTCTCCCCGGTGCACGTTACCAGCTTGGACCCGTTGCCTCACCTTAGCATCAAAGACACACCCATTGTAAGTTTTACAGAGAAGTTGATTGTTAGATGAAACCTTAGCATACTCAACAGAATAGAAAGTTAGAAACTCTTTTTCTTTTCAGATTTACCATTTTTTTTTTGTTTCTTAGGGGCTGTGGTTATTGAGTATTAGGGACAAGCGTGTGATTTTGGTTAAAAAAATTATCAGGATTAGTTTGAATTTTTCTAAAATATTTTATGTAAGCGTAAAACAGGGTAGTGGCCGTTCCTTACTTTTAGTTTTAGAGTTGCAGCAATAATTTATTTCTTCATGGTTTTGCTTACAAATCTCTACTATCTGTGTTTATTTATACATTGCTGTGGCCATTTTTAATTGGGGACAAGATGAAGTGACCTATTTTCTTTTCTAATTCTTAAAGGGTTCAGTTCAGTTGGTGAGAAAATAGAATAATGCAGAATAGGAAGAAAATAAATCACTATATTTTCACTTGTTTCTCCTTATATCATCTTATATATTTTTTATTCAATCATAACCTAATCACTAGTTCTTTTTTTTTCTTGAGATATCATAGAGAAAAAATGTTTTAAGAGAATGAGAAGAAAAACAATTGTGGAATGGATCTTGAATTTGGTAATGTCCTTTTAATTGCCAGTGAAAATGAATGGGATGTTTTCGGCACAAGAACCATGATACTTTGTAGGGGGTAAAGTTTTTTAAACTCCATTTTTTTTATCCATGTAAAGCTATTTAGTTTCTTTTCTAAGATTTCTTAACTGCTCATTGCCATTGCAGGAAACTTCTTCTGCTCAGTACATATTGCAGCAGTACATAGCTGCTTCAGGAGGGCAGAAGCTGCAAAACTCCATAAAGAATGCTTATGCAATGGGAAAGGTCAGAATGGTAGCTTCGGAGTTTGAAACTGCAACAAAGGTGGTGAAGAACCGGAATGGCTCTAAGGGGACAGAATTGGGCAACTTTGTTCTCTGGCAGATGAACCCAGACATGTGGTATGTTGAGCTTGCAGTTGGAGGGAGTAAGGTTCGTGCTGGCTGCAATGGCAAGCTTGTTTGGAGACATACCCCGTGGCTTGGTGCCCACACTGCAAAAGGACCTGTTAGACCTTTACGCCGTGCCTTGCAGGTTAGTTTCTTTTTAGTGTTGGTTATACTGGCGCCCTTATACAATTCTGTCTTTGTAGATCATTTATGAGGGCTTTGATTTTTCTTATTTAGGGACTTGATCCAAGAACCACAGCCAGTATTTTTGTAGATGCCAGGTGCATAGGAGAGAAAAAGATTAATGGTGAAGATTGCTTCATCCTTAAGCTATGTGCTGATCCTCATACACTGAAAGCTAGAAGTGAGGGACCTGCTGAAATCATAAGGCATGTACTGTTTGGCTACTTCAGCCAAAAGACCGGACTTCTTGTCCATATGGAGGATTCGCATCTGACCCGCATCCAATCCAATGGCGGTGATGCAGTTTACTGGGAGACTACAATCAATTCCTTCCTAGATGATTACAGGCCTGTGGAAGGGATTTTGATTGCGCATTCTGGGCGTTCAGTGGTGACACTTTTTAGATTTGGTGAAGTGGCAATGAGCCATACAAAGACAAAGATGGAAGAAGCTTGGACAATTGAAGAGGTTGCATTCAATGTTCAAGGTCTTTCAGTGGACTGTTTTATACCGCCGGCAGACTTGAGATCAGGATCTATAAGTGAAACTTGTGAGCTTCCTCAGGATGAAAGGGTGAAGAGTGCAATTGTGTTAGCAGCAGCATATAGGGCCAAAGTAGCTGCACTGGAGAAATCGCATGAGAGCTTCACCGAAAACATTCTCTGAATGGTGGAAGTCTAACAAATGGGACTGATTTAGGGCAATTGTTTATACTGGTAGCTAAATTTTAGTCTGCTAACCGGTTAGGGTTTATTATGGAGCAGTTGATGGTCAGGTTTTTTGCACTTCTTATTTTTATTTTTTTATTGCTTCTATTAGTCTGTAAATAGAGCATAAGCATTCACAGGTTTGAAGAAGCCTGAATGAATCTTTAGACTCTCATTGCAGAATCCACCGATGGGGTTGGAGCTCGATTTTCCAGTTAGGGATAGAGCCAATGGAGGTTGGTTTTTTGCTTTACCTTCCGTGTCTGAAGGAAGTTGGTGAATCTGTGCATAGCAGAACCTTTAAGCTTTGATGAATCTACTAATTCTCTTGCTTAAATCAATTTGATGGTGGCAGTGGAAAGGGAGCTGCTGTCGGCCAACATTAGTTCGACACTAATGTCTAGTTTTTCCTTTTCTTTCTAATTTTACTGTTGGTAGATGTTTTCTTGTTGCTCTGGTTTGTTTATTGATTTATGTAAACGTTGCTCACTTGCTTGAGTTTGGGGATGAAAAAGTGATTTTGCTGTCTCTCTTCTGAGGCAGAAAATAGTAGTAATTTGTACCTTGGGGACCTTTATCCTTGTCCCCTATCGCTTGTTGCAGGAGGAAGCTTTGGAGAGAAGAAACATAAAGAAAAAGGAGTAGAGTAGAACTTCTTCAGCAGCATAAAAACTCATGTGGGAATAAGAAGGAAGTGGGAGTATGAATCGTTAAAGGCAAAGTTAGTCTGTGAAAATATGATTACAGCAAGGCACGGGGTAGAAAGTTTGAAACTCCCCATGTGATTTCCACATCTTGGTTTCCTGCTTCTCCTGATAGCAGGCTTTGTTTATTCATATGTTGTTCATTTTTATCAGCTTTTGCAGACTTGCAGGCACAATTTTTCCCCACACTCTGTACCACTTGGTCTTTTTGATTAAATTTTACTGTCATTTCTATCCCCGGTGAAGGTTCTTCCTCCTCATGATGGCCTTGGTATCCTTCAATGGTCAAGTTATCATTTGGGGAGGGAATGGGCATATTTTTTGAAGATGTTATTGCTATTCAGCCATCATATAGATGTGAGGAGATTTTGGTAAGATCCCACATCGAGGAGGAGGATAAGGGAGGAGCAACAATACATATATAAGGAGAACCCACAACTTAACCTATTAAGACCGGTTTTCCGAATCTAAACAAAGATATTGGGCTTCAAATAGTAAAACTATTCAGCGTCCAACTCAACTTCTTTGAAAGGTCTTAATCAGATTTTGTTGAACTTTCTTTTCACTGCATTTGGACAAATTAACGGTCATGACTCTGGGTCTGAGGAGGCCCGACGGGATTTCTGTGTTTGTATGTGAGTGCGTGCTCGCACGTGTAATTTAACGACATTAATTTTTTTTTGAAATTTAAAAAAAATAAAAAACCCACTGAGTCAAAGATAAAGAGTTGGCATTTTTGACTTCTCGAGAGTAGGAATTCAAAGATTGTCGACTGTCGAGACAGTAATGTATGATTAATTATTAAATCCCGTATAATAAATAATAATAGTGTAATATATGCTACTGCTACCAATTGGAATTGGAATTGAAAGTTTTCAGTAGCAAGTAGTGCTTAGCTATAACAACAAACACATATGATTATGATGATGGGCATGGGATCACACAACATATAATATGCAATCAATAGGCATAAAAGTAGGTGGAATCTAGGGATGCCAGACTACAGCTAATGAAAGGCATTTTAGATTTCTCTGGTGCATGGTTGCTGGGTTTCTGGGAAGTGTTGATAAATTTGCTTGACATGTGTAGTGGGTATGAGAGTAATTAATTAGCTGAGAATAGTAAAATGTGTGAATATAACTGAGAATAATAAATGCGATCATTGTATGTAGTGTCGGCAAAGGAAGCTTCCTCTGACTCTGACTTGTCCAATTTATGATGCTGTTGATGTTGCACTACCTCAAAAATTGTTCTTGGTTGCCCACGAACTGTAGGGTCTTCTCATTCTTTCTTTTGTTCTTGAAATTATTTCCATACATAATGTCTTGATTTTTGTGAATCCCCATATTTAGGAGTCACCATTTGATCAACGGATCTAGGTCTGGCCAGAGCCGATGGGCCAAAGCCCAGCCCAGCCCAACCTGACCAAAAATTACATCGGGTCTGGGCAGCCCGACCGGACCCCTTGGGCGGGCTTGGACTCCATTTTTGAGGCCAGGCTCGGCCCAAAGCCCGACACCTTAGGCTAATTTTGGCCCGGCCCTAGCCCGAGCCCGACCCAAATCCAACATTATTTAATTTACATATATATTATATATTACACACACATATATATATGCAGACAACACTGTCTGTGTGTATATATATACATATATACATTGCAATAATATACACACACATATATGTATATATATATATATATATATATATAATATGTGTGTGTATATATATATTATTATTATTACAATGTATGTGTATATATATATACATAATACGTATATATTACACATATGCATATATATAATACATTTTCCTCCAATAATACATATATATTATATGGTCAAAAATTCGGGCCCAGCCCGAGGCCCGACCCAAAGCCCGACTGGAGGCTCGAGCCTTAAGGGCCCTGGCCTGGGCCTCATTTTGAGAGCCAAGCCCGGCCTAGGCCGGGCCAGAAGCCCGATCCTCAGAGTAGGGCCCGGGCCTCATATTTTCGGGCCGGCCCGGCCCGATGCCGAGCCCCACCCATATTATCAGGAGAACCCCTACAATGGTATCAATTTTTATACACTTAAAACATGACTACCATTTAGCTATGCAATGGTAGATTCAGAGAATATCAATGGAAATAACAGACCAGTCTATACAATGATTCTTTGACAAATGTGATCATAAACGAGAATAATCTTTCCCTGAAGAAACTTGAAGAATATCAGACTGAGCTATAAAGTCTCCATACTGAGAAGGTACCTCTCATAGTCTCATGGCAATATTATAAGAATAAAACATGCCAAGGCAAGAAAAGGAGGAGGAGATGCAAACCAATCGATCTAAAGCACATACAGATTGAAACTTTGTTATGGACTTAAAATATGGTTCATCATCAATCTCATAAGTACATATCTCAAAATGGAATAAATCACTACGAACAACCAACATCGAGACAAATCAGAAGTAGTTTCAGAAACCAAACAACGTGAAAGAAGAATAGATATGCTCACGTGATTAGAAAATAGGGTAAACAAAGTTTTAAAATTTGTCAAATACGTGTCTCTTTTGTATTGACCTTGTGGGTCCAATTTTTATCCACAATGGGGCCTGAAAATCTCAAGTCCGTAAACAATTTCAAGTGAAACTCAATATCAATTTTTAACCCATTGTGGGTTGGTAGCACTGAAAATCAGGATCTCAAGTTCTTCATTTTATTGTTTTCAAGGGCCCATTGTACACGCTTTAAGGCCCACAAACACAACTATATCTCACCCCACCCCCACCCTCACTCCCCTCCCACCCCCACCTCCACCTGGTAATCGAGCCCAGGACCATACCATTGGGCTAACCCTTGATTCGCACAGTCCCAACACTTGTGAACAAAGCCATTTTCTCTTCTTCAGTCTTCACAAGATCCTATAGTTTGTTGAACTCCCAGAATACTGTCTAACTAACTTGTAACAAAAGCCCACAACACAAGCCCACAAAAGCTTTGTAGCTCGGGCCTAAAGGCCAAAAACCCACGATGCCTCGTTCATAAAATTGGACTTATGCTATTGAGCATGGGCTTTTGGCCCAGTTTACTGATGATTATTTTGTCCTTTTCTGCTTTGGGCTGGACTCTATTATTATCATTTATCCATATTAGGTGCAAGCATGAACATGGACGTATGAGTTGGAGCAAACAACCCACAAAGTCCCGCGTGGTAAAGAAATATCAATGTTTAGTGATTTATGATCAAGTTGGTAAAACCCAACTTACAAGTCATGACTTTTGACAAAAATAGATCCCTATCCGCTTGTGTTGTGAGCCCAATTTAGGCCCATTAACATGGGCTTCCCAAGGTTCAATTTTTTAAACAGTATGCATAGCTTGAATTGAATCGACGTAGAAACAGAAGGGAAAACAAAATTCAAGAATATTAAGGCTAAGTGAAGAATAAAAAGGAATGAGACAGAAAATGAAGTAGCCACCAAGAAAACCCCAAATACTGATACAAAACAATAATCCTCTCTCAAAGTACATAAGCTCCCCCCTCAAAAATCTCCCAATGTATAGGCAGTGATAACTGAATCAAACGTGAGGGCCTACAATGGCAGCCAATAATACATATAGGGCCCAAAGTACAAATATCAAAGAATAACAAGATATCGTAAAAAAGCAAAAGACACAACAAGGTGTGCATGGGATATGACATTTCTAAAGTGAAAACCAGAGGAATGCCCATCCAAAGATCAAGCTCCCCACCAAGCCCCGCATACACCACAGCTTCTGCACTCCACTCTGCAATGTTCATCAACCAGTAAATCAAATATTTCTATCGATTATCAATAACTCAAAACGGATGCAAAAGGAATGAGGAAGAGATGCGTACCTGGTCGGTTGAGCCGGATGGCCCGGGAGAGGTTGCCTCTAGACTAGGCCCAGGGGCCCCTGTGGGCGGCGCTGGTGGGCTCAAGCCCAAAGGAGATGGTGCTTTCGCCTTCTTGCTAGGACCTGGAGCTGGAGCTGTACTTGGAACTAGAGCAGGCGGAGATGCCAGAGGAGCTGGTGGCGGAGTAGCAGGAGGAGGAGACGCCGGAGGAGGTGTCGCCGGTGGTGGAGTAGCAGGAGGAGGTGTCGCCGGTGGTGGAGTAGCGGGAGGAGGAGACGCCGGTGGTGGAGAAGAAGGAGGAGGTGTTGCCGGTGGTGGAGATGCGGGAGGCGGTGTTACTGGAGGAGGCGATGCTGGTGGAGGAGTAGCTGGTGGTGGAGCGGAGACAGGAGGAGGAGTTGCCGGTGGTGGAGACGACACCGGCGGGGGAGTTGACGCTGGGGGCGGAGAAGTGGTCACTGGTGGTGGTGCTGAGACAGGAGGAGGTTGAGTGGTTGGTGTGGGTGGAGCGGTGGTGGTTGGAGGCGGAGACGTTGTCGGTGTGGTAGGGGTTGGAGGTGCTGGCGTCGTCGTCGGAGACGTTGGCGGAGATTGACCTCTAGCACCAGCAATGACAATGCAGATCAATGTGACATAGATTCCGAGTCTTTGACGCACCATTTTGTGTTGTATGTATGCTCTGTTATCCTACGCACCCCCTCTGCTTAACCTGAGCACTCTATGCGTTCAGGCTATAGAGCGAGCGAGAGAGAACTAGAGAAGTGAGTAAAGAAGTTGAAAGAAAGAGACTAAATAGGGGGTTTAGAGGATCGAAACGTAAAAGGAAGGTTGGGGCCCAGACCCATCACCAAACAGATCCTGGGCTTCTGATTGGTTCTGTTGGGTGGGGTCCGTAAACAGATGGTTGTTTTCTGTGTGATCTTTGTGCCACGTCAGCTGCCAGATAGGGTTTTTTTTTATTTTTTATTTTATAGTTTTAACCATGTAGGTGTAGGTGAAAACAAAGGTTGCATGATATGTGGGCCCATGTTAGATGATTATCAATGATATTATTAGTTGAATCCATCTATTTTAATCTTTATTGATTTTCTCAGGATTTTCTTTAGTTTTGATGAAATCTGTCCTTTAGGTTAACAAAGCAATTCCTCAACAAAGGGAGAAAAAAAAAAAAGAAAAGCAATGAAGCAACATTAACTTTAACATTCTTACTTTTTTTTTTGTACTCTGAGTAGTTATCATGAGTTAAATTCTACCAAATAACATTTGCACGCTAAGTTATGGGATGTGATGAAATCCCATATCCATAAAGAGAGAGAGGAGCGGTTAGTAAATAAGGAATGTTCACAACTTAAGATATTAAAATCGATTTTCTGAGTCTAAGTGAGGACATTGAGCTTGAAAGAACAAATCCATGCGACATTGACTTAGAGCGAACAATATCTTAATGTGTTTGAACTTGTGGATAGTGTGAATATATCTAGAGTGGAACCCAATTTATCCCAACAAATAAAGGCCTTCATGAGGGTGTAATCACCCAATTTTAGTTGGTATGCATGTTTGTATAGGTGGTGGGGCATAAGTAGTTGTCATGCCGTGATAGGAAATCCTATATTTTTCTACTGTTTGAATAGAAAGCACCACAAGAATAAAGAGAGAGACAGCAAACACAAATGGTAGGCGAGAATCAAGTGCACTAATGAACTTTACTTCATATTTTAGATTATAAGTAAATTAATGCATGGGTTGACATGTCTTGGTCATGTTAGTCAGAATCGCAAATCACAGGTGTTATGTGGCAGCTCGAATGGAGAAATCAACACACGTTAAATTTGTCAAACAAAACCTTACTTCCAAACCAATCTTAGATACACTGGTGTTTGTGTTTGCAGTTAATGCCAACCTACGGGCTCTCATGGATATATACTAGAAATCAAATCAACAATATTGTTCGGTTTGAGTTTATTAGTTCGCTGTAGATATAACGGACTCGCACGACTTTATTTTTCTGATGATCGCCAATGATACTTAAATTCAAAAAATGTCTTGTTGGAGATCAAAAAATTGACCCTCTCACACAACAATATTATCCGCTCTGAGGTTCTAATTCACTGTGAATACATCGGATTATCTTCATGACTTTGTTCTTATTATAAGGTTTTATTGTTTGAGACATACTTAGATTTTTTCTTATAAACCACACACACCAAGTGCATAGTGATTACAAGTCTGATAATACATGCATATTCTTTAATAATACTTTTGCATGCACCAAACAACACTTTATGTGGGTCGCCATTCACTTCATTAGCTAGCAACACTTGATCAATACGATTGGTTTGTAGTAATATTGGATTCCAATGTGAAAATCATGACACCCAACAACCTCCATCACAAATATAATGAAAATAATTTTCATTGTGAAATAGGAGCCCAAAGCAGCGTAGAGTGGAAGGAAGGTAGGGAGGGACCCATCGCCGATGGAGGTGGTTGGGTTTTGGAGATCATGTAGACGTAACAAGGTAGCGTCCGCCTGGTGGCCCATTCATTTCCATCCCCGTTAATTCAGCCGACTTTTGTCGTTTGGTGGCTTTTTTTTTTGTTGTGTTTTGTTCTTTTCGTATATTTTTTTGTTGGCATTTCACTTCCTAAGTTCAAAGATATCAAATTTTCAAGTTTAAGAATTTTTTGGATCATTAGTGATTAAGCCTCTCACGTAAGGCCCTAAACCTCCAATCCAAACTCGGTTGAGCTTTGATTCACTTTATCCGAGCGTAGACCCAAGCGTTGAGGAGTAAAGTGAAATCATCCCGCTAATTAATGAGTAAAGTGGGATTATTTACTTGAAGATGTGTGTTGTTTTTGTAAAAAACATGGAGTTGATGTTCCTGATATGGATGCTATATATGTAACTTGAGGGCAAAGAAAACGTAATGAAGAAGAAATGAAAAATCTACATCATTATCGAGTTGAGACTTTCTACATTATTTTGGACATGCAACTAGGAGAATTGAATGCTCGATTTTCTAATTATAATACTAAATTGCTCCTATGCGTGGCTTACTTGAATCTGTCTAATTTATTCTTTTATTTTGATAAGGAAAGACTACTTCGGCTAGCTGAAAATTATTCGAAAGACTTTCTAATTTGACAAGTGAAAGTTTAGTGTCGACTTGATACTTATATTGTTGATATGCCCATTAGCAATGATTTTGCTAATCTGAATGATATTGGTGAGCTTGCTAGCAAAATGATTGAAACTGAAAGAAATAACGTGTATCCTTTGGTATACTTGCTTCTGACATTAATGGCATTGATCTTGTTAGTTGCTACTGCCACTATTGAGCGTGTATTTTCAGCAACGAACTTTATCAAGACTAAATTTTACAATTGAATGAATGATGAATGGTTGAGTGATAGCTTGGTTGTTTTTATTGAGAAAGAAGTACTTTTTGATGGAATTGATAATGACACGATTATGGAAAATTTTCAAAAGATGAAAACTCGTTCGGGTCATTTGTAATCTGTAAGTCGTTCATCATCATTATAATACATGATTTTCTGGCTAGTTTTTGTTGGCGTTGTTGATTTTATTTTTAATTACTTTTGATTTAGGAATCAAGAATCCCAAGCGCTAGGAGATCAACCGTTTCTGACACTTAATGGGCCCGTTTTGATTTAATGCTCTACCAAACTAGCCCAATATCCCATCTAGTGTGCCAAAAATATATTGGCTTCTTCTGCTTCTGGGTAGGAGATCAACCTTTTGATACTTAATGTCCCACCAAGTGTGCCAAAAATATGTTGGTCTCTTCTACGTCTGGGCATGAGATCAACCTCGTTTGACACTTTGGATAGGAGTGATGGATCTAAATATATGTTCAAGCGTGCCAGACTTGTGTCAGCCTAAAGAATTGATAGGGGATTATGCACCAATCTAACTTGAAAACAGAGGAATTGTGTGTAATTTTAGAACATAAAATTACTGGTTTGAGGGTCCCTTCCTAAAAAGGACTTTGAATTTATTGATTGTCACATGAGAAAAGCATAATATAGAAGACAAACACCAGAATAAGAGTTATTTTATTAAATTGTCGAAAAATAAGACATCATTGAAATGTATTGAAGTTCTCATCGGGAATAACTAAAATAACATAATAATCGCGGAGGCTATAACCACGGATGCTTGAATAAAGTAAAAACTGTGCTAAAAGGAATTGACCAAAGTCATACTAAGAAAGCAATAAAGTTTGTAGACGCGGAATTTGTGTTTGACGTGGGGTATCTTATGATTATGCTTTTGTTTCTTCTAATAGTCCTCTTAATCTTGTGATGGTGGTAGATCATGGAGTAGTGCTTATTGATTTGTTGCTCAGGTTACTTGCTTAAATTTCTTTGTAACCTTCGTGTCTTCAAAGTGGGTGGATCAATGGTGATGGATTTAGATCATGAGCTTTTTCCAAGGAAGTCGTTAGGGCACAATCTACGTCAATCTCACCCCATTGTTTTGGAAAGTAGGCTTCTTGCATGTAGTTGATGATTTGAGGTCAACGGTTATCATCTATGGTGTTTGTTGATGGGTGGTCGTGGGAAAGCGCAAGAGGTGGTAAATTATAGTCTTCAGATGATGTGCAGTAGCTGAAAATGCGTTTTGAGTTAAATTAGGATTATATGTGCATCAAACTCCTTATTTCTTTTGGTCTGTTGCGATCATATCTAGTTAAAATCTCACCCATTTATTAACTAACCGCTTTTCAATAGAAGAAAACGGTTCTAACGATGAATCCTTGGATGAAGCTCTTTTGGATGATACACCTTCAGACACCTTGATTTTCAGTAATATAATCCTGGATTTCAAACCAAATAAGACCATAATTCTTGTAAAATAAACAAACGGTTTACATAAAATCACTCTATGATTGTCACGTGTCACTTGGTGATTTGTTGAGAGTATCCAATGGTGGCTCCCATGCTCCCATGTGTCATGTTATGACTAGAGGACATAGTTGGTACAAACACATGGCTTATTATTATTATTCTTTTATTATTATATTCTTTGTTAAGACTTAAGACACAGTGGACGTGCCAAAGTTGGGCTGGGGCCTAGTTTTTAAGCGGGGCCTACATGACTAGGCCTGCTCTATTGGGCCTGTATTTGATACCAGGCCTGACCAGTGACCCTAATAAAAGAACAATTAGTTTTATTATATTTAAAAGAAGAACAATGCTAGAGACCCCCAAAATATCATCCCTAAAAGTCCCCCAAATCTATGTGGCATTAAAATAATCATTGATTAAAAACACACATGTAGGACCACTTCACATCTAACACTTCACATTAAATGAGGTCTTTTGGGGGTCTCAAGCATTATTGTTAAGAGAATTTGTTAATAGCTGATAACAAATTTGTTAATAAATAATTAAATATGTTTTTCCTAATTTTCTCACATCAATGAAATTTTTATTGGAAGCTATCGAACATGGGCCTTTGGGCTTGGGCTTGGGCTCAAAATCTGGTTGGAGGATATTTAAGTAAAATCATCCGTTAAGGAGCAAGCGGAAGGACGTCCAAATTAATAAGGCGGGCTCAGCCGATTTCTTTCACTCTCTCTTCGGCTCTTCACACTCCCAGTCCTACAAAATCCCAAAACTAAGATAGAGCAACACAAAACCCTCATTCCCTCTCACTGTGCACAGTCTCTCTCTACAAATTCAAAATGGCACTCTCCTCCGGCATTCTCTCCACCTTCATGTCCGCCGAGACGGCGCCGCTACTCAAGTCTTCATCGTCCCCAGCCCTCTGCCTCCCTCGACTTCGTTCTAACCTGCGGATGGTGCGCACCTTAACCTACGCCACCGCTTCCAAGATGGCCACTGGAGAGCGCCAGCCTCGAGGCATAATGAAGCCACGCCGCGTCTCCCCTGAAATGCAAGCTGTCGTTGGCGCTCCTGAAATTTCTCGCACTCAGGCTCTCAAGCGAATTTGGGCTCATATTAAGGAAAACAATCTCCAGGTGCCTGTCTAAATTTCTTGCCAAGTTGTCCTTTTTAATTTTTTAACTCTGTTTTTGAGTTTTTTGGGATGGATTTTTTTTCATCTGTTTGGATAAGGTTGTTTCGGATTTCTGTGGATGTGAATTCTTACGTCGGTTTTAGTTGGTTTTTTTTTTTTTTGCTCTGATGAGGTTTTTTATGTTGCTGTGCAATGTTAGTTGTTTTGGAGCTTGATTGGTACGTCTTGTTTTTTTTTATTGTTTATCATCTGTTGGAATCTGTAAGAAAGGTGGCGTGGTGGTGTTGAATTGTGGTTCAAATGGATGGCATGTTTTCATAGTACATAAGGCTTGTAGATTATGCTGTTATATTCGTATTGTAAGCTTATTTAGCGGTTCTGTTTGATATCTACCAGCTGTTCTTATGAATGTTTTGTAAAGGATTATAGTGTTGTTATCGAAGAAATGTATGTGATTTTCCAAAAACTATTGCTTTTGAAATTTAAGGGGGTTTTTAATGCATTTGAGTTATTTAAAGGTTCTATATTTGGACATTCTGAATTAGGAGGAATGTTGTTGTACCCTTGAAGTTGAGGTACTATGAATGGTGTCAATTTAAAAACTCACTGCATATTAGAAAAGCAATCGTATCGGCTAGGATGTATATGTTAGTATTGTTTTCTTTTTCTTATTCGTTGCTTCCAGCTGAATTGCTAATTTTCAGGACTTGAAAGCTGTATCCAAAGGATAGAATGGAAGCTAGTGAAAGATGCTCTTATATGTATATATGTAAAAGTTTCTAAAAAAAGAGATTTATTGAAGCATTGAGAGGGTGCAAAAACAAACTACAAGGATGGTCTTATATATATTTTTTCTTAACTTTAGATTATTTTAGTGTTTTTGGGAGGTACGCTTTTGGGGTTGGGGTGAAGGGCGGAAGGAAGCAAATTAAATATGAATAAGAATACGACATTTCATCAGAGAATGTGGAATTTGTTTCATCATCTCACTCATGATGCATTAGCATCATATGTATATAAACATTCACATATCACTGGTACAGGTATATGCATTATATCTTTGAAGTGGATGATTGTGGGCATAAGGCAATGAACTAGGATACATATTTCATGTTTGTCCGTCAATTTATTGATGATGCTACAATCAGTTTTCTTTATTTTCTGATGGCCTTAAAAGCCAAAAAAGAAAAGTATCTCCAAAGATTCTTTTCTAAGCAGATTTATGCAAGTCTTAATTTAGCCTTTTTCAGATTTTACAAACTCTAGCAATTTTAAATTTTTAATCTAAGTTGACTAATATGTGGGAGTTTACAGGGTGCAGTGCTTTTGAGCTCTAAAACACAGTACACTCTGTCAAGTCTATGGTTTGATAAGTGCGTGTGCTAGACTATTTTTGACCACCTTGATCTTGGAATAATTTTCATGCATTTACAACCTAAAATATAACTTGTTGTAATGCCTGTTAATGGTGCAACGCAATCTTTCGGATCAATGATGGCGTCCAAGCACCAAGGCAGTGTTGTGATGGTCAACTTGTCATCAACTTGAAAATCTTAATGGAGAAGCAATATGTGTCAGTATGTCTATTTAAGCCGACTTTGGCCTGAATAGTTTGTAATGATAGATGTCTGTATAAGTTCAATTGAAATGTGAGTGGAGTTTGATTTTTGAATGTGAATTGTGAAGGAATGCATATTGGAACTTCTATAAGGTATCTGTGTACTTTTCTTGTGTCAAAAGTGTTTGCTTATGATTTCTGTTTGCTAAGTTTAGAGATTTGAATTTGATTCTGTGCATATTTCGAAAACTTTGGTTGCACATAAGATATATTTGAAAATCTTATTGGTTTATTGAGATGTTACTTGCTATTTCTATCGATCATGGGCACAATTTTTGGGTTGACAACTGAGGAAGTTTTAGCATGGACGTTTTAATATTTTTTTGCTGACAGTCCTTGTTCATGTATTATTTGGATCTGCTCTTAGTGTATATTAATAGCACCTTTGAAGCCCCGTTGCAGGTAACGTTGTAGCTCTTGGATATTGATATGATTTACAATCTATATCTTGATTTCTCTTTTCTTGAAATATTATGGATTAGTGATGTAATAAATAGTTTGCCTGTGTTATTATAGGTAAATTGGAACTGAAAGGATTTTTTCTTTGACATTTTGCAGGATCCTGAAAACAAGAAGATTATAGTTTGTGACGAGAAGCTGAAGAAGATTTTTGGCGGAAAAGATAGGGTTGGGTTTCTTGAGATTGCAGGATTGATTAGTCCCCATTTCCTTAAATGAATGTAAGTTGAAAGGATATGTCTTTGTCTGGGAAAGTTGAAGTGAAAGCTATAGCCCTGCATTCTGCGTTTTGGTAGTGTTCTTAGGGCCCTTAGTAACTGCATACAGGAGTAGATCTATTTATCTTCTTGTGTTACTTTTGTAATGTCAGGCCTCTTATGATGATATTAGTTGCTGTCAGCTTATTTTGTTGGAAATCTTTCCTTTTGAAAAAAAAAAGGGATAAGTATCAGGAAAGCCCCTGAATTACCAAAACAAGGTCACTTGAGCCCCAATCTTTTTTTTCATGTCAAACCAGCCCTTCAACCTCAGGAAACGGACCAAAGTAGCCCTTCAACCATTTTTTTGTCATAATAGAGATGATGTGGCACTTAATTGGTGACATGAATTTTTTTTGTTTTATTGATATTCCATGGAAAAATACTATTTTCAATTCAATAACAAAATATCAAAATACCAAAATTTTATTCCAAAATTACAGTAAAACCCTAACCTCCTTCCACAATCCCTAGACCCTAGCCTCCTTCAACCCAACATGGGTAAAACTCCAAATTCAATTCCACGATAGGCACTTCCTCCACCAAGTGGCCTTTTTGGCTGTTATCTTTCTCAAATTTTCTCGAGTGCTGTGGTTTCTTGTGGAAAATTAGTCTTAATACATGACCGAAAATAATAAAGATCCAAGCTGTTGGTATTCTAATTATCGCAATAACTGAATTGGACGCATACAATCCCCAATTGAATTCGTGGGTTCTACATACACATGAAATCATGTGTGTTCAACTCAACAACTAGATAACTAGGATATCAACTGTTGAGATTCCTATTATCACTGATATGAATATTTGAAATGAGTTTTAATCCATTATCATCATCCGAGCCTTCTCCCAAATTCTTTGGGTTGCTTACATGAGTAGGAACTAGCAAGGATCTCAAATAAGCTCTGGGAAACTGAAAATTTGTTCCCTCCAAGCATATAAAATTTTTCAGTGCAGTCAATGTTGGTGTAACAATTAACAAACTACAATAAATGCACACTTATTACTTTGCTAAAATTGAACCACCAAAGGTAGCCAGGACTCCACAAATCCACATTGCAAGGCTCTCTGCAGAACCTTGTTGGACCGACCATATAAAGCAATTGTACATAAAAGAAGCCCATACAATACATTGACGTATAACAACTTCAACTTTTGGATCCAATCCATGGACCATTTCAAGAATTTTTTTTTTTTTTTTTTTCATTTTTACATAGTTTTTGATTATTCTAGAAGGAGTAGGACCACTGTTTTGAGAGCTGAACCCAAAGGATTGTGTCTTGATCTTGTGAAAATGAAATAAATGCATATCTGAGGTGATTAATGTTAGCCAACCTGAAAACCCTAATCACAAAACGACACTCGTCAGTCTCGAAGTCGCGAAGTGTTTCTTTTAGAAGTAATCAATCCTTGTTCTGGAAAATTCAATAAAAAGCTATACTACTATATTGAAACCCAAATTGATGTGTTAGAACCCTAGTTCTAACTATTTAGTTGATAACTTAGTTGATGAATCTCTTTAGACTCGAATCGTATAGATTCGGGATAATTTGAGTTCGATTTCCACTTAGAGCAATGTCTTTATGGTCACACATTGAGTTTTGGCTCAACTTATTTTATCGTCATGTGAAAATTGTTTATATCTGTGAGTCTGTAAACCAAGTTTAGACCCATATCAAATGTTGAATGCGTGAATTTTTTTGGCTCATAAAGAGTTGCTGTAAGGTGGAGCTATCTGAACCGCTCCTAGAGCTGTCTGGACAGTGGAGACAAAGTAATCCATGAGTAGTTGTCCGGACAGATGTCGCAGATCTATACTTAGGACAATCCTTATAAATTGGTTTTATTTGTAGGGTTTCGTGAGAGCCGACTTAAGAGAGTTGTAAACATTAGGAGAGTGCCGTTTAGATCGAGAGAGAGGAATTTTGGTTAGTTCTTGAGTTCAATAACTCATCTCTATTGTAATCTTCTTCTTATTAGTGAAATTCTTCATTGTTTTTCGCCATTCTTCGCCTAATTACATAGACAAATTGTTTCAAACCTCGTTAAATCTTGTGTCTTTTTTCTCTCTTTTGGTTTCACATATTTTGTCATATTCGTGTTTTGTTGGTTAATCTGTCGAAGTGGGCACAACATCACATGGCTTGGTAGCATCTGCCTGGTCAATAACAGCGCACTGAAAAAATTAAACAAAAAAAGACAAAAGAAAAGGTGATATAGCTGTCAAGTACAGCGCTTTGAAGATAACTATCTATAAAGATTAATCAAATCATAACAATCTCTGTCCTTGTCTTCCCAACTTTCGCTACAAACAACTAAATCCCTCCCTACATTTCTCTATTTTTATACACAATAATATACAATATAATTAGGTTAGGTTCAATAATTTCCTCCCAAAGAAAAAAAAATTCAATAATTTCATAAAATTCCAACTCTCTTAAGTCCCTACCCAAACTTCACAATTGCTTGGTCCTACAATCTCAATATGAGGAATACTTATTGTGTGGCAAATCCCAATAATTTTTTCACCTACTTTTAATTAATGAATAGGAATTTATAACATATATGGGGGGCATGTGACACTTGTTGATGTAATGGCCAAGTACACACCATATGCATTTACTACTTTAGTAGGACTCCATTGGATCCAATACATCAAAACTCTTAGGAGGCCCAAATACCCAAAGATGCCTCAACTCTCAGTGACCCTCTATATATGTTTGTATAAACTATAAACCCCCCAACCCTCCAATCTTGTGTCCAACACCTTTATCTTCACATTATCATACACTTTGTCCCCTAAAATATAGATGGGTTTGAAAGCCAAAAACTCACCGGAAACCCAACAACTAATCACAACTTTCCGGCAGCCAACAGGGAAGAGGGTACATCTCCGACGGCCCAAGATACAGACGGTTCGGCTAGGCGGACAAAAGGCGAGGAGGGGTCCAATCTTGGTAAGGGTGTTGAGGAGGTTGAGACTAAGGTGGTTGAAATTGAGGTACAATTGCATGATGAAGAAGATCAAGGAATATTATCAAAGTATAATTAAGGACATGGTGGAAGGTGGAGCAAGTGTTGAGGCATTCCATCAAAGGTTGTTCATGGAGTCCACTTTTGCTGTTCCTGTTATGGGTGTCTCCTTTAATAGCTTCCCTTCCATGGCTGCTTCTAATCGTGCTCGCTCCATTTTCATGTAATAATTATATTAAAAGGTGTCTCTAGCTACTTCATCTTCTTGTCTAAGATCTTCTTTTGGGTTTGTTCTGTAATGAGAAATGTAAGAGACGAAATATCTATGTTGTGTGAATATAATTTTCTTTTGTTATACTTTCTTCTTTTTTTTCCCTCATAGTTTCTAGGCAACCAAACATAATTTTCAATGGAAATATTTTAATTACTGGAAAATCATTGTGGATCATTTTTCATGAATTAAGACAGGTTGTTCATAATTGATCACTCAAGAGATGGGGACGTTAATTACACTTATTATTGCATTGATTTCCTCTTTTTTGTTTTTAGTGATTTCCTATTATTTGATGATCCATGTATTGGAGAGAGTGTAATTAATGATTCAAGTATTTGGAAGATTTACTCATAATTCCTAAAGATTGAGTAAATCCATAAAGATTAGTAGAGAGTCTTGTCATTTTAAAATTTCTTGAATTCGATTCTCACTCTGATTTGATGTATAAACTTGACGGCAAGGAGTACGAATTGAGGACTATTGTGCAATTTTCAAATGTGCACCCAAAATATAGTATTTGCATGTTCCTATGTTTATATATATATATATATATATATATATATATGTAAAGAGAGTGACATTTTTTTGTGATTATATATATATATAATCACAAAAAAATGTCACTCTCTTTACATTTGCAAAAGGCACCAATGCTTATATACACTATATACACTGGTATCTTTGCACTCTTCGTATCATCGTAGTAGGGCAAGCTAAGTTATTGTTGTCTTGCTACCCAAACACCGTAATTGGTTGGCAAACAAAGATTAATTGATTAGTAGAGTTGACTAACAATGTCTCATTATTAATCAAGATGATAAATATATACATATATATATATATATGTATATATTTATATATATGTATATATTTATATATATATATATATATATAGATCATGTGTATGATCTGCAGCTGCTGTTCCTAGATCAGATCTCATGTGAGATCCTCTCAATTTGTAATGTACGTACTGATTTTTATATTCATGTTGTGCTCATGCACTTCTCCTCTGTCTCTCCCCCATATTTCTCTACAGTATGCCTTGTTATAATAAATAGCCTTAGTTTTCAATAATGTTGGTTGTGGGGGTAAAATTCTACAATCACTCCAGCAGATGTATGGTTAGAGAAGAATCTATGATTCTATTAAAGTCGACAAAAATTGCTCTCTCTATAGAGGTTATAACTTTAAATAGTGAAACGAAATACTAAAGGAACCCTAATTAATAAAAAGAAATAAACATTAAAGCAGAAAATTCTCAGACATACAAAAATCATAAAAACATGCTTAAAAATCATAAAAATACTAAAATTAGTTGAAAACCCATCGAAAATGTTCGTTTTTAGGCTGAAAAATGTGCTTAACTCCGTGCCGTTGAGCTTGAAATAAGTTTCATTTTTTGATATATTTTGAGCTCAAAACGAACAATCAATTCCAAAAATACAGCCATTTTAATGAACATGAGTTAAAGATCCTTGTTTGCAATACCAATCCATATAAAACTAATTAGCGACCGCATCATCGTGGCAAAAACCGGTTAATACTCTTAGACAGAGAAGTAATTGTGTTGAATTGCATGAATCCATAAGAGAGAGTCAAAATATGTGTATGCTTACATTTATATAGACTTCTATATATTAGGATACCATGTCTATTAATATTGTGCTGAATTTTGTTCCTCCACACTAGCTAGCACCATGAACTTGTTATGCTTTAGCTTCTTTTTTTTAAATTATTATTATTATTTGTTTTTGGTTAACCTAATGACGTTTTAATTTGTAACTTAATTACCTAACATTGATTTTTGTCCAATCAAACATTGAAAGGAAAAGAAAAGAAAAGGCACTTTTATAGCTAAGATTCCTAACATGAAAGTGGATTGACAACAAATTGGCAATTGAAAACAAATTGAATGTGAGCAATCAAGTGTGATGTTTGATGTGCAATATATATATATATGATGGGTCATTGCTTGCTTGCTGTGGATGTGCCAAACATATATATAATTCCAATAGAAAGATGCGTTTGAGGTAAATCCGTCCCACATGAAAACACAATGCATTTATAGTAGGTTGTGTGGTTGTTCAAATCAACCATAAAACATAGGTTTTTACAAGTCACTATTATTTACTATGATTGTTAGGGTAATTTGTGGGAACTTACTCGATGTGCAGGACGATTCTACAAATGTAAGTTCTAAAATTCAAATATAACTATTGATTAAAAAAATTTCTCATATAACACAAATCTGTATCTTCATTTATTCAGTAAAGTTTTTTCCTTGAAATACTTTATAAATATATAATTATGTCTTCAATAGTTGAGTTCTGATTAAAAATTACGATCGATATTTTCTTTTTCTCTTTTTATTAAATATTGTTAAAACTTGAATTGAGTAATTATATGCTATTATTAATTTTGCATAATTATATATATATGTAGCTGTTTGTGACCTCCAATCACCTACTGACATGTGGTAGCATGGGACCAATCACCAATGGATGTGTGGCAAGGGCAAGGGAATTTTTAAACTAACCTTTGTTCATTTTGCAGGAAATCTGGTGTTATATGAGCTAAAATCCAGGAGTTGGTTGTTAAAAGTCAGGGATGTCTGAAGAACCATATCCGAAAGGTTACAAACAAGGGATTCGTTGTCATAATTATTTTATTCTAATTTAAAACAATTTGTTAGATGGAAACTGAGATTTCGGCTAGATAAGCGCAGAGGAAATTTAGGAGATTTCGGAGTTTGCATCTTACACATTTCTAAAAAATCTCAAGCACGTCTCTAGCAACTATATATCAACCAGATATTAGAACCATGTTCGTCCTGCATTTTAAGGAAGAAGAAATCTTTCCACATGTTCAAGCATACAAGAGCACTAACAATATGGAAACTGTTAGCCATTTTCCCTCAATGGCAGGCACAAGGCCTACAATCCAGGAGAGTGGAGTAAGATGCATGTTCTCAGTACTCCCACATCCACCTTGAAGAAGAAGCACGACCTAAGATTCTCACCATGATGCTTATTACCATGAAGAAGTTGCGATTATGAAGAGCTTTGACCTAATAACTCAAGCAACAAGAAATAAGCAACAAGATTGTTTCTCACAATCTCCCACGACTGAACATGTCCAGATCGTGCTAAGGAAACAGAAGATGAAGACCACCATGAAGACTATAAAAAGAATAAGAAGAGATATTTACACTCATCCTGCGTCAAACACAAGCTCCACATATACAAACTTTTACTACTTTCTTAGGAAATGACTCCATTAATTCACTTATCTTTACAAGTATCATGGCTCTGGCCAACTAGTTCTTAGCTTAGCTCTTTACTTTTCAAGCCTCCGCAATTATGTTTTTGTTTTACCTTATAAAACACATCTTAATGGATTCTAGGATATATTCCCAGTTAATGAAATTCCATACAGATTCTAGTGATGTGATGCTTTTCATTCTGTTCATAGGAGTTCTTTCATTCCAGTGTTAGTCTTCTATCTGCTATTTGTCCCACTTGTCACTTAACATATTCTAAGTCATTTTCTTGGAAGGCAACATCGAAAGGCTACACACAGCTCGTCCGATGAAAATGTCAAATTCGATGTAAGAATCCCCATATCAAGAATATTTGGACTAATAGCAAGTCCTAGCACAACACTCATATCCCTAACTGCCAGAAGCGGCTAATCTCCTGTCCCGTGCAAAAGAGAGCAAGCAGTAGCATAATTATATATATATATATATATATATATAGTAATTCTCTTATGAGGTCTTAAAATGAGATTCTAACTTTTAGGATTCAGTTTTAAGGTCCAAAATATTTTTCAAAAATATGAAAAAAAATATTTGTGTTTTGATCGATTTTACAAACCCAACGATATATTTTTTGTTCGAAACACAAATCAAATGCAACTTGAAAAGTGTATGAAATGTCTTTTGTTTTATATCCAATGATCCAGAATTATGATGCACTTTTCATATCGAATTTGATATTTTTTTTGAACAAAAATATGTCGTTGGGTTCCTAAGACCGATCAAAATACAAATATATTTTTTCAAATTTAAAAAAAAATTTTTTGATCCCTAAAAATTAAGACCTCATGAGAGAATTTATATATATATATATATATATATATATATATTTGTATGTATGTATATATAAAATATAGATGAATTCTTTTATGAGGTCCTAACTTTTAGGGCTGAAAATATTTTTAAAAAATTTGTAAAAATATATTTGTATTTTGATCGATTTTACGAATCCAAAAATATATTTTTTATTCGAAATAAAAATCAAATTCAACATGAAAAGTGCATGATAATTCTGGATCGTTGGATATAAAATGAAAAACATTTCACACACTTTTTAGGTTGCATTTGATTTTTTGTTTTGAACTAAAAATATATCGTTAGGTTTATAAATCAACAATAAAAGTTAGAAGCTCATTTTAAGACCTCATATCTATATATATATATATATATATATATATATATATATATATATAGCATTATTAAATATATAATGTATTATTTACAAGTCAGAATGGTAGACACGTGTCAATTGTCATAACCCTAGAAATTGAGCCTTACGGATTTTTCTAAAAAGCAAGCATTTTATCACAAAAACAAAGGATTAATACTATGTGAACCCCATGCAGATGCAGGGACATGGTCTCAGTCCAGATGTTAAGGTCCATTGTGGGCCTTTAAGTTGCTTGCCTAATCCAAACATAGAATTGGGCCTTTGGGCTTATGTGAACTATTTCAGCAATAAGACACGTAAAGACCAAAACAAGTTGAGAGGACGGAGTCGTCGAGGAGAACATATGTAGAGGTATAAAAGTGGTTTTGTTTTTTAATTATTAATTAATAAATATATGAAGGAATCAAATATTGAAAACGTGCATTTTGTAAGAATAAACTAGCTATGTAAGTGTCTAGTTGGAGGTACTGCCTAGCTAAATGAGTGCAAAACTAGCTGGCTATCAATATTGTATTGTGAGAACACATATCCCACCTCAATACATTGAAATGTTGTGTTCATCCATAAGAAAGAGGGCAACTCTACCATCACAGCTCATCCAACTCCTCTATAGTCTCTCAATTTTCGGATAATACAATTTTTGATCACTGAAAAAAATTTCAATTTATGCATCAGATGATGAGCCCGTGCAAAAACTCTCTTTGATTAGCGCATGATAGGTAGGCTATTAGATTGAGTCGAAAGCCTACCAATGCATAAAGGTTCCGATTTGAGCGAGAAGCCAAATGGGGGGCGAGAACATCTTGATTGAAAGCAACTAATATGAATAAGATGAGTTAATGAATATGAGAAGAACACCAAGGTTTTGGAATCCCCTTGCGAAATGACTTGCAAAGAAACAAATTCACACACATATTTGCTAATTCGGGCATAACGAATCCGTACCTAAGTCGATTTTAGCACACTTAATCCAAATCTCCCTAAAATCGATTACAAGCCATCTCTATTGGTCTAGGTCGGATATTCCTAAATACATTCTAGCCATCTTATTGGTCTAAACATGCATAGGAATTCATGAAGTTCTATGGAGATTAGGATTCATACAAATTGTCACCTAATTAAAGGGAGACACATTAATAATCAAGAGTTTCAAGAAGCATAATCTACTTGACATATTATCGTCTAAGCAAATTCTTTAAACAATTTCATCCAAAAACCTAAAGTGTTGGCTAAACACAACAAGCATGAAGAAATTGCAATCAAACATAGAAACACAATATTTATACCCAAATCAACTCATATATATATATAAATCAAACCATACACAAAGTCATCAAACCCAAGGCTTCATCCTAGCCTTGGCAAAAGTGGTTTAGTTACACATAGAGAGAGAAAAACACAAAGAGAGAAGAGAGTGGCATGAATAAACCCCAAATATTGAGATAATCCAAGTTGGGTTGAAGAATTCCTCCTCCAAGCTCCAAGAATCCCTTTTCCCCTCTGTTTTCGCTCTCCAGAAAGTCTATTCGAAGTGTCAAAAGTGTTGTGCGGCTAGGGCAAATCACGAAATAAAGCTGGCCCAAAAGTTGTTTTGTGCGCCTAGGCGTGTTGAATTCACGCTTAGACGCAAGCTCATATTTTCAATTATCTTCAAGTCAATGCTCGCTGGACTGGGCGGATGGAATGATTCTGGACGTGCATAAATAGTGCGCCTAGGCGCACCTCGCCTAGGCACACTTCTTCACCAAAATCTCTGGATCTGCCTTGGGAATCTTCAAACGACCATAACTTCTCCATATGACCTCCGATTTGAGTGTTTTAGAGTCTACGGAAAGCTTGAGATGTCTACTTTCCAGTGCCTTTTGTTTCGCTCGATTCCAATATCTTGGTAGAGAGTTATGACTATTTGAACACATGAAATTCGGTGGACATTTTCTTCAATTCAGCCAATTTTCCGCCGTTTTTCATCCAAACCGCAATCAACCTATCAAAATACAAATCAACACATAAATACACTCATTATTTATGAAAAGGAAGCTTAAGAGGGGGAGATTTCTATCAAAAATAATAGGTATTATCATACCTATCACATTCTTGTGGGCTTTGCACAAATCTAATAAGAAAATTAAATATTTACTATGGGTCCGTTTGGCACTCCGATGGACGTCGAATGAACCCACTGCGTGGGTGTAAACCATAGTTTCATGTGCGGATAACTGTTTGGCTGTTTGGCCAATTTCAGCTCCACCGCACATATTTGCGGTTCTTGATGAAGTAGCTGTGAGATTCTTCACCAATGACCGCCATTTCTTCACCGCTACTATTATAGCCCGCTGCTCGTCATTTTCCCTAGCGGTCTCCGCTGTTATATTTTCTACACAGCAAATTAGCAAGTTGAGTGCTCCTATTTCTGAGAAATCTACTTGAGCAATGGTTTTGAACTTTTATGACTCGTTTAGTTCGTGGATTTGGATATGAGAATGGAACGAGGATATTAGGAGAGCTATTTTCCTAGAATTCTCATTCTTTGCCAATGTTACATTGTTATACTACCAATGATCATCTTCGTTCATCAATCTCAGTTGGTCCCCACATAGTCAAATTGGGTCCCAGAATTTCATTAATGATCGGGTTAGCCCAACCCTTGCTAAGCTAGCCCACGTACACGTAGTACTTTGATAGTTGACATCATTCATATTTTCAATTACATTGGCCGGTGCACTGGACCTTTTGTTTGGTGGAGTAAATCCTCCCACGTCACGCATATATCTTTCCGTGACCAACCACGGGACAAAGGGCATTTTATGTAAGGGCGGCAAAAAAATCGATTCCGGGTCAATTTCATATCGGATAACATCACATGTTTATTAAATATTTACATGTTCGGACCCTTAATGCGGATTGAATTTCTGACGTACTTAATTGATCACACCCGAATTGATTTAAACTCAGACAAGTAAATCTGATAATAACTTAATCTGGGTTTAGGTTCAGACATCTAAGCTAAACAAGATTTATACATTTGGACTTGGACCCGGTTTTAAATCGAACAAAACTTTTTTGTTTGGACCTATATTTTGGACATATAGCTTATGTCCAAACTTTGTTTAATTTGGATGGAACTAATTCGGTCATACGGACCAGACATAATTTTGTCACCCTAATTTTAGGTATTCAATAAACACGTGTGTAGCCGTTATTCGATGACAGTACATAGTGTGAACACGGGACGGTGCTGTTGTTTTGATTTTTAGGGTCAATAACCCGAGTCCAATCACACAACTATCAGTGGGTCAATAAGTCAAAATATGATTTTTCGTTATTCCACAGAGACTCCAGTTTATGCTCCAAATTCTCAAACAAAACAAGTTTTCTTGGCCCAAACGCAAAGTCTGAGGATCACGAGGGTTCAGCTTCTGATTAATTGTCAAATTGAAGAGAAAAATAATTATAATATTCTTCTAGCTTTTGATAGAGTCCGGGTTTAGCAAGAGAACTGCTCAAATCCTCAAACGGTAATATTTATTGGACATAACCAATCATAATATTTATTGTACATAACCAATCATATTTATCTTTTCTTTTGTTAACCGAAACTTCAAAACATTTTATCTCTCAAAATACACGTTAGATTTTGAAAACAATTACATATTCATAATCAACATGTAAAACACTTTCAAATATATAAGACTCATTGTCGATATTTTTGCTAGTTTTTGATAAGAATCCGGGTTCAACAAAGAACTGGTCAAATACTCAAATCTAAAAAGTATAGAAACAATGGTCAATTTACAAACCTAACCAAAAGCTTCAACAATATGCTGTGTTGTTTGAATTAAGAGAGGCAGCTACCACCTTCCTTAAATCCCGAGAAGGATTTTCTTGCTGGACCATGTTGAATGAAATTGTTATTGATTTCTTTTCAATGGCTGTTTCAAGGGGCTGCATTTGAAAAGTCAACGTTGATTCTATTACGTTGACTTTTTTACTCGTACGTTAATATTATTCTTTGAATGAGAGATTAATGTTCAATTCAAACTATTGGCTGCAAGTGAGACTTGTAATAAAAGTATGAAGAAGGAGTTTATGTGATCACCAAACTGAGTTTTAGATGATATCATGATATCGACAAATCACAAATTTGGAGAATTTTAGTGCCTTAGTGGTCTACAAGAATAAATTGCTTCACTTTAGTCCAAACATTAATATTGTTTGCTCGATCTATACAAAATGCCCACTCGGATTTGTTCTTTTGAATTGTCTCCGAAGTATTTAGGCCCAGAAAATGTGTCGCTTGCGTAAGAGGAGTTGAACCTTTGCTTATATACAACTCAGTTGAGTTATGCCAATCTGATGTGGGATTATAAATCTTGATAATATTCACCACTTTAATCACAATGAACCACAGCTATGGGATTGCCCTAAACTTAGCTTAAATCGGTTAAATACATCTTAAATCATTCCTAATTTAGAACAAATTAATTCATAATAAACAATGCAAATTATCATAAAAATTATATTAATAATGATTTGAAAGTATATCACAAATAAATAAAAACGCCAGAATCTAATTAATCGAACGTCGTTCCTATTAACTATATATATTTAGTAGGAAGACATTACTGGGAAAATATGTACTAGGGGGAAAATGGAAAAAGAAAAGAAAAGAAGAAGAAGAAGATTTTTATTGATCTGAATAAATTATAGACTGTCAAAACTTGTCCACTTCCTACCATATATGCTTTCATAATTAAGATCTTACTCACAAAATTAGACATATATAGTTCACATCTGAACCCAGCATCATAATTCTCATAATCATTGTGGGCCCTAATTACACAATAAAAGAAGCTTTATGCATATATATAAATAATCAATGATGTTATTGATAGCTATATCTGATCCCATCAAACCCCAAAGCGTACAATACCTTAATTGGATTGAAATGCATGATAAGAAAGTTCGATTTCTACATCCACATTAATGTAACAATATTGGTCCTAAAATAATTCAATTGCTTTAACTGGTTCTAGAACTCACTATGGCAAGTGATCTACTGCATTATTAAAAGCTAATTAGGTTAAAGGAATATGCATCAATATATATATAAAATGTATTGAAGGAATTATGGGATATCTTTCCTTTATTTAATGAAACACAAATGGTTGTCACTAGAAAGTTGCCGTGGCTGGCTATCTGCCAGACTGCCTCAGTGTGTTTCATGTCCCACATCCGCATGGAGGTCTCTCCCTCTCACCAATATTATATATATATATGCATGTATTGTTACCTTTTTTTTTATTTTATTAGAACAACGAATTTATTCAACCAATTCAACTAGGATGGTGAAAATAGTTAGTGATACCCAATAATTGGGCCAGTCATACAATTAACACTATTCGACCATTCAAATTGACACTCAACAATTACCATAACATTCAGGAGAGTGGGTTGATCTGGTGATGTAGCACTACTCAAGTTTATTACAAGAATACTGTTATGTAGGATTGAAAATTACAACTTCGTCAAGATTAGTCGCTTTGCTACTATTCCCATGTTATTTTAGTTAAATTCCGATATTTAGGTCTTCAAATTAACATTAATTTTTTTTAAACACTTCTGTAATTTTTTTGATTTTCTTTGTTCTGTTTTCTTGTTTGCTACATCATATTCATTTCCCTATTTATTTAGGATTGTAGTCTCCTATGAGATGATTCAACGATTTATAAAAATGTTTTGAAATCGCTTCTCTTTCTAACAGATGTCAATTTCTTGTCTTCTAAACATAAACTTAGATTTACTCTCGGTATTACATTTGCGACTACGTCATCTGGATATCCTAAAATTTGGACGGAAGACCTTGTTAGAACAAGAAATCGAGACTCATATCACATTTAAGTCATTGAACTACAAAGAAAGCAACCACAAATTGATGATCACCACTAACCAAAAGCATGCTCCAAAATCGTTGTCAAACAGTCCAGATGTCCACAGTGCATGTAAACCTCAATCATTCTCTCACCTTCGGTAATATTACCTTTCAATTATCAGAGATATCATTGGTATTTTGAAACAATACAAGGGTATATATGTCTTAACAACAAAGTAACCGCAATTTCTATCTCATTTCCACCAAACGCGTCCTTTCATAGTCGCTACCCTTGAAAACTCGTTTATTTGACTCAAACCCCAAAACCGTCACCGTTTCGTTTGATTTTCTCTGCCGAAAATTTAAACGTTTACCCACAGATTCTGCAGGTGAATCACAATTTTGGTATTTTGAAAAACTTGTGGACGGTGTTGTATGCCCACAGGCGTTATACACACAAGTAATATATATATATATATATATATATATATAGAACCCCAACCAAAATCATAAGACACCAACACCAAAGATCTATCTCTGCAGATTCCTTCTTCAGAGCACAATAGACCAACTCTTACAGAGAGTAGTAGTGTGTATACATTCTTGTGCAGATAAAGAGGGATATCATACCAATCAGAGATGGCGCTGACTAGAGAAATCATGGGTTGTTCTGCAATTGAGAGAACATCTCCATTTTTGACCTCCTCGAAAGATTTATTGAAACAGAACACTCTGGTTTTGGTTAAAAGCAAGCCAGTGTTTTTGCAGAGGAGAATGAATTTGAAGGTTGTTCCAGCTATGGCTGCAATTCGTGAAGATTTGTTTATAAAGGCTGTGCCCGGAGGTGATCAAGAAGAGAAGCCAGTGAAGTTCAAGGTGAGGGCAGTGGTTACTGTGAAGCAGAAAAGCAAAGAGGATTTGAAGGAGACAATTGTGAAGCATTTGGATGCTTTCACTGACAAAATTGGGAGGCATGTTGCTTTGATTCTTTTTAGTACTGAAATTGATCCAAGTAAGCTCAATTTTTCAATTTTACTTTCTGGGTTTGTTATTCAGATTTCCTTTGAATCAATACTGATTGAAATTTTTTTTTGCTGTAGAAACAAAGGCACCAAAGAGGAGCAATGAAGCTGTGTTGAAGGACTGGTCGAAGAAATCGAATGTTGTAGCGGAAAGGGTTCATTACACTGCAGAGTTCATTGTGGACTCAAATTTTGGGGTTCCAGGTGCAATCACAGTAAGCAACAAGCACCAACAAGAGTTTTTCTTGGAGAGTATCACCATTGAAGGATTTGCTTGTGGTCCAGTCCATTTCCCTTGCAACTCTTGGGTTCAGGCCAAGAAATCTCTTCCTGGAAAAAGAATTTTCTTCTCTAATAAGGTAACCAAAACCATTTGTCTATATTTTTTGATATTTGTCAAGCCTTCATTTGGACTTTTAGACTCTGCCAGTTGGAACTTTGATTTATTTTGTGATCTTTTCTTCAATATGACTTTAAGTTAAGGTCAAATCTTTAATGTAAGGTTAATTTTTCTTCACAAATGTTTTGTTCTAATGATGTTAATTGCTTTGACTTTCTGAGCAGCCATATTTACCGAGTGAAACTCCAGCGGGACTTGCATCATTGAGAGAAACTGAGCTAACAAACATCAGGGGTGATGGCAGAGGAGAAAGAAAATTATCCGATAGGATATACGATTTCGATGTCTATAATGATCTCGGAAATCCAGACAAGGGTATCGAATTTGCTAGGCCAACTCTCGGAGGTAAAGAAATTCCCTACCCTAGACGTTGTCGGACCGGACGCCCTCCAGCTGATACAGGTAACTAACTAAGCTGCTCCCATCATTCATCTGTCTAATTTATTATCCTTGATGTATTGTACTAAAATGTTAACTCTTGTTGTGTACATCTTCAACAGATATGCACGCGGAGGGCCGGGTAGAGAAGCCATTGCCAATGTACGTGCCTAGAGACGAACAATTTGAGGAGTCTAAACAAGATTCATTCTCAGCTGGAAGGCTTAAAGCAGTGCTTCACAATTTGTTACCATCCTTAAAAGCCAGCATTTCGGCTCATAACCATGACTTCAAAGGATTCTCGGACATCGACAGCCTTTACAGCGAAGGGCTTCTCCTGAAAGTACCAATTCTGCAACATGAGCTGTTAAAAAAGCTACCATTGCCAAAACTTGTTAGCACAATCAAGGAATCTAGCCAGGGACTTCTCAAGTATGACACACCAAAGATAGTGTCCAGTGAGTACTCAACTTTGATTTCTCAATAGTATGCAGATTTGGCTATAAAACAAGTCCTATAATTAAATACTGTCTGCTATGATTAACATTAACTACTAGTATATGTCTTTTTTTTTTGTCCAAGAATCATTTAGTGGGGGAGGAGTCACAAGCCATATATTCTAATAGTAGCAGCAAGAACTTTATTGTCCCCTGTGGTCCATTCCACAAAGAGTTGTCCAGTCCTTTCTTAATTTGAACACATTTCAAATGTGGGTTATGAAAATATTTTTTCCAATTATTGCCAAAACTGATGACACTAACATATGAATCACACATATGCAGAGGACAAGTTTGCCTGGCTAAGGGACGATGAATTCGGACGTCAAGCAATCGCAGGAGTTAACCCAGTTAACATTGAGAGACTTAAGGAATTTCCTCCAGTGAGTAAACTTGACCCTGAAATCTACGGTCCGCAAGAGTCTGAACTCAAAGAAGAGCACATACTGGGACATATCAATGGCATGACAGTTCAACAAGCATTGGATGAAAACAAGCTGTTTATAATTGATTACCATGACATGTATTTACCATTTCTGGACCGGATCAATGCACTAGAGGGACGAAAATCTTATGCAACACGTACAGTATTTTTCTTAACCCCTTTAGGCACTCTAAAGCCCATTGCCATAGAACTTAGCCTCCCTCAATCAGGGCCGTCGTCCAGATCAAAGCGTGTGGTTACACCTCCAGTTGATGCAACTTCCAATTGGATTTGGCAATTAGCCAAGGCTCATGTCTGCTCCAACGATGCGGGTGTTCACCAACTTGCCAATCATTGGTAAGCAATACATACAATCCAATTTTTATACTAAAATCACTATGTTTCATTTTGTCTCTGAATCAGCTACCTAACTGCTTTTGATGTTATTGTGATTACAGGTTGCGCACACATGCTGCCATGGAGCCATTTATACTAGCAGCACATAGGCAATTGAGTGCAATGCACCCCATATTCAAGCTTTTGGATCCACACATGAGATACACTCTCGAGATTAATGCTCTGGCACGACAAAATCTGATCAATGGTGATGGTGTCATCGAGGCTTGCTTCACTCCTGGCCGATATTGTATGGAGATTAGCGCAGCAGCTTACCGCGATTGGCGGTTTGACTTGGAGGGGCTTCCCGCTGATCTTATTCGCAGGTACAACACTCATCTTGAACTTTTATCGAACAGTTTGTGTTCATTCAAGTGATTTATCACAAAGGCACCGGATTTCTCTATCCGGGTTGTGAAGTTTGTGTTTGCTTTGTAATTGGTGCGAGAATGGTATCTAATAATGGTCCTAATACAGGGGCGTGGCTGTACCTGACCCAACACAACCTCATGGGCTAAAGCTTTTGATTGAAGACTACCCTTATGCAAGTGATGGGCTTCTAATTTGGTCAGCAATTGAGAATTGGGTCCGGACTTACGTCAATCGTTACTACACCAATTCAAGCCAAATTTGCAATGACAAAGAGCTCCAAGCATGGTACTCTGAGTCCATCAATGTAGGCCATGCCGATCACCGCCACGCAGAATGGTGGCCAAAACTGGCCACCGCGGACGATCTAGTCTCCATCCTGACCACCATCATTTGGTTGGCATCCGCACAACACGCTGCCCTAAATTTTGGACAATACCCTTACAATGGGTACGTCCCAAATAGGCCGCCACTAATGAGAAGGCTAATCCCTGAAGAAAATGATCCTGAGTATGCTAGTCTCCTCGCTGACCCACAAAAATATTTCTTACTAGCATTGCCAAGTTTGTTACAAGCAACAAAATTGATGGCTGTGGTCGATACACTCTCGACGCATTCACCGGACGAGGAGTACATAGGGGAGAGACAACAACCTTCGATTTGGTCGGGTGATGCTGAAATTATTGATGCATTTTATGGTTTCTCTGCGGAGATTAGACGGATAGAGAAACAAATTGAGCAAAGGAACAATGATCCTAGGCTTAGAAACCGTTGCGGTGCAGGGGTATTACCATACGAGTTACTGGCTCCTACCTCAGAACCTGGAGTGACATGCCGAGGAGTTCCTAATAGTGTATCAATTTAGATATGTATAGTTTACGTATGAAAACAGTTTTGTTGGTCTCGTCATTTCAAAGTACACGACTGGGGATCATCCATCTACTTAGGTTTGTATATGGTTGTAGTATTAGACTTTGTAAACAAGAGATGTATTGCTCTTTTATTACTAATATTAATTATTATTATTTAAAACAAAATGAAATTTTATGATGTGGGTAATATGTAAATTTTATTTTGGTAAACCGAAAACAATGCAATACAAGTTTGTTATTTGCACATCCGATATGGGTCTAAACTCGGGCCATCAGGCCTTCACGCACAAAAGTTTATCACCTGACGATAAGGTAAGTTGAGCTAAAACACAGTGCGTGGCCACAAAGATATTGCTATCCATGATAATCGAATTCAGGATCTCTAGAGTTCATACGATTTGTCCCCATAGAAATACTAATATGTAAATCCTTAAGAGTGAAGTCATAAAGAATTAGTCTCAACAAATTTCTTCCTTGCAAGTGGTCGTAAAGAATTAGTCTCGACAAATTTCTTCGAAAGTTGATAGTAATTTAATTGCCCCATTATTTTTTTTCCCAAGGTATCCCCAGGCAAGCCCACAACCAATCCTCCAAGGTACGGTCGGGAGTCAAAGGCGAGAACCTCTCCCAAGAAGGTTTTCTGCATCCACAAATACTCGAACACAAGACCTTACTTAAGCGATCAGAGCCCCTTACCACTCAGGCCAGTGGAAAGAAAAACTAATTGACAATATTATAAGATGGTAGGTTTTGAATGTCTTCTTGTGCTTGTGTCATGTGTGAACGACACCACCAAAAACAAGAAGAGAAGACAAAAAAAAGTATAATGGGGTTTTGACAAGTACTTTAAAGCTATGTACTCGTGTAGCATATGATAAAGTTTTCCTTCTTTTCTTTTTTGTAAATAAATTTGGCATGGAAAATTATTGAAAATCCATAAACAAATCATCAAAGAGTTCACAAACACACTCAAATTTGAGGAGTTTCTTAACGAACAAAGACAAATACATTAAATTTTTAGAACTCAGTGAACACTCGAGGTCTATTATAACTCTCAGCATAAATAACGCCCCTATTGATGATGAGGGAGGAACGATTAGACACAATACACAACCATTTTTTTTTTCTTCATTTAAACCGGTAATATTAAGGGCTAACATTTCAGACAGAATATATGTTAACATTTAAATTAACATATATGTTGTTTTACTTTTAAAATTGTTTATCAAATCACCCTAACTATTAAGATGTAAGTATGAAGTAATGTATAATAAAAAAATGATATAGGAAGTAAGTCAAGAGCAATACATATTATTATATATAGGGTTCATTTGCTAAGTAATACTTAATAGCATATATGCTATTTGTATACCAAATAATCATTTTTTTTTGTAGCATTTCGAGTGCAATAAAGGCACAATTTTGGAACAATTCCAAAATGGTGGTTGGGAGGACCATATATGCTTGTAAAAATAATTAAAATATTCTTTAAATAATATTTTAATTATTTTTAAATAAATTTCGTTAAAAATTCTTTAATTATTTTTATCTAAGGTAAAATGCATAATATCTCTATACGTAATTTGTTATAACATAAATGTTACCATAATAAATTGAACCAAATGTTATCAACATTTTATACAATATATATGCCACTATTTTTTACAAACATATATGTTACTCACAAAATTGTCAGTCTAAACCGACGATCTAATCAAAATGAGATAAGTAGACGTCATCATATATAATAATATTCGTGATTAGTGGACATTGGGTTCAAATCTCTGTGAGGTTTCACGTGTAAGACTGATTTACATCTGATACAAATATTTTTATCTTATTCCAACTTGGACTGATACTTTCATAATTATTTTATATGTATTGAGGAATCTTTTGTGTCATGTGGGGAGCAATGCATGTAACATGTTGTATTTTTATGTAAGATAAAGCTAGATACTATATAGGGACAACCCACCAGAGAATATAATGTTATGCAATATTATCGTATTCAAATATACTATATGTATGTATCTACATACATGTACTTATGTATGGAGCAAGTGAATATTAATGCACACAAATGTTTACACCTAGATATGATTTCTAGATAATTATATATATGGAGGTGGATAATAATTATTTAATTTATATGTTCTCAACTGTCAAGTCTTTCATACACAAAAGTAAGCATCCACATTAGACAAGTTGTTGTAATTAATCACTGACATGGTTTACATATCTTTATTTGGACCGATTAATTGAGCCCCCAAATGAAGAGCATTCACATGATGTAGTATATTTGTATTAATTATTTTTATTTTTATTTAATTGAATTATTTTTTTATAATATTTAAGTTTGTAGAGATTAGAATAGAGACTAATAATACAGTTCTTGACATCTTGTTGAGTAGAGATGTTGTAAATTGTGAACAAAATAATATTTGAGTAGATAAAGTAGAGAATCGGTTAAGAAAAACTGATACAAATGCTCTAAGCATCACTATCTTCATATACATGTGTGAGTACGACTTGTTGCATGAAGGATGTCGATCTAGCTATGTATTCTTGTATGCACAGTCTAATACTAAATTCTCTCTTTTCATTTTTTTGTTAACATAGAATGATATCATACAAATTTGTCCTTTGGACGTTCGATATAGGCCTAAACGCAGGTCATTAGGTCCTCGTGCACATAAATTTCTCACATGACGACAAGGTAAATTATAGGCCAAATATCTGCCTGTGACTATAAGGATATTGCTCCTCGTGGGAATTGAACTCAAAACCTTTCGAATTTATGCCGTTTTGTCCAAGATAGATTCACCATTAGGCTATCACCCAACTCTCTCTTCACTCTGTTCACACTTTTTTTTTGTAAGAATTATGTTATTATTCTTATAATTATTAACATGAGAGAGACTTAAAACTTGCGAAATGAAGTCAATACGTCATTTTGTTGGCACAACGAAAATTTTCTTGTTTCACATCACATGTTGCAGTGGATTGATGGTGTCTGTTCGCTGAGAACAACAATCAACAAACTTAAGAGTTTTTAGAGATCAAGATTTTCCCTACTAACAACTGAAAATGATATTTGTCTCAATCATCCTAGTTGCTGAGGTGTCTGACCAGATTTAAAGTACATGTGGAGCCCATCACATGCTCTTTAAATTTGGTCCATACACTGCAGCCACTGGGATCGCTGGGATGAGTAACAGAACTAAATAACAACCCTGTTTTGTCATGATGTCTTCAAACCGAGTTTTGGTATTTTGGGCTCGGCTTGACTTTCTAAGCTCAAGTTTAAGCTCAATTTTGTGTGGCTCGAGCATTATTTCTAGTTCGATCAACTCAATTTTTAAATTACAATCAAATTGAGTTGAGTTCAGCTCCGATAAGCTTGACTATAAGTTTGAGTTCATAAAATTGATCAAAATACAAATATATATTTATATAAATTTTAAAAAAATATTTTGAACTCTAAAAATTAAGAGTTCATTGGAGAATTCCTCAGCATATAATATTACGTCTCCTTTGAAGAATTTCTAGTAAATGTAAATATATATGATTTAAATTAAGTAAATATAATTAATAAAAATATAATTGAACTCTGTTCAAGAGCTCTGAAGTCGAATATCGATGGATTTAATTTTTATTTAATGATCAAACGTTCAACTTCATTGCCACTAGGATTATTTAACAATATTATACGGTCAATATTATATAAGAATCACTTTTATATAAAGTCATAATATTTCGAGTATTTTAAATTAAAATCGTCCAAACACCCGATAACTTCATTAAAAGATAATTTTATATTATACGGAGTCTTATCCTCTCCTCCAAACGGAACCTAAGAGTCACATGTGATCCATATAGAGTACTATTCTGAAATTTTGTGTTAAACTAATTAACACTTGGATTCACTAATTATATTTTTTCTAGTGGTAGTGGAAGATATGATTATTTATATTATTATCATCAACATAAAGAAGATTTCCTCTGGCTGTGGGCCATCGGCTGCGTTGACTCAAGTCAACGGTCAGACTTTTTCCTTTTCAAGAAGTTAAAATTTTAAAAAAAGGAGTCCAAGTGGTAAAGGAAGGAAAATTCCAAGAGGGATTCTCCATGCTATTTAGTCAACGGTCAAGTCATTGTTTTCCCATTAATGTACTTTCAAGTTTCACCAACCCTCTTACAAGAAAGTTCATGCCAATTAACAATACTATCCAGTTCTAAAATGAGGTCCTATTTTGTAGGATTTATTGTTAGGGTTCAAGTATTTTTTAAAAATTTGAAGAAAATTATCTTTGTACTTCAATCGGTTTAGTGAACCCAATGATATTTTTTTTTCGAAACAAAAATCAAATGCAACCGAAGAGTGTATGAAATATCTTCTGTTTAATATCCAACTATTCAGAATTATCATACACTTTTTCATTTTAAATTTGACTTTTGTTTCGAACAAAAAACATATCATTGGGTTTGTATGATGGATCAAAATACATATATTTGTTTCTCAAATTTTTTTTAAAAAAAATATTTTGAATACCCTTCAATATTAGGTCTCTGATCACTGTTATTAAAGTCTTAATCAAAATCTCTGTCTCACTACCAACCAATCCATGTTCCCATTTCCCGTCCATTAATTTACTCACCAACCAAAACACGATCGATTGTCCCATGACCTTGATTTTTGTTTTGACTTCAATGTAAACGTTACAAGCTTCTTTGTCTCTGTGTCTGTTGTTGTCCCTTTCAAAGAAAAATAGCTATAGGAATTGGCATCTCATTACCAAAATTTATCACTTTTGACCCCAAGTGAATATGTAAAATTTCAATCTAATCCTTAGCGGCATAAAGTTATCCTCGGATTGGGTTACTCTACTCTTGTAAAAAAACGAGGAGCAGTTGGATGCAAAATGTTGTATTAATTAAAAAATACATGAAAAATTTGGGAGGTGCTAAGTTGGATGTAAAGTGTGTTGTGTGCAACATAATATCTTTTATAATGATCCAAGAAGAGTTGTATATATGATCTAACGATCAAAATCTTACATACTTTCTATTTATTATGTTTCAAAAAGTGGAGAGAGAGCTATTTTTTTTACAAGAGCAGTATTAACCGTTAACACGACTTTTTTTTGAAACATTAAGGATATTTAGGATAAATTTTAAATTTTAAGGACGAAAACGAAAAAAGTATACAACTTTGAGCATAAAAAGTATGGTTTAACCCATAAAGTTTATGTGCAAAAAAGAATAAAAAGACGAAATAGGTTTTGTTGATAACACTCCAAAAAAATAAAACGCAAAACTTCTCAGTAGACAGTAGTTGATACCTACCATAACGTAGTCAAAACAATATGATTGGGTCAAGTAGCTTCCTGGAAAGAACACTATAATGCGACAGAAATCCCACCACCAAACTAGCCTTTTTGTTCTTATTAAAATACATTGCAATTTCTGTACATGCACGACCCCACACCATCAATAACGCCATATACTTTCAAAACATCAGTGTACAATTATTAATTTATCCTGTCACTAAAATCAGGACTTTGAAGATTTGTACTGTCACACTTTCCATCTATAAATAAACTCCACCATCACTTCACTTTCCATTACCATATTCACTAACCACATCTCCAATATCGCCAATGGAATTCCCTTCTTGGCTCTCCTACGCCGCCGTATGGCTTGCCACAGTCGCCCTAATCAGCCTTGCCCGCCGCCTCCGCCAGCCCAAACTAAACCTACCACCAGGCCCAAAACCATGGCCCATAGTGGGTAATCTCAACCTCATAGGCTCACTCCCACACCGCTCCATCCACGGCCTCACCCAAAAATACGGGCCCATTATGCAACTCAAGTTCGGGTCACACCCGGTAGTTGTCGGGTCCTCCGTTGACATGGCCAAAACTTTCCTCAAAACCCATGATGCTATGATCTCCGATCGCCCCAAAACCGCCGCCGGAAAATACACCACCTACAATTACCAAGACATCACTTGGTCCCAATACGGGCCGTATTGGCGCCAGGCCCGTAAGATGTGCCTGATGGAGCTCTTCAGCGCAAAACGCCTCGAGTCATACGAGTACATAAGAATTGAAGAAATGAAAGAGCTTATTAGAGATTTGTACAAGTCTTGCGGCGAACAAATTCAATTGAAAGACTATCTTTCGACTGTGAGTCTCAACGTGATTTCTCGGATGGTTTTGGGGAAGAAGTACGCCGACAAATCGTTGAAAAACGAGATTGTGGAGCCGGAGGAGTTTAAAGAAATGCTCGACGAGCTTTTCCTACTTAATGGGGTGTTGGATATTGGTGACTCGATTCCTTGGCTTCGTTTCCTGGATATACAAGGCTATATTAAGAGAATGAAGGCCTTAAGCAAGAAATTCGACAGGTTCATGGAGCATGTGATTGATGAGCACGAGAAGAATAGGAAGGAAAACAAAGATTTTGTGGCTAAAGATATGGTGGATGTTCTGCTTCAACTGGCCGACGATCCTAATCTTGAAGTCAAGCTTGGAAGAGTTAGCGTCAAGGCATTTTCACAGGTAACTTTCATTATTGAGTTTGTCTGGATATTGACTTAAAACTCTGTTTTTCTCCCTATTAGAGACTTGACTTCAAAAACTATGAAATGTGAACTCAATTATATATGTAGATACTGATATAGAATTGATCCTCAGGACCTAATCGCCGGTGGAACGGAGAGTTCAGCAGTGACAGTTGAATGGGCAATTTCAGAGCTTCTCAAGAAACCCGAGATCTTCGACAAGGCAACAGAGGAGCTAGACAGAGTAATTGGAAGAGAAAGATGGGTTGAAGAGAAGGACATAGTGAAACTCCCATTTATAGATGCAATTGTGAAGGAAACAATGAGGTTACACCCTGTAGCACCATTGTTGGTGCCCAGACTTGCTCGTGAAGATATAAAAGTTGGTGGGTATGACATCCCCAAGAACACAAGAGTACTGGTGAGTGTGTGGACTATAGGGAGAGACCCTGCTTTATGGGAGGACCCAAATGAGTTTAACCCAGAGAGGTTTATTGGGAAGGCAATAGATGTCAAAGGAACTGACTTCGAACTTCTACCATTTGGTGCTGGAAGAAGAATGTGCCCTGGATATAGTCTTGGTCTTAAAGTGATTCAATCAAGTTTGGCTAATCTATTACATGGGTTTAATTGGGGATTGCCTAAGAACATGAAGAAAGAGGAGTTGGAAATGGAGGAAATATTTGGACTTTCAACACCCAAAAAATTCCCACTTGTTGCTGTTGCTGAGCCTCGGTTGCCTGCACATCTTTACTCTCTTTAAATCAATTAGGTCTTGGTTTTTTTTTTTTTTTTTTTGTTTTGTTTTGTGTCTTTCAATAATTAGTGTGCGGATAGAAGTTTGGCATGTAATAGTTGATGGATTGATGTGCTTGTACACATCTCTTTGTACTTTTTTATGGTGAAGGAATCTGTCTGCAACTGTAATCCCAATCAGTAGTGCTAGTTTTCTTAAAGATAAAACATTAAGTTTTCCTCTAATCCTCTCCGTCTCTATAGTTTGCAGAGAAAAAGGTTCTTAATTTCTCTGCACAAAGTATTCCTCATGATACTAAACTGCATATTTTTTATTTGCCTGTGATCAAAATAGTGGTAACAACAACAGAATGTAATCATCTTGGCCTGGCCTTCATGTGATGGTTGAGTGGACCTAATTGGACTTCATGTCTCGTGAGCCAAGGAATCCAGCCAGATCATTCAATTAATGGGCCTCTGAGTCCAAATGGTATGGACTACTGTTACTATTGGTAAAAAAAACAAACAGAGTATAGATTGAATATGTGCCGTGAACACATTTGAAAGTGCGTTAACTTGCGGTAACACTACATATCCAAATATTATCCCAAAAGCTTCTCAGTCTATGTGATATTAACACATTACTATGTGACATGAAAAGTTAGATGACTTATTATTTTTTTTGGACAAAAAATATCCCTTTTTCTTGGTCTAATTTCTTTTTCTACAAATGCAGACATCATCTATTGACATCACTGAGTTTTTTTTTTAAACAAAAATTCAAAACTATTTATCTCTCAAAATACATGTTAGATTTTGAAAAAAATTATATATTCGGAATCAGCATGTAACCTTTTTAAAACAAGATCCATTGCCGATATGTTTTATCGAATCATGCTTAATTACATTGTTTTTTACAACAATGTAATAATAATTGGAATGTTGAAAAACAATGTAATAATAATCTGGAGAACTCAAAAATGATGTAATAAAACTAAGAAAATGAGATTACATTGAAATTTATTAAAATATTATAATTAAACCTTAAAGGTGAAATTTAGCAGAAATTGACGTTAGAAAAACATAAATATTTTTTTTTCAACATTCTTCATGAAATTGCATATTACATTGTTTTTTCAAAATAATGTAATTACATGAAATCCCATTGTTTATTTTAAAAACATTAAAAAAAATAATGGAACTTCATAATAATGGAATCAATGGACTTATTATCTGGAACTTTAAAAAAATATTGGATTGAAATTAAATACAAAAATAAATAGAATTATTGTTGATATAATCACATTATTTTTAAAACAATGTAATAATGACAAGGAACACTTAAAAACAATGTAAATAATAATGTGTAATACAAGTCTTAATAAAACATAGATTAGCGTAAAAAAATGACCATTAAATGCTAACCTCTTCATCAACAAGATCAAATTTATACAAAGCAGGGTACATGGAGTCCTCAGATCTATTAAAATCATACATCAACATAAAAAAAAAAGGCTACAATTTTAGGTTGTTCCAAGGCATAAGTGGTCCACATTGGCGACGGGATGGTATAAAATCTTGGAACTCCTTTGAAACACATTCTCGATCGCCACTCTTTGTTCCACCCAGTGAGTGGAGCCCACCACCACTTTGTCCTCGACCAGCACTCTCCTCTTTATCTTCTTCAACAACGCTACCTCATCGCGCAAAGCAAGATATATTCGCTTCGTCATCACCGTCGGTGCCCGTCATTCATCTGATTTCATATTTTGGCGAGTCTCAACCGGATCTTGGGTACCTTCTAGAAGCTACCAATGATGAGCTTGGCTTGCTTCGACCAACGGCAAAAGAAGAAGCTATGGGACTCCAAGTCCTACCGAAGATGGAGTATTTGCTGGTGATTGTTGCGACCTTATGGGGATGGGCAACAAAGGGTTTAAAGTGAGAGGAGGGGAGTGGAGGCGCAGAAGCATTGTCAATGGGGTTTTTGATTTATGTGAGAAGGGAGGGTAATCTTGTCCTTTCATAAGAGGGGTTGTTTTTCTTCTAATTCATGCCATGTTGACATGCCTACATAAGTTTGCCACATAGACTTGGAAGCTACTGAGATCTAAAGTTCCTGGGATATTTAGAGTTTTCTGTTAATTCGTGTGGGTCCAGGTGGGGTTGTGAGTGGATGAAAGTCCTTGAGCTAAGTGGCTAGTGGAGGTTGGCATAAAATAGAACACTATATGTAATGTAAGTAGAGTTGTGCACGTTTGAGGCAATGGAAAATTGGTGTAAGTTGGACACTGATAAACCGATCGACATGTATGGTGTATTTTTCTAGGGTTGTAATTTAAGTTCATATTATTTTGTTTCCTCTAAACATGGGTGCGATCAGACCTAGTGAGAGAGAGAGCAAGATGGAAAAACTTTGAGGTTCATCTCTTTAATTGAATTATGGAGATGAGACTATGAGATATAATATTTAAATGTTGGATTACCAAATAACCTTGTTTTCTCTGCTTAAGAAAATATACATATTAGCAACATTCACACAATAAATATACGTATGAATCGAAGAAAAGAATTAATAATCAAAGACAAGAACCAATAACGAAAAACAAACCAAGTCAAGGTATTCTCCTTTGACCTTAAAGTGATTAATTGTCCTGTCTCTGTGTTTGCAGTCTCAACAATTTCACCACCTACGCCTCTTTGGTAACACATTAACGTAAGTTAACGACAAACTAAAAATCGAAGAAACTCTCGAGAAGAAGAACCAATGATAGAGAAAACAAAGGAGGAAGAAAATAGACGCTTTTGAAAATCGGAATCACTACATGTCCATAATTTTGGTGTCCATAATTGTCCATAATCTAGGTGGCATAAGGAAAAGTGTGAGTACCATTTAATGCAAATTGGTCTCCCACACTTCTTCTCATGCCACCTAAATTATGGACACCAAAATTATGAACACACATCATTTTGGTTTAAAAATTGACGTCGTTTGTTCCAGGGTAGTTAACTAAAAATAGAGTATCTTTCCTTTTACATAGTCAAAATCTTTTTTGACTAAGATCAGAAAAATCATGGGAGATTAAAACCACAACATAAAGACCCGGTCCACTACGTATTTTGTAGTTGACCAATAGTGGGAGAGAGAATCAGTTAGCCACTAATATTTTTATTCACATAATAATTTTTTATTCAAATAATCTGTTAACCACCAATAATTTTTATTCACAAAATATCCAATAATGGATTGAGGGGAGATCTAGTGGACATTACTAAGGCGTCAAATTCATCTGACGGCTTAGAAAGTATCCCACTTTATCTCTCTCTCTATCGCTTTCTCTCTCTTCTCTATCATTTTATATTCTTCCTCAAATCTTATTTCACTAACCTTCCCCGAAGATTTCTTTACCAGAATTCTCTTGATTCCGTGCAGATAGTTTAGCGCAAGCAGATATTAGACCAAGCAAAGTCATGCAATCTGCTGCCAATCCGGATTTGGTTGTGATGCCAAAACCAGTAAAAGCCTCTTGTGGGTTATCAATTTTCACAAAGTACCCTCATAAAGAGGTCCACTAGTAAGGAGCTGCCCTTATAGCATCAAAATGTGCAGTGAGAATCAGATTTGAAGAAGGAAAAGACAAAGTGAGGGAGAGAAAAAGGATGGAGAGAGAAGATGGTGAATTTTTTTGATTGTAGTAAATGTTGAAAAAAAAACAGAAGTTATTTTCTTAACCATCATATTAATCTGATGGCTAAGTAATGTTCATTGGTTGGGTCCAATGTTTTCCAACACTGAACCTCCCCTCAATCTTTCTAATAATCCTTCACATGAACGTGGGCGGCTCAACATAATTAGAGACCTTAATCAAACATTATTATAACCATTTCCTTTTTTTACGTTTTTCATATCCAGATTCATATTTTCTTGTTGACATAATTAAAATAAAAAATTAACTAATACAAAAATAACAAATAATAGGGAAAAATATAAATAAAATTAATAAAATGGAACAATAAAACCTGGTTGATGTTATTTGTTAGAGCCTTGAAGCTTGCGCCTTGGAATTTAAACCGAGAGAAGAATAAATGGTTGAGTTTGTTGTGAAAATTTCTTGCAAAAAATTTCACTACACCAGAAAACCTATTTTGTGGCATTTATTTTGATCTATAGCGGCGCTTTCAATAGTCACAATAGGTTTTACCGACGAAAAAGCTTTCGTCGTTGAAAGCTTCGTCGTTAAAAGCTTTATCGACAAATAAGAGGATTACTGGTAAATGCCTTCAAGATTTCCGGTATAGATGGAACCATTTCCTAGCATTTGTTTTAGCCACCAAATATTCTAACTGCTTTTCGTATGAATTGAGTTTTACCGACTATTTAAATTGTCGGGAAAAATATATTTATCACTGATACAAGTGATAATGCTCTTATGGGTGACTTGGATATTAGTGGTACTACGGGTGACTTGGATATTAGTGGTACAAGTGAAAGTGGTGATAGGGTTTTGGACTAAACCCTAAACTCCGTCACACAAGAGGTATTTCTAAACCCACATATGAACCTGAACTTTCTAGTCGAGTTAAATATCTCATGAGTCATTATGTGTCTATTCATCGTCTGTCAGAATCAAATCAGTCATTTGTAAATTAATTATCTACTGTATCTATTCCTAACAGTGTGCAAGAAGCCTTAGCTGACCCGAGCTGGAAATTCACGATGAATGAGGAGATGAAATCATTATAGAAAAATAAAACTTGGGAACTTATTGATCGTCCCCAAGGAAAAAATTGGTTGGATGTCGATGGATTTATACTGTGAAGTATAAAGCAGATGGTACGATTGAACATTTTAAGGCAAGATTAGTGGCAAAGGGATATACTCAAACCTATGGGATTGATTATCCAGAAACATTTGCAGCAGTAGCCAAAATCAATACAGTCAGAGTCCTATTATCTCTCGCTACAAATTTGGATTGGCCATTACAACAGTTTGATGTGAAGAACGCCTTTCTCCATGGAGAGTTGACTGAAGAAGTCTATATGGACTTCGCACCAGGATACATGATACAAAAGAACATAGTCAAAAGGTGTGCCGATTAAAGAAATCATTATATGGGTTGAAGTAATCTCCAAGAGCATGGTTTGGAAGGTTCACCAAGTCTATGGGAAGTTTGGGTATCGACAGAGCAATTCAGATCACACTATTCTTAAAGAGACGACAAGGTAAGATTACTGCACTAATCGTATATGTGGATGTATGGTAGTTACAGGGAATGATCCTGAGGAAAGAAAGGATCTCCAATGTTACCTGTCCAAGAAGTTTGAAATGAAAGACCTTGGTCCCTTGAAATATTTTCTGGGGATTGAAGTGTCTCGATCTAACAAAGAAATTTTTCTGTCACAAAGAAAATATGCCTTAGATCTAATACAGAAAACTGGTATGTCAGCATGCCAGCCGGCTAATATACCGGTGGAAGAAGGATTAAAGTTATGCATTGAGCCTAATCAAGTACCTGTTGACAAAATGAGATATCAAAGACTTGTGGGAAGATTGATGTACTTGGCACATACAAGACCGGATCTTGCATATGCATTAAGCATTATCAGTCAATTTATGCATAACCCTAGAGCAACATATGAATGCAGTGATGCGTTTGTTAAGGTACTTAAAGGCTGCTCCTAGAAAGGGTATTTTATTCACTAAAAATGAAGACCATCAAAGCATAGATGCATATATTGACGTTGATTGGGCTGGAGGAGTAGATGACAGACGCTCCACTTCGGGTTACTTCACCTTCGTTGGGGGTAATCTTGTTACATAGAGAAGCAAGAAACAGAATGTTGTTGCACGTTCAAGTGGGGAAGCTGAATATAGAGGCATGACACTCGAAATATGTGAAGCATTATGGTTACGATTTCTCCTGAGTGATTTGGGATATCCACCTAGCCAACCAATTCAGTTGTATTGCGACAATAAAGCCGCACGTGATAATGCTCATAATCTGGTTCAACATGATCGTACCAAGCACGTGGAGATAGACATATTCTTTATCAAGGAGAAGTTAGATGAGAAAATTACAAAGGTACCTGAGATACGATCCGAAGATCAGCTGGCCGATATTCTCACGAAGGTTGTTTCAAATCAAGTGTTCTCAAGGTTTTTGGGCAAGTTCGGAATGCATGACATCTATTCACCAACTTGAGGGGAAGTGTTACAAAATCAATGATTTGTGTAGGAGTAATTGTAGGATAATCAATTGTATAAGAGTGATTGTAGGATAATTAATCACTGATTCAATTAGTGATTCAATTACCTAGAATAGCTCCTCACTTATGTATAAATGACTACTACCTCTGTATACTTTGTAATCAATCAATATACGAAATTATCTTCTATTGAATATTCCTTTCAAGTCCTCTGCTCTATTTCCATACTTGTAAAGCACACATTGCTGACATGGACATGGGATTTTTCCTACTTCTGGCTCACTCCTAAGTGCAAAATTAAGAAAGCTCTCCACCCCATCAGTATAAACTCTACTTAGCCGACTATAGTCCATCCACGCTTTATTGTTGTAATTCCCTGACATGCTACACTAGTGAAGGAATAACAAAGAAAACATATCACATTTTTATCCCTTAACTTTACAAATCAGATACATAATAAGGGAAACAAAGTACATTTTATACTTTAAACTTCCAATATCATAACTTCATTCAGAACATCACAGAGAAATCAACACAGATTAAGCTTTGAAAAGTTCCAATGAACAAAAAATTAAGTCAATCTAATAGTTCATTCGGCATAACCACTTACTGTCATGTAGAGAACACTAGAAATCATTTAAAACCTAGAAGGCTTGAATAGGTTGTCAATGCTCAAATTATCCTCCAATTCAACTAAAACCATGAACAAAATATACCAAAATCTGCAAAGTTAAATTAAAAAAATTAAACTAGTTGCTGTCTTACCAGATATTCAAAGGAGGTGTGAAGCGCACAATCTCAGATAGACGATGACGACAAGGTTATGCAATTGAACAATTGGTTAGAGTTAGAATACTTCATAACGCAAATATATTGACTATCTATTATATATTTTAGTTTAAGTAATCAGTACACTCTTTTGCAATTGAATGCACATGAAAATTGATTGAGCAATCCAACAAGAGTTGAATATGTACACTCTCTATTTTTCTTTGACAAATCACAACAAGAGTTGAATATGTACCTTTAAAAAATTCCCAATTATTGCTTGTTTAATTTAATCACACTATTATCAGGTTTTTAACAAATCACATGATGAAACCCCTACATCGATGTTCCACTACGTCAATTTTTTGCACAATGAAGTAAAAAAGATAAAGGAAACTTAAGTAGAAAAAACAAGAGAGACACAAACAACAAAGAAAAGGCAGAGAAGCAGAGAGAAAGAGTGTGTACCCCTTTTTTCGCCTTCTCTCCATCGAAACTGGTAAGTATATACGATTGTCGTCGCCGTCCAATGCGATCCTCGTTTGAGTCGATCAATCAGGGAGAGGAGAATTCAAGAAGATACAAGATGCCATTGATTTTGTTCACTGCAATGGGAGAGGAAAATTGGGTTGAGGGAGATGTCATTGATTCCTGAGTTAGGGTTGGATCATGCGGAAGCAAACTAAGGAACAAAACCAAATATAATTTTTAACACCAAAAATTATTTTTTAAATAAAAATATCAAAAAAAGAAGAGGGAGCGAAATATGAAGTGTGCGCCATATGCTGGACGAAAAAGATTCATACGTGTCATACAAGTTTATAATGGCAATTGATATTGCCATTATTAACCATCAGAACATGAAGTCTAGGAAGGATTTAGTGGCGAATGCACAAAACGCTGGTATATAATTGTTGCTAAAAGGGTATTTTGGTGTAGTGTTTAGAGGAGTTGAGATTATCTGAAGATGCCAATCGCCAAGTCGTTGTGGAGAAGAATAAGTGAAGAAGAGTAAGAAGTTAGAAGATGAGAAGAGAAATGGTCAAGAACTCCATATGTGAAGTTTGAAAACTTTGTCTAGTAAATTTTGTTGTCAAAGTAGCAGCTTTGCAGTTAAAACTATCATTATAAATGCAAAGGTTGTGACTTGCAACGAATTAAAGGTTGACAATTGCATGTGTACTGTGTAGTTGGTTGTGACTTGTGAAGGAGCGATGAGTCTAGTTAAATAAAAGACAACTTAGGTTAAATAATTGGCATTTTTTTTATCATTTTTTGGGCCCACAGGTCATAAACTCATAATTATCAAGTATATAAAAAAAATCAGGCCCTAGGCGACAGCCTTAGCCGTCTTGGGGTTGATCCGCCCCTACACATGAATAAAAATTGTCCAAATCAAAATTAGGAGTAGACACAAACGACACAAAGAGAGAGTAACTTTGAAAAGTTACTACATCAGGATAGGTAGTTGTCGCAATCGAGGTCACCACACGGACAGACAATAAAAGGATGAAAAATGTTTAGAGTCACCACCAATTGATATGAGTACAATTGGACACTAAAAATGTGGTCTACGAACCAGAAAATGGGTAAGGGGGTCTATTGAGTGTGGGAAAGGTGTTAGACACCCCACAACTTCCAAAAAGGTTACCTAGATTGATCTATGTGTTTTTTCCTAAAAATTTGTTTGTCCCAATTTGTTTTAATGAATTTTTCATATGTCCGAAAAACCATGATGATCAAATGGGTGGAATGTTTTCCATTAATGTTAGACCAAGACTTTATTGAAAATCCCATTTTGATGGGTTTTATTGAAAATTGATGAAAAATCTTACTTGAAATGGGTTTTGAAAATTTAAAAAGGGTGCATGAGATCACTATGGTTATTCCCGACTTGGTCAAAAAATGTTGTTTTGATTTGGAAAGAATTTGATGGAATTTGCAGAAGGACATTGGATTTTATACTAAGGGGACTTTCACAATCACAAAATAGAAGTGGTCTAACTTTATTTGATGAATACAAATGATACTTTGATTTGAAAAGATAACATAATTAAAGTCTATGCAGTAGCTAAATGTCATCAAGTTCTCCTCCTAATTAACTTTAATTTGGGTATCTAATAAATTAAATTACCATTGTTTTTATGAATACAAGTGATACTTTAATTTAAAGAGATAACATAATTAAAGCCTACGCGGGAGCTGAATGTTATCAAGTCCTCCTCCTAATTAACTTTAATTTAGGTATCTAATAAATTAAATTACCATTGTGTTTACAAATTCAAATGATACTTTAATTCGAAGAGATAACATAATTAAAGCTTAGGTAGGAGCTAAATGTCATCAAGTCATCTTCATAATGAACTTTAATTTAGGTATGTAGTAAATTAATTTATCATTTCTTTTTCGTTTAAATGAAGATAACACAATTAAAGTCTAGGCATGAGCTGAATGTCATCAAGTCCTCCTCCTAATTGACTTTAATTTGGATATCTATTGTTTTCTCGTTATTTTGTCTAAATGGAAATTTAGTGAAGATGTTGTTGTTGAATTGACAAATTTACAAAACTAAACATACAACCTAACATATAATTTTGAGTTCTAAATAATTTATCAACTACTGCTACTCATGCATCTATAATATTCTAAATTTATCAAACCCTTAAACATGCATACTAATCCATTAAACATGCATAAAACTAAACTACACTACTCTACATTACTTTTCATTATTTTCACTACTCTATTACATAGCTTACATTTACATAGATATATACATGTCAAAAAGAATAAAAATCTAAGAAACATATACAAGGAAAACTTAAATACAAATATTATATATACAATACAAATATAGTCCATGAAGCCCGTTAATTGCTCAAACCCGATCCAATCTCCAAATGCACACTCCAACCCAAGTAAAGTCCAACCCGGTCCTCATCCAAAAAGCAAACAAGATAATGGGGTCAAAATTGTGCTCAAATGCCATAGAAACTCAATTCAAATCAAGTCCATATACATTATAAACACACATATACAAACACAAATATTCAAATACACATATACACATATACATATATACAAAAAGGGAGTATATACATATACAAACACATATATAATATGGTACATATACCTATACAAACACAGATTATATATATATATATACACACACACGCTCATACACCATATATACATACACACACCATATATATATATACACACACACATAAAACCTATTTTCTCTTTTTACCAAAATACCCCCCAAACCCTATTTCTTCTCTCTTTAGAAACCCTAAGAAACTAAGGGTCTGTTTGGTATCACTTTTGTTTCTTGTTTTTTGTTTTAGTTTTCAAAAAATAGAAAATAAAAACAAAAAATATTGTTTGTTTGTATTTTCTGTTTTGGTTTTTATGAAAACCAAAAACAGGTTTTCAAAATTTTTGAAAACAAGAAAAAAAAAAAGGTTTTTAAAAGTTTTGGAAACAGAACTAGTTACACTTATTATAGATTGCACTTTCTTTAAGATTTCAGATTGCAAATTGCATAGAGATATGAAGATAATGATCAAATATACTTTGGGTTATTGTTTTATTTCTTATCTTTTTTTCTTTCTTCTGATGTTTTCAATGGTGAAACACGACAAATGCTGCAGTTATAAAAAATATAGTGATGTGGATATACTCCATTATTATGAAAATAAAAGCATAAACACACATTTTTTTTCAGTTTTATGCTTTCAGTTTTAAGTGCTCAACCAAACAAGTTTCAATTTTATGTTTTCATTTTATGTTTTATGTTTTATGTTTTTACTTTTTATTTTTGTTTTCAAAATTTTTGGAAGTGATACCAAACACAACCTAACTTTTTCGTCTTTTCAATTCTTCTTCCAAAACCCTAAAAAGGTGCTACATCTTCTCTTTTAAGATTTTATTTTTAAATTTTCTTATTTTTTAGATATTTTCTAGGGTTTGGTTTTATTGGGCTAATATTTGGGTATTTGTGGGTTTAAGGATAAAAGAAACGGACTTTTGAATATATGTGGGCTTGTGAGTCAAGGAAATGAGTTTTTGTAGGCTTTTGGGTCCAAAAGTGGCGTTTTGAATTTTTGTGAGCTTACGGTCTCAAGAACGAGCTTTTAAATTATTATCATTATTTTTATTTTGATGTTTTTCTATTTTTTTTTGTATTTTTTGACCGGACAGAAACCGGTTACTACAGTAGCTTTTGGGTTTGAACCTTCCCTAGTGAGACCCATCGGTTTCACTCGGCTAACCAGTGAACATGATGTCTTGAACTGTTCAGCCTTTTGTGCAAACTCAGACAATAGGAATTACATAGTTCCTTTTCGATCAATTCTTGGCTCTCACGGTTGTTGGTGCCTAGACTTGCTCGTGAAGACCTAAATGTTGGTAGGTATGACATCCCCAAGAACACAAGAGTGCTAGTGAGTGTGTGGACAATAGGGAGAGACCCTGCTTTGTGAGAGGAACCAAATGAGTTCAACCCAGAGAGGTTTATTGGGAAGGCAATAGATATCAAAGGATCTGACTTTGAACTTCTACCGTTTGGTGCTGGAAGAAGAATGTGCCCTGGATATAGTCTTGGACTTAAAGTGATTCAATCAAGTTTGGCTAATCTATTACATGGGTTTAACTGGGGATTGCCTAAGAACATGAAGAAAGAGGAGTTGGAAATGGAAGAAATATTTGGACTTTCAACACCCAAAAAATTCCCACTTGTTGCTGTTGCTGAGCCTCGGTTGCCTGCACATCTTTACTCTCTTTGAATCAATTAGGTCTTGGTTTTTTTTCTTTTTTTCTTTTCTTTTGTTTTGTGTCTTTCAATAATTAGTCTACAAATTGAAGTTTGGTAAGGGCAAGAAGATTTTGGATTAATATTTGTTCATTTTGCACGTAAATCTGGTGGTAGCTGGCGTGAAATCTAGGATGCAATTGCTGAAAATAAAGCCTGCCCGAAGATTGATGTCCAAAAGCTATGAGCTATAAGTTCAGGCCTGTCCGAAGATTGTAATCAATTGGTTTATTATATAGTATTTGGCATGGAACTTTTTGTCTAATATATTCTAATGGGCATCGTGTTTATTAGGTGTGACAGAAAGTGAAGAGAGATAGACAAAGTGGTAAACGTGTTTCAGTATATTCATCTCTGTGTAGGACTCAGTATATATAGATATGTTTATAGACTAATTGATGTAATCAAATCAAACTAATTGAGCTAATTACGGAGGTCAACTTTCATCTACAGCTATTGAGCTATTCTTGGAATAGATTTGGGTAAATACAATCATCTCTCATAATTATCTATTGTATAGCATAACTTACTCCAGTCATGCATAACTCAAGCCAACAAGGTGCACAGCAATTCTATTACAATAAGCTCAGAAACTCTCATCTAATCAACTTTGGATTCTGAGAGTCTTGGCAATGATTCATTTTGTTGGGGTATGTAAGGATAAGTTTTTTGGTGTAAAATTCCTTGTAGAATGTAGAAGCCTGGCAAGATGAATTCCTTACCATTATCAAACCTTATTGTTTTGAAAGTTTTGACTAAACTGTGTTTTAATATATGTGAAATTCTTTTTAATATAAGACATGGTTTCTTCCTTTGTTTGCATCATAAACACCCATATCATCCTCAAGTAATCATCCACTAAAGTTAATAAATATTTATAGCCATCTAAGGATGTCGTTGAATTAGGATCCCAAATATCCATATGTAGTAAGTCAAAAGCTTCATTGGATTTAGATGTACTAATACAAAATGATTTACTTTTTATTTTGCCCATATGGCTGATACCAAAAAGAACAGAGAGGGAGGTTTGACAGAGAGATGGAGGGGAAAGTATCTTGGCTTGATGAATGTCCTGCGTTTCACAACCACATGTAATATAGTGGTACTTACAGTTACAACCTCTCAACTGCAAGTCCACTAACAAACAAGGGCGGAACCAGGAATTGGAGTTGGGGGCTACTAGAAGTTGATGGGGGTCCTGCCCCCCGGAAATTTTTTAGAGCTATTTATGATATTACACCTATTTAACGCATAAAATAACCGTAAAACATTAGCATAAATACATTATTAAAGTTGATGAACAAAATACCTTACACAAGATGAGATAATATCTATTGAAGTTGTGCCTGACGAGACTTCAAGGAATAAAAATCATCTATTACAGAATCTAAGGAAAATTAAAACAAATGGCATGTCACCCACATGCCTGTGATTAAAGAAAAACTCTATTCCAAATTAAAACAAATGGCATGTCACCCACATGCTTGGGATTAACAAGAACTCTAACCCTTTTACAAGGGGATGATATCTTTGTCGGCCACTTCACTGTGAGCAAATATGAGCAATAAAGGACGCTGCAGACTGCAGCCATTACAATAAAAAATTGTCACGATTGAGCATAAAAAAATACAATTAGGGGCTAGTGGGTTACAGGTGAAATACTACCATTCAAACCCTTATAAGTTATACCAACCTTATATAAGCAGGAGCATAGGAATTAGGATGAGCAGAGCCGCACTAGAGGGTGGAAGTGGAAAGAGTTTAATCTCGCACGGCACAAGCAAGCTATTGTGGAAAGAGTCGAATTCTCGAAGACTCAAGAGCCTCTTTGGAAGAGGTGAATCAGGTTATTGTGAAGGGCTGAAGGCCTTCTTAGATGGTCATGGATTATCATTCATGGCCCTTAGTTTATTAAGAATTGGGAGAGAAATTGATAGTGGGCCTTAGTTTATTAACTCATAACTTGTAGGGAAATTTTATCTACACATCATCAATATACTAAGTCTACACCACTTTTTCAAATTTTATATGTTCCAAAAATATCCTAATATGCAATGACATATAAATCCTTGAGCCTACAAAGTGTTTTCTTCTGCGGATTTAATCGATCATATATGTCTTTCTTTCCTTTGCCCTGACTTGTGCATTTTCAATTTTATGAAGGGTTTCCTGACTTTTAAATAAGTTGATCAATGTAAATTTCATCTTTCAAGAAGATGGATACTGCTCGGTACCTAGTGTTCTTGGGTACAACTTGCCTTCATCATGATCAAATCCCTATGCCTTTTCAAGCTCAATCAATGTGTCTGTGATATCTCCAGTAATATCATTTGATAGATCCTTTGGCCCCTTTCTACTACACTTGTTGCCCCTCTGGCCTTATAGCGAACAACAACCATTTCTTCTCCAATATGCTTATGTTATTTATGCCTTTTAAGATAATGAGATTTGGGGGAGGAATATCTTACCCTACTTACTGAGGATAATTGGGTCAGGACTTTGATCTTATTTTGGTCACTTGTGATACACCTCTCTGGGCAGCACTTGTAGGACAAGATGTGGAGCGGCTTCCATCAGTTTCTTCTACATGCTACAACACTCTCAAGGTATTGTGTATAAAAAGGGTAATTTGGTATTTTTACTATACATTTGTGTATAAACTTGTAATTTTTTGGTGTAAACTTATCATATTGAAAAATTGGTGTAGACTTAATATATTGATAGTGTGTAGATAAAATTTCTCTAACTTGTATAATAAGAAAGAGAACGGACAATTGCCACTAAGAGCACTTTGGACAACTTAATTGTAACAAGATCATGGGCCTTTTTAAAATTGTAAAAAAGTACAATCTAAAGGTAATTTTGTCATCTCGCTTAAGACATTTTTTGAATTATACCTACAATACCCTTCTTCTTCTCCTCCTCCTCCTCTTCTCTCCTCTCTTCTTCTTCTTCTTCTCTCCTCTCAAATTCCATTTGGCTTTTTATGAATCTTTGTCATTGATACTATCACAGGAACCATCTTATCCATCACAATTCCTGCTTTGTACAACAAGTATGAGGAGCATGTCAATAAATATTACGGTATGATTCATAGGAAATTTTCTCAGCACTATAAAATACAAAGAGTGAGAACTGATGAGGTGATCCTCATCAAATTGATCGCAATGACTCTTGTTTGGTCTTGTTTTATATTTTTTGTATTTTATTCTTCTCGTATAATAAGCAGAAGAAAATTTAGGGAAATTGATACTGTACAGCTGCAGAGATGTATCACTATAGTATCACCAACACCAAAAATCCACTAAAAATATATAATTGAACCATTATGCATACTTCATCTTCCTAATTATTTTTCCTTTCTTGATTTTCTTTTCTTGGTTTGTACTTATCTTACTTGTTCTGAAAAAACATTTACATCTGTAGAGATGTATCACTATAGTATCACTAACACCAAAAATCCACTAAAATGATACAATTGAACTAGAAAAACATGTAATGCAATCAAATTTACATTCCAACATTTGTATCATCATTTTATGAGGAAAAGATATAAATTGAATACTAAATTGGACCTTCTGATTAAAAGTATCACTATTGTATCGCAGTTCGTGGAGAGAGAAAATCAAATTTGAGGTTATTAAAAATCCACTAAAATGATACAATTGATCCAGAAATACATGTAATGCAATCAAATTTACATTCCAACATTTCTATCATCATTTTATGAGGAAAAATTATAAATTGAACACTAAATTAGACCTTTTGATTAAAAGTATCACTATTGTATCGCAATTCGTGGAGAGAGAAAATCAAATTTGAGGTCATTAAAAATTCAGTAAAATGATTTAATTGAACCAAAAAGACATGTAATGCAATCAAATTTACATTCCAACATTTGTATCATATTTTTATGAGGAAAATATATAAATTGAACACTATATAGGACTTTCTATTTAAAAGTATCACTATTGTATCGCAGTTCGTGGAGAGAGAAAATCAAATTTGAGGTTATTTTGGTAAAAGCTGGTCCCAATGTACTTTTTTAAAATGATGTTTTAGTGGTTGTACCATTTTACAATTAAATACAATCTAGTGTACCGGCTTACAAAAATCCCGAAAGAGAATGATTAATGGGCCGGCCTCTATTTATGTGTATATATATATATGTGTGTGTGTGTATATGTATGTATAAGTATATTTTATTTTTTTTAAATCTGCACTGGGCTGTAGCCCAGTGCAGTGCCCCCAGTTCCGCCCTTGCTAACAAAGTGTACAATCACGAACCAACTGAAACAAAACCTATATCCCAGAATTTATTGTCCAAAATTTATTGTTTTAATATAGATTTCATTGTTTTTTAAAACACATTCTAGAATTCATTGTTTTAGTTTTGAATCCATTGTTTTTAAAATTCCATTGAAAAAAACAACGGAATTAAGATCCACCAAATAAAACTCATCGACAATAAATCTTGTTAGAAAGAGTTTTATGCGTTGACTCCGAATATGTAATTTTTTTTTTAAAATCTAACATGTATTTTGAGAGTTAAAACGTATTAAAATTTCGTTTAAAAGACTTGGACTCCCATGAGCTACTTAACATTGTTGAATGAACAAATGGTAACCTAAAATCTCCTTGCCCTTGCCACGTGTCAACAGATTACTAGGGATTATTTCTGGTCCAAACAATAGTGCACAATAGTGCCCTTGCCCTTGCCCTTGCCACCGCCGCCCTAATCCACCTTGCCCGCCACTTCTGTCAGCCCAAACTCAACCTACCACCAGGCCCAAAACCATGGCCCATAGTGGGTAATCTCAATCTCATAGGCTCACTCCCACACCGGTCCATCCACGGCCTCACCCAAAAATACGGGCCCATTATGCAACTTAAGTTCGGGTCAAACCCGGTAGTTGTCGGGTCCTCTGTCGAAATAGCCAAAACTTTCCTCAAAACCCAAGATGCTGTGATCTCCGACCGTCCCAAAATGGCCGCCGGAAAATACACCACCTACAATTACCAAGACATTACTTGGTCCCAATACGGGCCGTATTGGCGCCAGGCCCGTAAGATGTGCCTAATGGAGCTCTTCAGCGCAAAACGCCTCGAGTCATACGAGTACATAAGAATTGAAGAAATGAAAGAGCTTATTAGAAACTTGTACAAGGCTTGCGGTGAACAAGTTCAATTGAAAGACCATCTTTCGACTGTCAGTCTTAACGTGATTTCTCGGATGGTTTTGGGGAAGAGGTACGCGGACAAATCGTTGAAAAACGAGATTGTGATGCCAGAGGAGTTCAAAGAAATGATCGACGAGCTTTTCTTGCTTAATGGGGTGTTGGATATCGGTGACTCGATTCCTTGGCTTCGTTTCCTGGATATACAAGGCAATATTAAGAGAATGAAGGTCTTAAGCAAGAAATTCGACAGGTTTCTGGAGCATGTGATTGATGAGCACGAGAAGAATAGGAAGGAAAACAGAGATTTTGTGGCAAAAGATATGGTGGATGTTCTGCTTCAATTTGCCAACGATCCAAATCTTGAAGTCAAGATTGGAAGAGTTAGCGTCAAGGCATTTTCACTGGTAACTTTCATTATTGAGTTTGTCTGGATATTGACTTAAAACTCTGTTTTTCACCCTTTTAAGGAATGAATCACAGACTTTACATTAAAATTTTGTGAAATATGAACTCAACAATATAACGTAGATACTGATATAGAATTGATCCTCAGGACCTAATCGCTGGCGGAACAGAGAGTTCAGCAGTGACAGTTGAATGGGCAATTTCAGAGCTTCTCAAGAAGCCCGAGATCATCGACAAGGCAACAGAGGAGCTAGACAGAGTAATTGGAAGAGAAAGATGGGTTGAAGAGAAGGACATTGTGAAACTCCCATTTATAGATGCAATTGTGAAGGAAACAATGAGGTTGCACCCTGTAGCACCAATGTTGGTGCCTAGACTTGCTCGTGAAGACCTAAAAGTTGGTGGGTATGACATCCCCAAGAACACAAGAGTGCTAGTGAGTATGTGGACTATAGGGAGAGATCCTGCTTTATGGGGGGACCCAAATGAATTTAACCCAGAGAGATTTATTGGGAAGGCAATAGATGTCAAAGGAACTGACTTTGAACTTCTACCATTTGGTGCTGGAAGAAGAATGTGCCCTGCATATAGTCTTGGACTTAAAGTGATTCAATCAAGTTTGGCTAATTTGTTACATGGGTTTAACTGGGGATTGCCTAACAACATGAAGAAAGAGGAGTTGGAAATGGAGGAAATATTTGGACTTTCAACCCCCAAAAAATTTCCACTTGTTGCTGTTGCTGAGCCTCGGTTGCCTGCACATCTTTACTCTCTTTGAATCAATTAGGTCTTGGTTTTTTTCTTCTTTTTTGGTTTTGTTTTGTGTCTTTCCATAGTTTGTGTGCGGATTGAAGTTTGGCGTGTAATAGTGATGGATTGATGTGCTTGTACACTTCTCTTTGTACTTTTTTATGGTGATGGAATGTCTGTAATCCCAATCAGTAGGGCTAGTTTTGTTAAAGATTGAACAAAAGTTTTCCTCTAATCCTCTCCGTCTCTCTATCTTGATGTACATGTTTGTATTTTAGTGTGTAATTTAGGAGCTAGTTTTTGTATTTTCTGTATCAATATGTGTATAGATACTGCATTCGTATTTGTATTGGTTCTTCTTTGTGGTCTATGCAGTGAAGAGGAAGCTGAGAAATCAACATACTCTGTTTCCACGAAGTGTTGGAGAAATTGGGGATGATATTGATGGAAAATAGATTTAGTAGAGATGAAGATTCAAGACACGTTACAATGTCGTTCTCCTTAAAGGTAAATTAGGCTCCACCAATTCAGCAGTACAACAGATTACCGACTAATTTCCTTTAGAATACGACAAATTTTCATTATACTTACGCTTGTAGAACCATTCATTGATGCGGATGTGGTCCCAATAAGACGACAAGTACCATGTGATTTGGGTCCTTGATGAGAAGGACGTGCAGCTGATATTTTTCTTCTCCCAAAATGAAGATGTGAAAGTTTACACCCCGTTCTCACTGAGTTATCAGACCATCATGTTTAGGTGGAGCCATTCATTCGATTTTTAGATGTTGATGTGGCTATCATTCATATGTATCCTCCGAACAAGATGGTATGAGGTTTGTCAAACTTTTATCTTATTACTTCCTCATTCATGCTATCTATTGTTGGATAGTGATGACGTGGAAATCTAGCTTGGCTTGCTGTCGTCTCAAGTGGATCCAAACTAAGCTGGCGGTGATGTTGTTGGTGAAGATATTTGAACTGGAAGATGAACAAATGTAAGTTATGGAGTCCAACTCAAGGTGTTTTCTTTGAGAAATACACTTTGATACTTAAGTCAAAAAACAAAAAGAGTAAGGTTAAGAAGAACTTAAGAGACCAAAGCTCTTAACAAGAAAGTGCAAAAAACTATGAATGAATCAATTTACCTGATCGGCGTGTCCTTATATAATGATGAATGTGAGGGAGTCGGAGTCCTGTCTTCTATTAGACATTTGTCCTTATTCTTTGAATTGGAGTAGAAATCTTTTTTTTTGTTAAGTTAGAGCCAATTTAATTAATCATGAAAAAAATACAAACACCAACTACAAAGGAGAAGCTACAAAGACCCAAACAAAAACTGTTCTCAAGATGAGAAGCTACAAAGAACCAACGCATGTGCAGCTCTCTGTCCCACAGCAAACCAGAGAAGGCACCAAACACCCAAAACTAAAAAAACATGCTGATAAACCCCAAGGCACCCTAAACCCAAAACCAAAAAACATGCTAATGAATCCCAAACAACAGCCATAGCAAAAAGAAAGTCATCCATAAAAGCCAAAACAAAACCAGTGCCCAAAGGTTTAGAACTAAAACTAAGTGAAAACTGCCTCATCAGAAAATAACTTCCCACAACCAACATAAAGAACTCTAGAGATGATGAGATCATAAGAGTAATCACAATGGTTATTTTTTACTTGGGCATGGATAATGTATGGAGATTTGTATTTTGTTGATGTGGTTATATTGAAAGATGTATTTTACTGATGTGATTAGGTCAACAAAATGTATTGATACAAAATTTATTGGCATTACTTTTTGTGTATTAGAAGTAAGACCCAATATTGATTTTGGTGTAAAATGTGTGAGTGTGCGCTGTAGGGCCCATCCATGAGCAAACATATAGGTATTGAATTTTTCATGCCCACATCCATGGGACAACAAAAAAAGACCAACACAATTATACCATTGGAGCATGAAGAGTTGTATACTGACCCAGCAAAATTCACTTTTTGTCAAGCAAAAGCCCCCCATTGTGAGTCCTCTAAACACCCAGAGCCACCATAAGAAACACCCAGCTGAAATATAAGAAATAAAAAAAAAAAAAAAAAAACCCCAAGCTTGGGAAGAAAGTTTAGCCCCAATCAGATAAGAAAACCTTTCCCCAACTGATCTCCAAAATAAAACAAAATGAAACTGAAATAGAGACCGAGTGACAGCGGCTCTTAGAACGAGCCAAACCACATAACTCTGCCCCAACAACCCCCAGAGAACATCCAAGTTGATATTTTTACTCCTCAACAGAAACAGCAATAGAGAGAGGCAGCAGAACTAGAACAGCGATAAACCAGAGAACTTCAGAACTCAAATCTCCATCTAAGCAAAAATTGTAACCAAAGAGCAGCAGTTGACAAATTTTGAAATACTAAATCGAGATCGAGCTTAAAACTACAAAACGAGAAATCAGAAGCCGAACATAAGAAGACAGATCCCAAGGGTGGCACCATTACACCAACGTGATATGGAGAGAAAAGACAGAGACTTGAGAAAGAGAGGAGAAGGAAGACGAAGGAATCAACCCGGCCTCTAAAAGAGGGTCAGCCACAGGTTAACACAAAAAAAAAAAAAAAAGCCATGTTCATATCAACTGTGTAGAAGAGAAAAAGACCCAGAAAACTAAACCTAATTGAGAGGAAAAATGGAAAGAATAAAATAGATAAACTCATTACATGACAACCCACCCTAGAGGAAGATAAAAATAAATAAATAAATAAAAGAAAACCCAAAACAATATTTTCAATAATAGGTCCAGAGAAGGTTTAGGTCTAGAGCCCAGAAGAAAACAGAACTAAAACAAAAACAACAAACCTGAAAAACAAAGGAAAGAAAGAAGCTGTAATATACTCAACTAAGATAAACTCCCTCTCCTTACAGCATGAAGAGACTGAACAGACAAAACCCCTTAACTCCACTCACTCTGCACTAACCAAACTACCCTTTACCTAAATCCCAGCTAAAAAAGAGAGATGACCGAACCAATAACCCGAGAAATTATAGCCTCCACAAACTTGAACCAACAAGGCACCCAAGCAGCAGACTTTTCCAGCCCACAAAAAGGAACTAATATTTCTTCTTTAATTACAATTTCTTAGCCATTAGTGAAAAACAATCCTGCCAGCACCAAAAGAACAACATTAATCATCTGCTTGTTTCAATGATTGGTTTTTGATAATTTACGAATAAGAAGCAAGTAGCACTCATCACAGTTATACCAATACATTGCTACTTAGTACTTTATACTTTTGTGCAAAGTTTTATTTAATTTTAATTTACTTTTTCTCCTTGAAAAATAATTTGATTTGATGTCATAAGTTCACATTATCAGTTGGAGACAGTAACACCAAATTGACAAAAGAAATTCAGACATCATGTATCAACAAAGATTCTAAAGACACCGATAAGATTCACTACTTTTATTTGGAAAGGCAAAACCTTGCATTTGCTTCATAAATTACATGGGCCAATAAGACTATGAGATGTAAATGTATGTAACCCTCCAATCACACAACGTCCATTCAGCTGGAAAAACTATGACCATTGAACACCCTCTCCCTCTCTCTCTCTCTCAAAAACTTTGATTCCGATCGGGGCCTTGAAGCTCAAGGCCGTAAACAACCTACCCGATCGTGACCAAAAACTCTTCCACAAATGTACAACTGTGCAATTTCAAAGGAGAGAAACAAATCAGTCATTTGTACAAAACCTATCAAAGAATCACAAATGCATCAAATCCAGGTAAGCGGTAGGAATTGATTATTATTACCTCGTCCGTCCATGGAGTAGGCGTACAAAAAGCTATTTACAGAAAGAAATCCTGCAGGTACACCAGCATAAGTGTGTAACACAATAAACATCGAATCTAAGAATTTAAGTGAAAGAATCAGACAAATTTGAAACCAAGAATGTACACACCTTTGGCAAACGAGAACTAGATTGCCCAAAAAAAAGAACTCCATAGAACATTTATGAATTACAACATCATTCATCTATGCCTACACTGCCATCTGAAAACAACGCTTCCATTTGGTTGGAGTCTCAAATTTTCAATCAGTGACTGGTAGAATGATCTCAATGCCTTAATATCACTTCCCTGCAGGTATATCAGAAGCACACAACAAACGATGAGGGGTAATACCGAAATAGAACAAGTTATAAAAACATCGGTAAATTTCCAACCTAACAAGTATCCTACAAACATTTACAGTCAAATGTGGAGGCATCACCCTTTCTTTTCTTTGGTGGTGGAGGAGGTGCAATGGTGAGGTGTGGGTGGGAGTGGGATTATTCAACACCACGTACTCTGAAGAGACATATCCCTGCCCAGATCAATCTTAGTAATTAAACATCTATGCCTCAAGGAAATGGCTATGAAATAGGACCCTAAACTGTACTCGGGACAGATCTAGCTTCGCTCGCAATCCAGCAAAGGCCACGGCACAAAATCAGTGTGAACTGAAGATTCTTAGCGTGTCAGCACAAGTGTGCCTAGAATTATATTTTACATATTCATCCATCATTTTTTTTCTTATAATATGATAAGTATCAACAGATTCTAGACTCCAAAATGAGGAAAATGCTGTGTAATTAATATTGGTAGTGTGAAAAACTGGAAATACAGTGAATGAAAATGGAGGATAGTAACGAAGCCTCCTAGCTTTCGAGGAGCACATGACCTCCAATATTTTCCTCACCAAAAGTCCATCTCCTCTCTCTTCCTACGTCCCTCTTAAGCTACAGCTGTAGTAACTAATAGCGTAACAGAATGCACTAATAGAAAAGCTATAAATGTTCCCTTCCTATCATAGTACCACCATCAAAGTAACTTGAAACATAAATCACGAGCTCAAAAAAATAACAGGGCTCGATAGTAATTGGATGGACAAATGAGTACATAGCTGTGAATTTAGAATGGCCAAATCGTAAAACACATTTGTCCAGTCCACTCCAACGATCAACTTCTTAAGATGAAACAACAAAAGAATGCTTTGCTTTACCTGCAGCTTCTGACAGTACAGCTCTACCAAATCTTGCGGGCAATGTGCGGTTGGAAAGCCCTTTGATACAAAATGAGCTAGGAAATCATCACCAAACTTCTCAAACATGACCTTCTGAGCCATCACAATTTCTCCAAACAAAGCAAGCTGTGTGACACATCCGAACAACCACTTTCAATAAATAAATAAAGTGAAAAGAGTTCCCAAGAAGCATCAGATTGTATATTCAACAATATTATATACTACAAATTTAAATAGAAAAAGTATTTGCCAAGTGAATCACAACCCTAACCATGCAGCACCTAGCAGGGATTCTACAAGTGTCTAATTGTCAAGTGAATCACAACCCTCATGATAATATTTATCTCTATAAATATCTACACTCCCAAAAAACTAAGTAATTCTGAACAGAGGGTCCTCTCTTATTAAGTTCATGGTTTAGTGTTCGTACATCTGTCATCCTATTTGTGCATGCCATGAACAAATTTCTTTTTCGATTATATGAAATTTATAGATCCGGTGACATATATGTCGATTCTATTATGCAGTGGTACCACGGCCCCTTAAAACATCAGGGGAACAAACAACGGGGAATCGAACAAAAAATGAGAATATGGCCCACACATAAGCATGTCAAACAACTATTTAATCATATGACTAAAACCGTGTGCCGGGTATTAACTTTCAAGGACCTTCTCAAAAGTATAGCAAGCACTACAAGTGCCGTATAACATATGTTTGCAAGGAAGAGAGGGATATCTTGACGAACAACCAAAAATATAAAATGTAGCATGGACCACAAGCAACTTCTGTATGCATCTTCTTAAAGCATACACGAGTGGAAAATGCACATGTGAAGATGGTAGACTTCTTACAGCATTTGCATCACGGAACTCAAAAGATTTGTCAAGGACGCTGTACAAACAGCAGTTTATTGCAAAAGCTTCTATCATGAAACTTCGGAATCCAGGCACCTAAAACATACACCAACACCATGAGCCTTAAAAATCAGGATAGCAACAACACAGAAATTTGGAATGCAGACTTACCTTGTCCTCATCATGTGGTTTGACACACCAATCTTTCATCAATCTATTAAATATCTGCACAGATGCCTGAACACACAATAAATTTAAAAAAAAAAGATAAGTTAAAGGCAGCCCCTGACAACTCCTATAAGAACCATTAAATCAGAAAGAAGCATAGCTCAAGGAGATCAGAAGCTACAAACAAGTACTATACGCACCTTTCTTACAAGAATGTCCTTGTGATCACATGCACTGCACAGTAGCAATTGCAACATTGGATCCAAGTATCCCCTACTTTTTGGGGAAAGGAAGATCGAGGACAGGTCATGGGTAGCTATCACATGAAGAAATGTGTATAATATCCTCTGCAGCTCTTGCAATTCACGGATTTCCTACAAGGATAAGAGTTATGCAAGTAACACATTTAGTAGCTCATATATCACCTGTAACATAGATTAGTCAAAGACTAAAAGTCAAAACCTAGTTTCTCTCTTTTTGATAAGTTTAAACCTAATTAAAATTTTAAAAAGTAGGGAGGAAGTCGTTATTGGGAAAAGTTCAATAGTGGGGGTCTTTGCGCGAAAGCACTACCATCAGAACATTTTAGGAAATACGAAGATGGGTGACCATCTTTGCGAGGAAACAGCTTGGGAAAGGGTGCTTAACTCTTGAAAACTTAGAAGCAAGGAAAAGGCAATTGCAAAACATCATGTAACAGCACTAAGTAAAACTGCTTTGTATCAAAATAAGATCTTGACTAATCATACAGTTAAATCACAAGTTGCCGAGTCCATGTCAGAAAAAAAAAGCATTTACATATAACAATGCTACTCAAGTCATAGCAAGGCATATTGTCATATAAAATATTATAATTTCAGGAACCTAAGTACTTAACAAATGAATGGGTATAGAGCCATCCATGCAAAAGATTTGCAAGCGTTCACCAAGCACAAAGGTTGACTGGATCAAGTGGACTAGCTGTTCTATACCTCAGTGTTTGTTCCAGGCCCCGAGGGAAACGTATCCCTTGGGATGATGGAGAATATCCTGCCAACGATTGTGGGGTATACTTCCTCCAATATATCATGAAATAATTTGCGGAATTTGCATATAAGTTGATTAAGTAATACAAGAAAGCTGACCATTTCCCTTGGCTGCTAAGAAAAGAAAAATTATGTATCAGAATTTAACTGACTATGTACAAGCACTAATATCATGATAAAAAAAATATATGCATTTGTAGACTAGCAGTTCAACATGGAAAAAAAAAATTTCCTCAATTATAGAGCTCATGTGTATATTGGCAATATAGTATGACAGGATCGAATAATCCTGGAGCAACAAAAAACTGAAAAAACACAACACAACTAAGTTCATTAAAATTGCAACGGAAGTATATTGATAAGGTATAAATTAAAAGATCGCGCAATGCAAAAGCTAGACATTTTAAAGCGCTGCCATACATACAAGGATCAGTATTAAAAAAGCACCAAGCTGGTGCTGCCTATATTCAAAGCCAGACATTACCAGGCTCTACTCCTACACATTGAGTCACTTAAATACAATATACCACTAAAATCAACTAAAGCTTGTTTCCCAGCCACTTATATAAAAGATTTAGCCAAGGTTTTTAAAAAAAAAAAAGAGGACGGGACAATTCAACTCCTTCAACAGCGCAACCTCAGACCCTTGTTTCTCTCCTTCCAAGCACATCAACAAAAATCAAAAGACAGAGAAGATATGCCACCATTCCAAGCCCTTCCATCCTGAATTAATTCAAGACTATATTTCTAGGCTTACCATGCCACTTGCTACCCCAACCAACCCAAAACATTAAATGCCATCTACCGTAGCGTTCTCGTCAACATGAAATAGAGGAAGAAGTGATTTTGCAATATGAATACCCCTAGGACTGGCAACAAGTTAGTCCACTAGTAATTGCTCCCCTTACTCCCCTATCCCAAAACTACCTAAATAGTGGGGACTCACATCTACCTCTGCAAAGGCCTCGGCTGCCTAGCCAATCAGCAACTAGTGAGATATATAAGTGAAATGTCAAAGCTCCATAAAAGGTCCCCCCAGGCCTCTAAAGAGAAAACACCAAGGACCCTATGTGTATTATGTATCCAAGAAGCCCAAGTACCTCAAAAATGTGACTACCATCTTCAGATCCTGAAAGTTCTTTCAACGTATAATCCAAATTTGTGAATCGAGCAGTTGTATCTTTCAGGTTCTGGAAAAAAAGATATATTGATCAACTCAGAATATGGATAGTAAAAACAGTGAATCGGAAATACTTGACCACAACTTATCTCTGCAAAGACAGAGATAGAAAACGTACTATACCTGAACAATTGTCTCTACAAAAGGCACAAGCTTTGCTTTCAGCACTTTCACAACCCTCATGAACAAATAACATGCCCTGCGACTCACATGGATATTGGGATGGCGAATGCCTCTCTTGTCAAGAAAGGCTGCCAGAACCATAGGAATATACTGGTTATCCTCCTGGGCAAACTTCATATATCTTGTTATTATCTCCAAATACATAAGTGCAACAACCCCTTTAGGATGGCAGGAAAAGCTAGTTGACAACAGCATCACCACCAATTCACCCAAGAGCCCACCCCTTGTTCTCATTGTCTCATCACCCATTGACTCTCCAAATGCATACAAGAGGGAAAGTGCAGCTTCCACCTCTTCAACATTTCTTTATGTTGTAGATACAGTAGCAGCAGCTAGTGAGTTTCTAATAAACATATGAGTAACTTCAGGTGCTACATGACCCACAGTACGAAGCAACACAAATAAGTCTATTCTAAACTCCACCATTCGATCTTGCTCCTCTCTTCCAATCTTATCCAGTACATCAAGATGATCACGATATATTGGGTCGTAAAGAATCTGAGCACGAATCACTTCCAATATCTGACCCAGTTGAAGCAATTGTTTCTCCTTCAGTGGAGCGAGACTCTTCATTGTGCCAACATAACCCAAAAGAAATTGCACAACATTGAATGCTGAGTCTATCTCACAGCTCTTCATTACATAAAAAACTGAGGGTAAAACTTCATTCAAAAGCTCCACTGAAACAGCCCTTTCGTCATCTGAACTAACCCTTTTGAAGCACTCAAGAATTTCTACTGCATACCCAGTGAGCAACGCAGCTAATTTAGAAACCAACTCCGAATCACCATCTGTGGATATTAGTCCAAAAACCCGACTAATCTGAAGATTTTGCAAGAGTGGTAATTTTGATTGTGAGTCCATCCGCTTAGAAACCACAGCCAAGAGACAGCCTGCAGCTGCACCCTGCACTTGCTCTGGTAACCCATCAGCCAAAATCAAATCAAACAATAAGGGAATGAACGCATCATTTACAATCAGCCTTATATCAATCCAAGAAATATATCTCTTCATAGAATCTAAGACACTTGCACATAGCTCCGGATCAGAAGTCATATACATTGTCAGAATGTGGTACCACGCTCTAACTATCTCAGGCACACACTGCTGCCTCATTGCATCCTTAACCCGACCTGCCACTACCACCTCATCAGGTGTACGTGGGTAATCAAAACTAATCACTTCATCATCCAATGCATTCAAAAACCGACAAAACATATCCATCACCAATGCCCCTTTGCTCAAGTGAGGCAAGAAATCCATAAACACAGACGACCAAATTAAAGGGTACTCGAAATAAATTAGTGTAACCAAGACATGAGCAAGTTTATTCTTCATAAATGCAGGACCCTCTAAAACCGTAATAGGGTTTTTAGCATCAACACGCTCAAAACAAGCCATGGAGAACACGAATTTCCTTATAAAATATTCTCTTGTACACTAATAGATGAATATCTTACTCTAATAACCTCGTGAAGAGTTTGTAAACACCAAAAATGCACCTGAACCAGCTCACAAAAGCAGAGTTTCTCTATACATATACTACAAATCGAGGAGGTCTCTCTAATTTGTCCACAAAATGAAACTGCTTGAGACTTTAGCATCGAATTAACAGCACCCGATTCATCAAAACTGATTAATATTGCCTTTTCAAGATCATCCATAATCACCTAAACAGCATAAAACCCAATACCCAGAACCGGTTCTCATTTGCCCAGATGGATTCTTCCAATAATCATTTTTCTTCTCACTTCCTTTGCTTGCCCAAATTGGTTTCTTCAGAAAAATTTTGATCTTTCTGGTTCAAACAAATAATAGGGTCTATGAGAGATTGTGGGTTTATGAGAGAGCTTACCTCCGCAATTCAAGAAGGGAGATCTTTATAATGTGCTTGTTCAATGTGCTTTGTGTTTACAAGGACTAGGACTCTCAAAAGAGAGAACAGAACCCTACGGCGTGCTTCAGAAGAAATAGTTTTCCTTCCGCAGAGGGAATTGTGTGAACACAGTAAAGTAATTACGAGGAAGAGGAAGGAGCAGATTTTATACGGATTAATGAATAACGATCGTATCTCTAAGTATTTATTAGGGTAGAGAATGAGAGCTAGTCTGGTTGATCAGGTTGTTTAGTATTTGTCCAAGACCTTGAGGTTCACGGTTTCATTCTCATTAAAGGATTGAGATTTTAGTAGATTTCATCCATTGTGATAGGGTTAGTGTGTGTGACATACGGATCTTTCAAAAAAAAAAAAGTATTTATTAGGGTAAATTTTTATTTACACATCAAAAAATTGTTGAAGTCTAAACCTTTTTTGGTTTTTTATTTATCTATATCTATATCCTTGTATAAAATGTCTAATATACCTTTAAATGAAAAATAAAACAACACAATCATCCCAATTTTATTCACAATAATCAACACGACCTTCCCCATTTTATTATCAATAATCAACATGACCATCCCAATTTTTGTTAAAAAAACTAATGATTGTACCTTTTTTAAAATAAAAAATGGACTTGGTTCATTGATTAAGCTAACTACCCAATTTATTTATTTTTGATAATCAAATAAAGTACAAAACTGTGTGAAATATTATGAACATCTGAATTCATAAGCTCCGAAGACATGGATTGCTGCGATTTCTCTAATAGAAAAGATCTGTGACTAATGTTGCTTCTGATAAAAGATTTAAGTTTCTCAAAAAGGTATGCCATTGAATCTTGCTGCAAGATGGCTATTTATTTTATTATCCTCAACAACTCTTTCCTCAAGGTAACTTCAATTGCAGTTATTAACTTCTCCTCAGTGCATTCTTTAAAGATGCTTCAAGTTTTTTGTCTCTCTTCCTTGCAGCATTCAAGGCTTATTAAGAAGCATTTCAGTTAAGCCTTCATCATGTCAAATGCCTTTTTTTTTTTTTCTGTTTGTCAGAAATTACTAAAAGAGTAACTCAGCCTCCAATTCTAAAATTTCATTCCCAACTCTTTTTTAACTTTTGTAGTTTTGGATTAGAATTTTAAAAATTATTGAACTTTTGTAGTTTTTGCTGAAAAAATTATTGTCCACACTGAAAAGATTAACATAATTTTATGTATTTCATATTTTACAAGTAATGGGTATTTTGGGTTACTCATTAAAATTTTGGTGTAAACTTACATAGTTGAAATTGGTGGTGTAAACCTAATAGTTTTGGTGTGTGCAAATAAAATTTCTCGTTAATGAATTACAAACGTATCTCTAACTATTTATTAGATGAATCTTGGGCCGGCAAGCCCACGAAACATTTTTGAAGGCCTTGGGTCAAAAAATTTCGAGGCCCGCCCAACCTCGTAAACTAGCCTACCTCTGAGTCCTAGGTAATATTGTTTGGAATAGGGACTAGGGTAATATGGCAAACAACCAAGAAAGAACAATTACATAATGTATTGAAGGAAAGTCCTAAATTGGTATCAATCAATTGCTGTAAATTAGTTTTGGTTAGTTTACTTTATAATTTCCTTGTAGATATAATAAAGCTATTATTATGCTTAAACTATATGATTATGTGTTACCACAAGTTAGGCCTAAACTTAAATTATAGGACTAGTTGTCAATACACAATACAAAACAATCTCTTCTATCAATTTTCTTCGGTCTATTGGTCACTATCAACATCTTGTCGGTAAACTTATTACCTTACCATTACTAGTCCTGACATCACCTACGTTATTAGTCTTGTTAGCCAATTTATGCATGTGCCTACTGTATTCCATTTGAGCATTTTCAAACAAATCTTACACTATCTCAAAGGTTCCATTGGGTGTGGAATTGTCATGACTAAGAATGGTCACTCCCATATCATTACTTATAGTGATTTCGATTGAGCTGAAAACGCTATTAATTGTAAGTCTATCACAGGTTATGTTGGATATTTTCAAAATAGGTAGAGTTTTTGAAATAGTTTTTGTTTTGAATAAATGAATAAAGGTGTAGAGAAGATTGTGAGATGCAATGGGTTGTGACCCATATGAATAGACATGACTCTTCGTCATGATTAGTCATGTCTCATAGGTTGTGACTCTTTACTAATGGACATAACTCACATTTGCAATGGGTGTCTCATTTGAAAGGGTACATCATTGGCTATATATGACCTATGGATTTGCCAACCAAGTACATAACATCTCAAACATTCACTATTTTTTTTCTATACTTTTTTCTAAAGACATCACAAATTTTGGTGCACCATAGAAGCATCAAAATTCCTATTCACATTCTTGTTCTTCTAAGCTTTTAAGGTTTCACTTTCGATAGGACAAGTGTAAGTGAAAGAAAGATTTGTTGTGTCCTAAAGGAAATTAGCTGGCAACCCATTATACTATCGAATTGGTGGGGGCTAATTTACCCTTAAGGAGAGCAACATTTTAACGTGCCTTGAATCTTCATCTCAACTAAATCCATTTTCCACCAATATCATCCCCAACTTCGCCAATAATCTTAAGGGTAAATTATGACAGATTTAACGACATTAAAGGAAATGGGCAATCAAGTCAAATTGGAGCATATCAATGGCACAAATTTCAAACATTGACAAAAAAAAGGATGCACCTATTGCTTGCAACTTTGAAAGTGGTGTATGTGTTGTCTACACCAAAGCCTCTTGAATCCAATGACACTAAGGGAGAATCTTTGCATACAATTTAAAATAGACAAAAATGGAAGAATGATGGTTTGATGTGTCGTGGGCATATATTCTCAATTCCATGTCCGATGATCAGTTCAATTCGTATAAACATCTTACAATTGCAAAGGAGGTATGAGATGCAATAGAGTAAAAATACATTATTGAGGATGCTACAAGTAAGAAATTTCTTGTCACTAAAATTTTCAATTATCAAATGATCAATGGTAGATATGTTGTTGAGCAATTTAATGAGATGCAAAGGATTTTGCAACATCTAATGCAAAATGATATGAATTTGGATGAAAGAATCTTGGATAGATGATTTGTTAAAACACAACCTGAAATATCTTAAAGAACAACCTGAATATATATTGAAACATCAACATGAGGATTTATTAAACACTTTGTGTGTTACAATGATCGAACCACATCAAATTAGCCATATAGTCACGATATTCGGACATGGCAACAACTCCTTGATCAGTCAAATCAAACATATTATTATTGTTGCTTGAGGTTGCCCCCATTGAAGTTGATAGTTGGATAATTGAAAGATCCATATTTTCCCACGTATGAAAAAGTGGGTCTTGTTGTGTTTGTATACGTAGGAAATTATGAATTGCACAACAAGCAACTACTATAAGTCTTTGTCGAGTTGGCAAATAGGGGGCATCAATTTCAAAATTGGGAAGCGAGCTTTTAAAACTCCAAACATATTTCAATCACCATCCACATTTATGAGTGTCGATAGTTGAACAATTCATTGCGTGTCTGTGGTCCTCTACTTCGACCATGGTAATCTTGTATATGATATCGACCTTCTCTATAAAGTGGTAAGAAGCCGACGGTGCTAGGGTATCCGAAATCAACATGATAATATTGGTTTATATGGTTTAAATTGTTTGCATTAGTTGACATAGATATAAAAAATAAAGCTGAATTTATATTAAAAGTTATGTAAATACTTCCAACTGGATGTGGAAAATTATTTTCTGGTCTTGTTATCGCATCTAGAAAGACCCTTGAGTCATTTGTTGTGTCTTCCCATCCGGCGTATACGAAGGTAAACATCATATTAAAGTTGCAGACACACATGACGTTTGAAGTAACCACTAATTTTCTCCCTTTGTAAGCAGTTAGTTTTTCTACGGGAGCCCATGCACTTATATGAGTGCCATCAATGGCCCCAATACAATTCTACAAACACAAAAGTGCAAAGTTAACAAACTTCCAAGGATTCTACTGAGAAAAATATCAGAATCTAAGACAGAAATATTCCTCATTTTCTTGATAGAAATATCAGAATCTAAGACAAATTATTATTCATCATCAACCATGTCCAGCACACTACCGTTCCTAGAGAATTTGAACAAATGAATCACAAAATACATGTATAGATGAGAATGGGAATGTTTTAAAACTCAAACAAGCAGGGGATATGGAAAAAAAATTGGGGAAACAAATTCAGACGTCTCGCAAATTAGACCATCGAACATCATATCGTTCTCTACACCTCTACACGGACACAAATAATAGAAGATTTCGCAACTTCTTCATCACATAGAAATAAACAAAGAGATTGGGAGAGAGACTATGATGCATAGATATAAACGAATGGTAATCGAGTTAGAGAGAGTTCAAGAAATTGCATACCTGGATCTTCCAAGGGGAGAGGTAGAAAAGAAGAGGTGCTGCAACTAGGGTTATGAGTGATGTCAAGAGGTACACTTACGGAAAACTGTTCTCGTGAAGACTGAAAACTGTTTCACGTGTTTTAATTAAAAACAGGCAAAAACAACTAAAAGGTGATTTCGTTTTTTGGCTTTTAAAAACAACAAATCAAAAACCCATTTTTAAAATTGTTTAATAAAAACGACAACCAAATGAATTTTTACCTCATTAATTGTTTTCGAAAACTGAAAATCATTTTGGAAACTCTTATCAAACACACTCTAATTCTTCCAATTTTTTTGGGTTTCACTTTCAACAGTACAAGCGCAAGTGTCAGGAAAATTTATTGTATCTTCAAGAAAATTAGTTGGTAACCCATTCTATTGTCGAATTGGCTAGGCTTAATTTACCCTTAAGGGGAGCGACATTTTAACGTGTCTGGAATATTCATCTCTACTAATTTTGTCTCCTCGGTTCAAATCAACGACAATGCTTTCTGTTGTAGCTATTTCAACTATACAGACAAAATTGCTAACATTAGAATTGAGTACAATTTAAGTTTTCAAATAATTTTGTCACTTCATTTCAAATCCATAATATTAATATAACATATGCCACATAAACGAATAACAATGTAAACATTCAAACAATTCCCATTAGCATAGTCCAATTAGTATTTTTGATTCAAACAAGTGTAAAATATTCTAATTATTAGTTCATCTAATAACTCTCACTATTTGATGACATTTCCATTCATGCACATTTATTGTAATTAAATAAAAAATTTACATAAAATAAACATGCCATTAATGAAAATATCCAATATGTACATCAAATACATAAATATGTACATACATGAGAAAGATGTACAAATAAAATAAATACAACATAAATCATATGTGAGGAACATAATTATGATCTTTTATCATGTCATCTTCATCTTCTTCGTTATGTCCACCAAATTCGTACACCTCATACTATGGAATAAATTTAGCATCAGAATCTAAATGATTTGCGCTACTACCAGTGCGTCATATAATCATATTAGCATACAGACGTTCCCTCTCTAGCAGCAACTCATCCGCGAGAATTTCGAAACGCAACATGCTCAACCTTTACTTCAATGAGTTTCAAACCATGTTCCACTCTTTCAATAGAGAATCAAGAACAATTTGAATTTGTTGCTCGATGTAGAACTCATGAACATCCCGAATCCATAAATTTTTCATCCATTTATACATATAATATATGTGTAGATGCATGGTGTGACTAAGATTCTTTCGATATCGCAATAAGCGTATTATTTGTGCTCTTGTAGCCACTACAAACACAAATAATTAAATCACATTAACAATTAAACTTTTAACTATTTAATTATCATATGTAATGATTTTTCGATTACCAAAAAAATTCTAGAAAAATAGAAAATATTATTTTAATTAATCTGACAAAAATAGAATTAAAATCGGACAGCACACGCGCCCTCACGTGCCAAAACAAATTGGATTGCCTGATGAGAGGTTGTGCGGTACAAGCACCACTGGCGCACGTGAAATGGGATCGTAGCAATACTGTTATTGACCGCGGGTGAAACCCAATCCATACTCGTCTGTCCTACCCGCTACTCTATTGCTTCACTCATGGGCCACACAACTGTTGCATTGGTATTGGTTTGAGGTAATTTTTTTCTCTACTTGTAGCTTTTTTTAATGGAGTTAAGTTTTGAATTTTCCGTTTGAGGATTTAGACTATGTTGAAATACCATCATCGTCATCTTTTGTTGATTTGTTCATTTATAGTGTATTGCAAATGACTTGTTTAGCAAGTAGTGGGTGAGATTAACCGCCATCAAGCGACTCATTTTCGTTGCTATTCTTGCAGTCAGAAAACCATCATTTTGTGTGCCTTTTTCTCGCACTTGCTTAAAAAAAAGTCTCAATTTTGAATTATATTTTCATACCTAAACCATCATGATCTTCAATATATTTCAGAATCCTTCCTTTTCTTTTTCTCTGTGTTTAAAATTCTATATGATTTTTCCTTGAAACATGGTGTATTCAGTGTGAAACAATGTAGCAGGAGATTCGTTGTTGGTTTTATAACCAATCAATGCTCTCATTGTACACTGTACCTTTTCTTTCCTTTTTGTGATTTTATTTCTTCATTGTCTGTTATTAGTCAGAGTTCCCAAGAGTAAAGGGTTGGGAAAAGAAGAAATAAAATTTTATATGTTAAGATTTTTACCTTTTGTTTACTGAGTAATTGAAGAAACTAAATTTGTGAGTTCTTCTATCATGTTCTTGCCAAGTGATATGATTCTTTATGGGAATTTCAAACATTTTGTACTCACATAAAACTTAAGCTTTTGGTTGGCAGTTTACTATCTTTCAGGCATGTACGACAAAAATACCAATGAGACATTTGTACGACAAAAACTTAAAATAAAAAAAACATTTGAGAGTAAAAAACTTCTAAGAGTACAATACAAACTTCTGAGGATACAGTAAAATATTAAGAGTATCCACAATGATAACCATATAATACAGCACTTCAAAATCATGCTCTCTTATCCTCTCTCCTATGTGGCACAATTCAATTGGATGAGTGACCCACAATAAATACTATTCATCAACACTTCATAAATTCCAACACTTTATTCTCATTTTCTCTTTCTTCATTTTCATCATATCTCTCTTCCTTTTTATCTTCTCTCTCTTCTTTTTCACCACCTCTCTCTTCATTTTAATCTTCTCTCTCTTCTTTTTCATCACCTCTCTATTTCTTTTCATCATCTCTCTTCACTATTCATCAACTATATATATACTCCAACTCTCAAGTATATTTTTTCCACAACTAAATTTTCAAGTGTCATTTTTCCCCCATTGTGTGCATGTAGCGCTATACTTATCAAAAAAGTAACATTTTAAATAATTAAAATACATTCCATTATACCCATTGTGATGGTATAACACTATATTTATCCAAAAAATATTGTTAACAATGCTAAATATTACACCATTGTGGATGCTCTACAACATATCTATACAAACTTACAAACTTCTGATGATACAGTAAAATAACAATAACATATCCATAATAGAAAACTCCCGAGAGTACGATACATGAGTCTAGAGATCTCACTTAGCGGGACGCTGTCGTCTGACACTCTGCCAAACAACACATAGCGGATCCGTTGCCATATGACATCAAATAAACTCCACATAGGGGCTTATTTGACGCCAACGCCTTCGTTAAAGGCGTTAATAAAAAAAAAATTATCTGACGCATTTTTACACGCTCTTCTCTCTTCCCCGATCTCCATCTTCCCAACACTGCTTCAATCGAGCTTCTTCCTTGATTTCGATTTCGGTTTCCTGTTCTGAACGTGTGGTTTCTTTCCTGTTAGCGAGTAAGGTCAGCGTCCCGCTTATCTTTTCTTCGGTCGAATTCGATTTTTGTTTTCTGTAATCTCCTACTGGATTTGAGTGTCTGTTATCCCATCATGGTTATCTCATTAGTAAAACTGCAATTGATTTTAAAAACTACTTGATCTGTGGCCATTTTGAGTTTATTAGGGTATGCACGTACAGAAAGAACCTACTTGCTCGGCGGCCATTTTCGGTTTTCAAAAATTACTTGATCTGGTTGCTTATTACAAAGCAATTACCAATCTCGAGTAGTGCTCGTAAAGCCTGTGTTAGGTTTTCTTTTCCATGTAATTGTGAACCGATAGAGCGGTGATGGGATGGGGTTGGGCGATCTACGAGGGGGTAGTGGCGGTGGGGTCGCTGTGTCTGCTTGGATGGGCGGGTCTTTGGTTCCTCAACCGGAGGCTCTACAAAGAGTATGAAGAGAAGAGAGTGTTAGTCCAGATCATCTTCAGTGTCGTCTTCGCTTTCTCTTGCAATCTCCTCCAGCTCGTCCTCTTCGAGATCATCCCTCTACTTTCCAAAGAGTATGTACTTTTATACTTCATTCATTCATTTGGTATCTGTGTGTGATTCTCGTGGAAATGCGGTTAATTAGTAAAATTATGCTCTGAAGCTGGTACTTGTGATAGTGACTACCCTCCACATTCATTTCCTTTGCGTACTGATTGTTCATCTATTGGGGTTACAGCCAATGATTTGAATGATTTGCAAGCGTGCCTATGCCTTAGCACGGTTTACATAGGCTGGTATTTAAATTTCTGTAGAATGTCTGTTGTTTAATTGGATATATGGATTTTAACTTTGTTCTTATATCAAGAATACTTTCATCTCTGCAGGGCAAGATGGATGAACTGGAAGGTGGATCTATTTTGCTTGATATTGTTGCTCGTCTTCATGTTACCTTATTATCATTGTTACTTGATGCTTTGCAACAGCGGTACTCTTGCTCTTCCTTTTTTTTTTATCATTGCTTTTCTTTTTGTGCTTTGCTCTTTTGAACTGATAAGAGAGGGAAGTGATTGATACTTCATTGACGTTTGCATGCAATCATAATCATTGTCATTATTATTGCTGAAGGCTTACTCCTGAATAAGTTGGGGGTAGGCTATACACACGATTTTGCATGTTCTTGTAATTTGAATCACAGCGAGTGGTTGACTGCTGGGTAGTTAGTATTCGGTGGTCTTCTTTTCATATTTAAGTTAAATTGCTCATAATATCTTCTATGCCTCTGTGAATTTGAGTGCAGTTTTATTCTTTTCATATTTCCTGATACTCTTTGCTTTAGATTTTTTTTATCTTCACTATGATCGGAAAAGCAGACATTTTGAAGAAGATGTTATTCTCTGCCAGTAGCCCTGATTACTTTTTTGCGAATATATGTTTTAATATATAAAAAATTATATTGGTCAGGGAATAATTTTTGTATTTAGTCAGTTGACTAATGCCAATTTTCATTGATATGCATTTGGGATCGAAATTTAAGAATAATGTCACAGATTTAATATATGGCTTCTTTTATAAGTTAAGCTGGCCATCATAATTCATTTACTTGTACAATTTTTATCTTATGCAACTATCTATTCTCCTCAGGCGTGCGGAAGGAGCGGGCTGCCACTGGTGCCATCTTATTTTTGCTGGCATTTCTCTATGCGTTTTGGCGCATGGGTGTTCACTTCCCTATGCCTTCACCTGATAAAGGTATCAGGATTAACATTTCATTGTTAATTTTATATCTTCTTTTTTTCAAGATGTTTCTATTATGATTCCTGGTGTGCTAGGCTTTTTAATGAATTTCTTCTAACCTCCAGTCCCATCCATTCGCTCCTCCCTCCCCCAACCAAAATGAATAGCCGTAGATATTTCTGGAGAGTCAACTGATCTGGCAGGCATTTAAAAATCGGGTAGATGGGTATCCATAAAACGAAAACATGTGGTAGTCAAGCTGGATTAACCTTGTAGGCCTAATATAAAAGTGAAAATGCACTTAAAGTTTATTCCATTTACTGAAGCTTGTCAAGAGTAGAAACCTCAATATCTTCTATCTTCCCCTGTCTCTTCCATGTCGATTCTGCGTGGGAAGAAAAAAAAGAACATTGTAGTCAATTCCTAATTATATGCGGGGGATAAGGCATGGACTTGTTGTACATTTGAATTTATAAACATGTTAGAGTAGGCCCATACTAGTATTTTGTATAGTGGTCCACTTCTAGTTGCCGTGAAATCATTGTGAACTACAGATTGTATGGTGAAGATAAATTTATGTTCCTTTGCATCAATTTCGTTATCTTTTCCTGCCTTCCTTTTTTTCTGTTCATCTTTCCCGTTGCAAATGTTCATCACCTTTAAACTGGTTAATGTTGTTAGTTGTTACCCTAAGGCTCATTGTCTGTGTGCTTATGGTTGCAGGTTTCTTTACCATGCCCCAACTCGTCAGCAGAATTGGGGTCATTGGTGTTACTGTGATGGCTGTTCTTTCTGGTTTTGGTGTCGTGAATTTGCCTTTCAGTTATTTATCCCTCTTTATTCGGTAATGGGCTGCTTTTTCTTCATATGTGTGTGATAAGATTTTAGTTTTTGATTATCTCCATAAATCTCAAGCGACTAAATGCTATGATACCCAGACTCTTCACTTACCCTACTGTACCAGTGTCGGGTATGCAAGACATGGGTATTGGTACAATATCTGGACTCTTCACTTTACCTTGCCTCCCTCAATGGCATCTTTCAATTTAAAGAACCGGACACACATATATGTACCCATACCCGACACCCGTACCCGAGTCCAGGTATCATAGATTGAATGATATTCTAGCTTTTGTACCATATTGTCTGACGCATTCTATGCTCAGCTTTCATGGTTGCTTGTGAAGTACTCTAGCTCAATTGTTTTTTCTAATGACTTTTCAATACTTTGATGGCACAAAAATTTTTGTGTTCCCTCATGCAGTTGGATAGATGCAGTAGAATAGGAATGACAATATTCTGAAAAAAAAAGTAGTGTATCATTGCTGAGTCAAATGCTGATATGACCAATTGTGGGCCAACTGTCCCCATGGGACCAAACGCAAATGCCTCAATGAGAAAAGTCACTTGAAGGCTGAAGCTAGTGCCTCTTTGAACTTAAATGCGTTTTGCTACAGAATTGCTTGACGAACTATCAATTTGAGGAACAATCATAAAAAGGAATAATTTTCCCATCGTGTGGTCATTGACTGGAAGTGCGGATTAAAAGTCAGAAAGTGGAATTATGATTAAAACATAACAAATGGAAATTAAATTGATGATACCGAAGAAATGAGGGGTTATTGATAAGTATAAGGCCAAAATGGTTTTTTATTTTTATTTTTTTTATAATTTGAATAGCGATAATGCCAAAGAATCATTACTTGGTTGTAAGAGTTTTAATTACCGAAAGTTTGATATCTTCATGGCTTTGGTTAGCACAAATAACTTGAAGCTAGATTAGCTAAGATACTAATTTTTTAATTTAGTGTCTCCTTGAGCAGTTACCAATTTCTCATTTTTTGCGTGTTTATATTTAAAATGACAGAGAGATTGAGGAGTCAGAGATCAAGGCCTTGGAAAGACAATTAATGCAATCAATTGAAACTTGCATTACAAAGAAAAAGAGAATTGTGCTTTCTCAAAGGGAGATGGAGCGAATTCAAGGATCTGAGGAGGTTTGGTGTCTTGCTATCTTTGTTATTGTTTTAGTTGATCGTGCTTGTTTTCTTTGCATGATTGTATCTTTCATCAGCTAATTTATTAATTTTGTTCATGTTATTGGCTCTGATAGAAAGTGTGGTTGTAAAACAAGGTATTATGAGCTGTATTGTGTTCATAAGATACACATTGTTGGTAAATTTTTACCGGGAAAAAGAAGAAGAAATTGAACAGATATGAAGCAATGTTCATTTACTGGACGAGGTTATGTAAAACTCATTTAATTTCGGTTTTTCTTTTGTGCGGTGCAATCAGAAGCTGTATGATTTCATCACATTGAGGAAATCTGCAAATTAAAGAAAACCAGTATTAAGAAATCTTTGTATTGAATGTGTATGATAAATTTGAAGCAACATCCTAACTTTGATAATCTTTCTGTAATGATTGATTCATGTGAGAACTTCTAACATATTGAGTTCCAATAGTTTGGTCACTCTTTTACTCAAGATGTTGAACCCAGGCAGTCAATTATGATGCTGTTACACATAAGTTTACAGCAATAATTTCTCCTGGTTGTGTCATTTCAACAATTGTTAACACATATCAATAGACAGACACTCTTATGATACTCAGTGTATACCAATGTTGGCAAAGGCATGAAAAGGTGCCAAGACCCAAATTCCCCAAGGTGCAAGGTGCATTTAAGGTGCTTCGCTGAGTAAAGGAAGACGCTTATTAAAATGAAAATGCAAAGAAATTGTGCAAATAGACTGATTTTAGAGATGGCCCTTAATTGGCAGTTAAAGGTTCCTTATACCGTCACAATTGTCCCAACGATTCCCTAGCAAAACAGCAAAGCTCTAGGGTGTTGTTTCTTCTGTTGGCAAGATTTGGTTGAGCCTCTTCCATGTGGGACCAGTGCAACTAATTACTTTTTTTGAATTTATTACCTGGGCCAAGTGCCGCTGCAGGTCTTTTAAAAAAAGGCCTAATGTCCAATATAGCTGAGCTTTAAGAGTCCAAAAAACACCCAGATGCACACCCAAAGCTGAGGCGCAAGGGGTTGAGGCATGAACCTTGGTGGCGACTTGCCCAGAGTTTGCAAACTCGGGTGCATGTCACCTTGTCAGAGCACCAAGGGGTGCCTTTGACAATGCTATTACACTGTCATGGTTTTGCATTTCTGCATGGACAAATGCATGTATATAAGCATTTAACATCTTATCTGCCTGTACTTTATATGCATACTAATGAAGTAATGTTAGTATCTTTTTCAATTAGCAATATCATTAAAATCTAAAACTTATCCACTTTCAATTACTAGCAGTGCTTTAAGTACCATTTTGAATTTTGCTCACTACAACTAGAAGTTGTACCTGCAGAAATTAAAGGCAAGATCTTTCTTTAAACGAATTGTTGGAACAGTTGTGCGATCTGTGCAAGATGACCAAAATGAGCAAGGTTAGTGTTTTTTTCCTTATATTTTCTAACAGTGGTAAGTGTTCATTCCATTGTAAAAAATCAATCTTGCCCTTGTCATTGTCAGGAAATTAAATTGGTAGCTTAATCTTGGGAAAAAAAGAGGTTGATAATTTTCTGGCAGTTTTCTTTATTCTTTCTTCCTTTGTAGTTGTTGAAAACTTGTTTGCCTTACATAATTTTCTCTCATTTATGTTTAGTAGAAATTGCCTCTACTCTATATGGAGTAACTTAATCTCTTCCAAGAGAAATTGAGCATTGACCCTTACACTTCCATAGAGCGAGCCCCTTGGATGATTTTTCTGTTTCTTGTTTCAAACTATTAGTAAATGTGTTTCTAAGATTCGTGATTCCAGTTGAACCAATGTAAAATTCGTGGATGGCATAATGAATGCCTGTACATGGGTTATCACTTCTTTTCTCTCGTTTAAGGTTATCTATTGCCGTGAGACATGTTTCCAATGATTTGAAACATTGGGGCTGTTTGGCTTTTGACAAGGAATTTGGTGGCCGTGATTAGTCAAGGGAAATATTTGAATGCCTTATGTACCATTTGCTTGCTATTGAAAATCCAAAACCATATTCAGAATCTTTTGCACTTAGGCTTTAGGTAACTGATGGCTTTGGTCATTGGCAGTTTTCTTGAATGTTGTTAGAATATGATATAAATGATGTAAAATGCCTCAAACCAACAAGTTAACTCATTGGGTTGAATGGCAAAGTAACTAATCTTAACATGGTATCAGAGCAGGAGGTCTTGGGTTCAATCCTTGGCCTCCGCAATTTAAACTCCCATTTATTGTTTCCCCAAGTGTGGATCTTTGTGAGATCCCCTAGTGTTGGGTGGGCCTTGTTTGTTGTGCACGCGTTGGGCCGTCAAAGTTTTCTAACCCACACGTGAGGGGGAGTGTTAGAATATGATATAAATGATGTGAAACGCCCCAAACCAATAAGTTAACTTGGGTTGAATAGCAAAGTAACTAATCTTAACAAATGTCAACGTACATTTTGATGCCTTCGTAATGTTCACTAATCCTCAAATGTTTCTGGTTTGAAAATTGTGATGCTTTTTGCATGTTTTTAATCTTAGTACCGATTTTCTGTCTTGTTTTTTGGGTTCTTGTTATCTAGTTGTAATGATCTTTTTTTTTTTTGTTGGCTTGCTCCATACATACATTTGGATTATATTTCATTGATGTTTGATGAAATATTTTTGTTTCAGAAACCTCCCTCTAAAATCAGGCTATTGATTTTTTTTTTTGGTTCTCTTTTTAAGATATTAAGGGCATGGAAGCAGAGGTACAAGCTTTAGAAGAGCTTTCCAAGCAGTTATTCCTCGAAATCTATGAACTTCGTCAAGCTAAGGTTTGCCCCCTGCCACCTTTTCTTCCTGTCAACCTGGTGCTGTCCTTTGAAGTTTCTAGAACTCTTGCTTTTTAGAGGTATTTGTGCTTGGGTGTGCAGTTCCTTAGGCAGAGAGCTGAATTTTCTTATCTTGCTGTCCTTTAAATTTATGTTATACTCAATTCAATAACATCAAAAATATCATCTTCATAGTATATATTCCTTTTATCAAGATATTATGGAAAGTTTAAGGACCCATAGATCTGTGGAATGAGATGTCTGTCATATTGATGTACGTGCTGGAAGCCTCGAACTGTTTTCACACCTTGGCTTATTAACTAAAATGATTCTTCATTTCCAGCCCTGTAACTTTATTCAGTTGGCATAAATGGGTACTTAATTGACGGCTTAGATGGAGCATTGAGGGTAGCCTTTTTGTAAGTTTGACATGCTAAGGTTGGGTTAATATGTCATTGGATTAGAAGAAAAAAATCTGGAGGTACTGGATATAATGCTGTTATTTTCGAAAATGTGTTTTTTAGAATCAAAAGATGGTAAAACTGAGAGTTGTTTTATTTGCAAAATATATAAAGAATTGACCAGTAATTTGAGAGGAGAGAGAACTTATAAGAGTGATAAATCAAAGCATTACTGTGGAGATCCATTGATATTATTCTGATGAGGTTATTTTTTCTTCTTGTTTTTTGTTTGCTTTGCCCGCAATTCAACAGAATAACTTTTGCAATATGATTGTCACTATGCAAGCAAATGTTCATTATGACACACATAAGATATTTTATTTGTCCAACCTGTGTACATTTTTCATTCGTACAGCATAGGCAATATGTATTACAACACTGGTGATACATCTCTTTTATATAGCCTGGGTGGCCTTCTTTTTCGTACTTAGAGTTTTTATTTGCTTTTAGCCTTTTATGGTTTTACCTATGTGGATTGTGCAATATTAAAATTCTCTCTTCAAAACAAGAGTGGAATGTGAAATCTGTCTGTTCCTATATGTGCTAAAATTTTAATTTTCTTAATCTATAGGTCCCTCCCTCCCCTCTCTCTAAGAGGAAAAAAAGTCCCTAACAAACTTCTTTTTTTGGAGCATATGTTCTCACATTTGTTCTGGCTTCGCAGGAGGCAGCTGCATATTCTAGAACATGGAAGGGTCACTTACAGAATCTACTTGGCTATGCATGTTCAGTCTATTGTGTGTATAAGATGATTAAGGTACAGCCATGATCTCTTTGGTGTTACCACTTACCAGCTCCAAGCCCTGGTGCCTGGTGGTAAGTGTGTTTTGCTTGATCGATAGCTCAAATAGATACATTTTCCAGGTTGTGGGATTCACCCATTAAAAAGGAAAATAAAATAACTATGCTTTAGATGTAAAGTACTCTGGTTTACTTTGTTGCCCGACCCATGAAAATTTATGGTTCTTTGTTATTGAAAAAAAATGAACTTTAAATTGATCGTGATATTTTTGATGGTTTTCTGCTCAGTTAGCGTATAAGAGGTAGGATTTTTATTTGGCTCGTAAATCCTGTTGTTGTTTGGATAAGTGTTTTGGCACTGGGATACGTTCTTGAAAGTGATTGGTCCCTCCATCTTCACATTCACTATACGGCACGGGGTATTATTTTTTTTTAGCTTTCTACATCAGATTTTAGTGCCTTTTGAATCATTGAACACTGACGTTATGAAAGAAAATCTAGCCATTGTTTAGAATGGAGCAGAGGATAAGTAGTCAAGTGCTGTGGCTCGGAATTAATGCTTTTTTGAGCTTTCAAGGAGACGGTCTTAATGGCATTTAGGGCCTTCTTGACCCCTTTTCCTCCGGATATACCTTCATTTCTCTTCATCTCTGGCATAGTTGTTATCTTTCTGCTCACAATAGAGAAAACTTCTCACAATAGAGAAATCGGTGCCCCTACGCTGCTTATTCATGCATGGGGCACTTTTCTTCCTTGTAGACCTTTCAGTTCAAATATCCATTAGTGCTATATTTCTTTATCACAATATTTTTCTAAAAAAGAAAATAGTGGGAAACTAATTGTATTTCTGTTATAAAATGCTATACTTTTTCTTGTTTTTATTGCAAAGAAGATTTTGTTCGTAGACCTCTTAATTATTTTCCTTTTATCTGATTTTCTGCCCATAATATGGAAGGTAAGGTGACTGATTGATTTAATTTGCTCTGCAGTCTCTACAAAGCGTGGTTTTCAAATCGGTATTATTTCTCATCCTTTGTAGTTCCTTTCATTAACATACTCAATTTTTGTATACATATGATATTATGCATCACTAAAACCTTTTTGAGTGTCTTGCCATCACATTGCTTAAGTGATGATCTATATGTGACAGGCTGGTTCAGTTGACCCTGTGACAATGACTATTAGCATATTTTTGCAATTCTTTGATATAGGGATCAATGCTGCATTGCTATCACAGGTCAGTTGTCAATGCCATCAAAATCTGATCTTGTGAATGAATGGATTATCTGCATCTCAACCTATTTTAAATTATAAGGCATTTGAATTTCTGATTTTGATTGATTTACCTTCTGCAACGACATTATTTCGATTATGTTGTTCCTTGTTTGATAAATCCCATGGTGTCTATTGCTCTCGGTTCTATTCTTTGGTTGTTAATATTGGGATCAATGGGAGAATAGTTGACTTTACAATGTGTGGTGGCCAACTACTCCTACTAAAAACTTGAAAATGGTTGCGTTTATTTTTATTTTAGGATGTGACATATACGGGGACCTTTATTATCATAAAATAGGCTTGCTAGATGAGAAAATCAATGTGGGTTTAGACAATTTGCAGATACTATGCATATGTGTGTGGTACATTTATATTCCGCCTCTTGTCTAAAATTATATATTTTGATTTACTTAGTTAGAAATATTTTTGCGTCTCTTGAAATGAATTGATTGAGATGCTGCTGGCATCACAGTAAGAGGGAACAATTGTTATAAAGGTGAATATGTAGTCTGATAAAAGTGGAAAGCTGAACCAGGCCTTGAAGGTTTCTTTTAGTGTATGCAGAAGAATTGTAGGTGCTGTTGCTTGGGTGTTGTTGTCATTGTCAACTGACAAATATTAATTGAATCACCCCAGTGCAAAGCATTTATGTTTTTATAAGCAGCTGTTGATTCTACTCCTAAGCAATGCTACATGTAAACTGGTGGTCTGAGTTTTTTTATTGCACAGTATAATTCCAGCCAAAGCCTTTGCTTGCTGGGTTCGTAACATGGCTGTCGATTATTGGTCAAATGAAAATATTAATGGAACTACCCAGTGCCTTTGCTTTCTGTTTTCATAAGCTGCTGCTGGTTTTGTCTCTGAAGCAATGATGCATGTAAACTGATGTGGTCTAAGATTTTTTATTCGTTGTGTTGCAGTATATTTCCCTGTTGTTTATTGGAATGTTGATTGTCATATCAGTACGGGGATTCTTAACAAACTTAATGAAGGTAAATGTGCTTTCTTACTACTAACACAATTTTATTTCGGTAATATGTCTCGATATTGATTTTCTGATTCCCACCATTTCATTATAATGTTATCTATTTTTCTTTTTCTTTTTCTTTTGTTTCTTTAGGAGTATAAAATTTTTTTTGCCCTTTGCCTGAGGGATTTTAGCCAAACTTATGTCAACGCAGCCTTATTCTCTTACATCAAATTAAATGGGACGTTGAATTGCCAATCTATTGTTGGGTAACTTTATATCATACATCACTAGACTTAGCTAGTAAGACACTTCACTAATGAATGATGAATATCTACTGAGTAGTGGGAAATCACCTATGGTGTTTCATTCAAGTCCTAAAGAGTTCTACTTATTGAATCATTTATGCAAAAGAAAATAAATGCACTGATTCTTGATGCATATTAGCTACCTATCAAACATGCATATTGGGCATTTGTTGTCAACTTTTTATACAATACACTGGTGCTGTTAAAATAGTCTTTCTGATGAAATTAATTGAAAGTATTAAGAATGAAACTTGCCTTAGCATGGGGGTTTTCTTTAAAAAAAGTTGAAAGTACTGGAAGTTGTGGTCTCTTGTATCATGCAGTATAACTAGCAGTTTTTGGCTATTGCAGTTCTTCTTTGCAGTTTCAAGAGTTGGAAGTGGATCTTCAAGCAATGTTGTACTCTTTTTATCTGAAATCATGGGAATGTACTTTGTGTCTTCTATTCTTTTGATAAGAAAAAGCTTAGCAACGAATTACGGGTATGCTCATTAGTGATCCAATATCATCTCCATATTATTGCATATCTTTTATTTTACTCTCTTTCATGTGCCTCTACTGCCTAGAATCGCTGTTGAAAAAGACAGTTTTAGTTGTTGTCTCTTTTCCTATGTTTGATGTAGACATTTTTATCGAGGAAACAAAGTCATGTTCTTAGAATCTTCTAAACATATTAAACTTTCTATCAGTTTTAGAAAAATAAGAATTCATGTTAGTGGATTCCAAAATTGTTTCAGATTAAGGCTTTGAAATTAATAGGATGAACGGTTCCAAAAAAATAATTCTTGCTTTTCTTATTCAAGCTTGAGTTAGCTTCTCGTGATGTTTGTAAGGTATGGATGATCAAGATATAGGACCAATTGTTTTTCCTGTAACAAAATTCTCACTTATTGTGCTCTAGGGAAATTATTGTCGATTTGTCGTTATCCTTGATTTCGAATTTCAAACTCCATACTCAGCAGGTGACCGAAGCTAGGGGTGATGTTGCTTATTAGTTACAAAACAACATAGTGGTTGCTGAAGTTGGGAAAAAAAAATGCCTAGTTGACCTGATGATCCTCATAATTTCAAAACCACCTAATGTTATCCAACAGAGAGAACATGCCCAGAAAGTTCTTTTTGATGGCTGAAAATAAGCGCAAAATTTATATGTTTTCCTTGAACAATTAGGATCTTGAGCCACCTTTTTCCAAGTGATTGCTTAGGGACAGCATGTGTATTCGTATTAGGGGAACCTGGCAGTCATTCGATTAAATTGCTCTCAACGTGATTCTGGTTTCTCTTTGCAGGAAGATCATAACAGATGTACTGGGTGGAGACATTCAGTTCGACTTCTATCACCGATGGTTTGATGCAATTTTTGTTGCAAGTGCTTTCCTGTCTCTGCTTCTACTTTCAGCACATTATACATCACGCCAGACTGAAAAACACCCAATTGATTAGTGTAATTCATATGTATGTATGTATTGAAAAAAAAAACAAAAAAGTTTGAATCTTGCTTCAGTTAACAGTAGCTGTGATATTTTCAAGTGGTTACCAAAGAGTAATTTGTCATTGGGGTTCAATTTTTGTAACCAAAGAGGTTTCAACTATAATTTTTTATGTTTGATCACGTCATTAGATTGTTTATCTGGTGCATATATAGAAGGGATCAGCCAGCGGGCGGGCAAGCCCTTACATGTTATGTTAGGGCAACTTTAATGGTGTTTTACTTTCAAGTTCTCCATTTGTCTTTGGTATTTGTGTATCATCAAATTCTTAATATGTCACCCTACTCTCACCGGAAACCAATTAATAAGACTCGTTGGTACAACATGTCTTACTGAAACTTATTCAAATATGGGGGTCAATTGATCCAATTTTTAAAAACAGACTTATCTGAACTGAGATTGAAAGTATATGGGCTTCAAAACTCAGTGTATGTCACGTGAAAAATCATTTTAAAAAAACCTAATACTCCTTAACTTAAGGACCTTAAACACAAATATATTATTTTGAGTCCCTATATCCGAAATTTCCTTATCAAAGTCAGTCCACTGATAAGGTTTAGCCGGCCCGGCCCATCGACGCACTTGCGTGCAATTATTATACAAATGGAGAGTTGCAAGACAAAAAAATATCCCGATGGATCCGCATCTGAGACTGAGAGTTGATATACATGTATGTATCATCGTGTGTGTGTGTATGTATGCGTGTCAATTCAGTGGCAGGCTGGCAGTAACCATCACGTTTGGGCCTCGTGATTGCCATTTGCCATTTGCCATTTGCCATTTGCTTGCACGATTTGTGAACACACTTTTACACGCCACATGCAATCATCCACATGTGACTTTGCTTCATCCACATTCCACCCAATCAACTTCTTTTAAGTCATGCGGCCATTGCAAAGTTTATTATCGTTAATGTTGGATTTGCATCGAAGTATAAAATACGTATAAAGTTAAAAATGTTTTTAAGAAAATAACGACACAAAATTTATGTGGTTCGACAACTTGCCTACTCCATGGAGTCTGATCTTTTATAGGTCTTGGGAATTTGTCAGTTGATGCAATTATGCCAGTTCCTGAGAAAATTTAACTGCTTCTATTAACTGATCTGTCTTGGAATTGCTTGAACTGTCGGATAAACTACTTCTGGATAAGGCTCTTTTGTCTAGGAACTGTCAATCTTTGACGTACATACGAAGTGTAATTATTTACTCCATAATTATTATTAATTATATCTTCATTAACATTTATCAAATTATGCATGATTAATGTTGTAAGAGTTAAGATAGCAATCAACTTTAGTATTTCATGTCATTCTCTATTTCTATCTGTCTTTTCTTCGTCTTTGCTTATCTTCTTTCTCCTTTCCTCTTTCTCGACAACTCATATTTGGTACAATCAGAAAATTCATTATGTTCTCTTTTTTTTCTTCTATAAAATCAGAAAAAGTAATTAGTATTGTAATTGTTGAGAATCTCATATCCACTAGAAGACCTAATCGAGTATGGTTTATAAACTTAAGTCTACCCTTAACAAATAATTAGACATTTTGCTTAATTTAATGAGTTGGTGCTTGAGAAAAATAAATCTTGAAGGGTAATTCGATGTATTCATAGGAACCAAAACTTCAAGACGGGTAATATAATTGGTTATTTGAGGTGTGGATTTCTAATAGTAATCTACAATTCTTTAAATAATAAATGTAATTAAAAGACTTTCACTATATATATATATATATATGGAATTTTAAAATGGGGTCCTAACTTTTATGATTCAAATATTTTTTAAAAATTTGGAAAAAAAAATATTTGTATCTTGATCGGTCTTACGAACCCAACGATATGCTTTTGTTCGAAACAAAAATCAAATGCAGCTAAAAACTGTAGGAAATGTTTTTTTTATTTTATATATAACAATCCAAAATTATCATGCACTTTTCATATTAAATTTGAATTTTATTTCGATCAAAAAAATATCATTGAGTTCGTAAGACCGATCAAGATACAAATATATTTTTTTACAAATTTTTTAAAACAAATTTTGAACCCTAAAAGTTAGAATCTCATTTTAACACTTTATATATATGATAAATATTATTTGCAACTCATTTTTTACTAAGAACACCCCATTCTAGTGTGTTTTTAAAGAATTAATGGGGTGTATTTAGTAAAAAATAGGGTATAAATAATATTCATCTATATATATATGTTTCTTATGAAACTGAACTATTATAAAATATCTCTGTTGACCTTGTATTATTATATTTATTTATATTCTTTGTAACACAACCTAAGACTCCCAGCCGACGGTAATTTATATAAGGCTTTATAATTTATATAAGGGCACGTGCAGGGAGCGTGAAAGCTTATGTGACCATGACCGTACCCGCCCACTAACCCAGCTACGGCATGTGTAAGTGGAACAGTTGACCACGTGTCTACGAGGCTGCTGGCCAAACGCACGTGTTGGACATAACCCCGCACGAAAATGGCTGAAAACGACTGCTGAGCTGTAGTTCGTCTAGAACATGATGTAGTTCGTTCACACGTCAGCAGTTGGAGTCCAAGTTGTAACGTATACGACAAATCTCTTACAAAAGAGCACGACACTTCGTGACCTTTGGACACTTCAACGCTCAAATAAGTATTTTTCTCAACAATCAAATCAAGTATCAAATGTTACAATTTAGAGTGTATACCTCATCTCAGTGAAATATATCATATTTTCTTGAGATAAATTCATGAGTGGGAGAATATGAATGTTCATATAAATATCATATACAGAAAACAATTAAGTAGATGCAAAAATAGCATCAACAAAAGCACGCCACGAAACTTGAATGTTGATTCATACATACAAAGAGACAAGGAATGAATCAAAGTTGGTAACCATACAATGAAGGGTGAGTCCTTATCATGGACTCCCCAAGTTCTAAAGCTTCTTGGAATGGGAAAACGAATAGTGCCCTATCAAATTCTCAAATATACCCCTAAAATATTATTTACATATAATAACGCAAATATTATTCATTATTCACAAGTGGACCCCACATGCAAGTTTCATGACGAAAGAGAGGCAGATGTTTGTTTCTAAAAGCAAATGCACTCTAGTTCCAACAAAAGGATTAAAGTATTCATGATTGGGATAAGATGAAAAGTTCGAAAGATTAAAATATTTTTTTATGCGCCAACTATGCCTGTAAATATGTTAAAATTAAAGGACCAATCATTTGCATTTTCTTTATAAAAAATAAACGTCATCAAAAAAGACCCACCATTGGGGTTTACGTATACGGGGCTCTAGAATTCCTTGAGAATTCCAGAGTCACAAATTAGTATCCAATGGTCAAAAAAACTGTCACTTGTTTCCATCGCATATCATATTATATTTTTAGTCATTTTGACTTGTTTGTTCTCGTTGGAGCAGGCGTTTCAGATAGTGGTCCCTCAAAATATCTTTTTCTCTATTTTGAGGGATTCGTTGGAGATGCTCTAACACAATCTGATTTCCCTTAGATCTCCCCCTCCCTCCACTCCTCTCTCTGTGCAAATCTACATAATCCTTACAGTACTTCAACGATAACTTTCCAATTCTCCACTCCTCTGTGCAAATCTACAAAATCCTTAAGGTATTTCAACAAAAACTTTCCAACTCTCCAGCTCTCAGGCTAAAAGAAATCAAATCAGTCCCCAAAAATTACAAAGACAATACACATAATAACGAATTGTTCCATTTTGAGCGTAGATTTTGTAAATGGTGATCTTTGTCGAGATTTAATGATTGTAAACCCAGAAGTAAAGGACGCATCTAGCCTTTATTAGATTGTTTTTCTTTTGCATATTCTTTCGACATTGATGAACTAATGATCTAATCCAAGTCCTGTCTCATTTGAAGAAAGAAGTCAAGAATGCATAAGCGACTAAAAGGAACGTAGTCGCGATAGAGAACCCAAAAGTTGGATGGACACATGACCGTGTGTGTGCCGTCGGATTTATTAAGTGGTCAGTATTTAAGGATTTTAGACTCTCAAATTACTCTCGAATTTGAGAGCCCCCGGATCCAGTTATGGACATGTCAGCAATTACTAGCGACCAATTGATCAGAATTAAACCTCATGACCTAATTATTTAAAATTGAAATGGGTTAATATAATTTTTGGCCACTGAAAGATGACCCGTGTTCCAAATTGCCCACATGGCAAACGGAACTATAACAGTGTTTAGCGTTGCTGATGTGTAACAAAGAATAAAAAGCCCAAAAAAAATCTTGCCCATTTGCCTCCAACTTCACGAATACAAACCCTAGTTACTCTCTCAAGTTTCAATAGCTTCTATTCTCTGCGATTCCAGCCATGAACTGGGATCAACTACGCGATTCGATTCAGATTTTGGGTAAGTTTCATTTTGTCGTTAACTTTTCATTCCTGTTCATTTTCCTTCCCTTTGGTGGTTCGTGTGATGAATGAGAATTCTTCATCTATTTTGTGTGTGATTCGTTGTGAATGAGAAGATTATGTGTTCACTGAAATACCTTCAAAACCCTAAATTCTGTTTTGTTGTCAATCTGTTGAGTTTGCTTGTTTTTCTTCTTAACAAGTTGTTCAATCTGTCGATTTTCATTGGTGTTGTTCATTCCTTTTTCCAATACATATTATGGACAAGCCAAAATATGTACCAAGGAGACCCTTGACTAGGTCAAGTAATAGATTGAAAAGGGTAGGCCGCAGTGATGGTTTTAGTGGTGTTGTGACTTTAGATGATGAATATGATGAGGTGTTGGATTCATACATGTCTATGTTGGAGAAAACTGATAGCAATATGGTCCCTAACAAAGCTGTGGTTAAGGTGGTGATGATCAGGGGGTGTTGAGGTAGATGGTGCTGATGAACATCCTGGTTCTGAAGAGGGGGATGATGGACATTGGCACACTAGTGAAATTTTATAATTTTAAAAAAATAATATCCACCTATATTATAAACCATGTGACATCAATGGTTAACGATCAACCTGCCACGCAGGCAGATTGATTGACCGAAATTGGGCAATTTGAGAGTCAGTGACCAGTTTGGAACATAGACCATCTTTCAGTGGCCAAAAGTTGTATTAACCCAAATTGAAATATTAAGTGACCCAATTTGAAATTTTTTTATTTGAATGACCTAATTACAAAATGAAATATCTTTCAATGACCTATTTGAACTTAACCTTATTTTTAACAATTAAGTATTTCTATTTAGGATTAATTAATGTTGGTATTTGCCTATTGGGATCATGATAATTTGGAGAAAAAAAAATTTAGTTTTGTCGAGTTGCTAGAAAATTACAATTCAATAATCCAAATCCAAATTAGGGAATCCAATTAAGTTCGACTATCAACAAGTTTTTAGATTAGAACATAGATTTTAGATATCCATTAATCCAAATATATATTCAAGTAAAGAAATGTTTGTATTTATAATATGGATATAAACAAATATACATCATCATGAAAAACAAATGGAATCCTTTCTATTGTATAACGTTTGACAAACATTTTGGAGAGATTCAATTTGTAAATACGATCTTATACGAATAAGGAATTAAATTATAGTCTCATTGGTAAGGAGATCGTCTTCTCTGTTTGGAGGTTATGACTTCTATTTTTATGAAATCTGTTAATTATTATATATTTACATGATACGCGTAATTTGTAAGCTATTATGCAAATACATGGATTACCAAGTGCACACTAATAGGTATGATAATACCTATTATTTTTGGTAGAAATCTCCCCCTCTTAAGCTTCCTTTTGATAAATAATGAGTATGTTTATGTGTTGATTAATTGCGGATTGTATCAAAAAGTGGAAAAAGGGGCTGAAATAGCCACGACTGGAGAAAGAACAAGTCTTCAAGCTGTTCTGGGCGAATTTTAGTCACGCCTAGGCTTCATCATTTGCGCCCAGTCCAGGAGGAAGAGATTTTGTGGGTGAAGAAGTATGCCTAGGCTTACGCCTAGGCGAGGTGCGCCTAGGCGCATGATTTGTGCACGCCCAGGATAATTTCATTCGCCCAGTCCAGGAAGCAATGATTTGAAGGGAACATAACTTAAGAGGCTCATGCCTAGGCGTGAATTCAACACGCCTAGGCGCAAAAAGCAGCTTTTGGGCCAGCTTTAATTCGCGATTTGCCCTAGCCGCAAAGGACTTTTGACACTTCAAACTGATTTTCTGGAGAGCGAAAACAGAGGGGAAAGGTGATTCTTGGAGCTAGGAGGAGAGATTCTTCAGCCCAACTTGGATCTTCTCAACTCATTGGGTTTATTCATGCTTTTCTCATCTATCTTCTTTTGTTTTTCTCTCCCGATGTGTAACTAAAATACTTGTACCAAGGCTAGGATGAAGCCTTGGGTTGAATGATTTGTATTTTACTTTGATTCACATATATAGTAGTCGATTAATGGGTATAAATCTTGTGTTTTTGTGTTGGATTGCAAATTCTTCATACTCCTTGTGTTTGATCACCACTTAGGGTTTGAATGAAATTGTTTGTTGAATCTACTTAGATGGTAAAATGTCAAGTAGGTTATGCTTCATGAAACTCATGATTATGAATGTGTCTCCCTTTAATTAGGTGACGATTTGTATGAACCCTTATCTCCATGGAACTTCATTAATTCTTATGCATGTTTAGACCAATAGGATGGCTAAAATGTGTAGTAACATCCAACCTAGACCAATGAGATGGCTAGTAATTGATTTTAGGGAGATTTGACCTAGGCGCGCTAGTACCGATCTAGGTACGGGTTCGTTATTCCGGGATTGCTATTGATGTGTGTGAATTGGTTTTGTTGCAAATCAGTGACCCTTGGTTGATTCCGAAGCCTTGGTGCTTCTTTCTCATCTTGAATCGTATTCCATTTCTTTTAGCTCGTTTAGTTATAAATTGCATTAGCTCGATTTGCATCCTTATTCCAAGAAAACACCAAAAATACTTTACTGTTTGCTTGTCCTTAGTTAATTACTGAACCAAACAAACTTGAGTTGATCTTTACTTTGTTTGCACTGTCCATACATACATACAAGTATACTTTTGGATTAGACATAACTCCGTCCCTATGGATTCGACCATTGCTTATCATTGTACTGTAGTCGCCGACTAGTACACTTGCTAGTAAGGTTAAATTAGACCCAACACACCCCAAAATGGTTGTGACCCTAATTAGGCCACAAATAAATGTTACATACATCAAGTTAAATATTTGTTGAAGAATATATATATGTGTGTTTGTGTTCATGATTATTTCGTTTTCAATATGCTTTTAGAAGAAAAATCACTAAACTGCCTAATTCTTTTAAAAAAGTAAAACATAAAAGTAAATCATAAAACAAAAACCTAAGCATAATTAAACTAAAAAATTTATAACAAACCTTTGATTAAATTGTTTGATGGTAGGAGGATTCAAGCATAATTTGTTCATATGAATCAAAGTATATAGGATTCGGGGAGGATTGGTGCATCGTATGGTGTATTGAATTTTAAATCTGAAAAAATTAACAAGATTTGTTATAGACAACTCATATTTATTACCAAATTCCTTTAATAAATTTAGATTTTTCCAAAAAAAATTACATTATTATCTTAATCGATATGATAATGCATAGTATCTTTAAATTTATAAAAAAATTTTTGATGATTGTCAAGTGCACCAAAATGGTGCATGGAAGAATCCAAGCCAATATAATTCCAAGTCATAAATTAAATCAAAGTACATTGAAAATTTGATTGTGTTTCTATGGATCTATTTAGGTTTAAGGTTTAGGACAAGTTTTTTAATGGAAAATAAAATATTAGGATTTAGGAGGTAGGATTTAGTATTTAGGTTTAAGGTTTAGGACAGGGTTTCGAATTTATAATTTAAGATTAAAATTTAAAAAAAAAATAATTTCATCATTTATCCTACCAAAAGCATCCCAACAGTATGTGACACTCATTGATTGAGTGTGATTTTTAATATAACCCTTGTTATCATATCGTCACACTCAATGAAAAAGTGGTGAAATATTTTTGAGATGATAAATACTGGGATGTGCAACAATTTTATTTTTTAAAGCAACTATATATAATCTAATTAGCATGATCAACAACTTCCGCGTGAACCATCCTGATATTCCAATTTTCAAAGCAAAATGACATGTAGTCCATCACTTTGGTAACTCATAGGAGCCTAACATGTTTATTCCATAGTTTTATTTTTCACTCTTTTATTCCATAATTCATTATTTAAAATTCGTTCTTTTCATATAAATTGTATTGTTTTTTAAAGCACAATCAATAATTTATTGTTTTAGTTCTGAATTCATTTGTTTTTAAAATTTCATTGAAAAAATCAATGGAATTAAGATTTACTCGATAAAACTCGTCGACAATAAATCTTGTTAGAAAGAGTTTTATGTGTTTATTTTGAATATATAATGTTTTCAAAAAATCTAACATGTATTTTGAGAGTTAAAATGATTTAAATTTTAATTTAAGAGACTTGGACTCTTAGTGTTACCTAGCACTACTCATTTCCAAATAACTATTGAAGAGAGATTCATGGGTTTCCAAACTGGACCACCTGTATATTATAGAATTTTTTTTGATACAAAGGGATTTTTGAAGGTGAGGACTCAAACCGGCACCTTAGTGAGTGGACCGTCCTATACATGCTAAACATCTTACCGTTCAACAACGGCTGGCTTGGCTGTATACGATAGAATCTTACAAGACACGGGAAATGTGCATGCACCGCAGCACCAGACACTCGTAACAGTAAATCCAGTTCTAGATATTTTACAGTTGTTTCTGTTACTATTCGAGGTCAGAAATGTAAATTCAGCTCCCTCCTTTTCCTGGCAGCAAAAGCAATCTAATAAATTACAGAGCAGAAAAGAATTCTCATGGTATCAAGGAAAAGAGGAAGAAAGCTCTGTTCCTCTCGGTTTCTCTGTCGCCTCTTAATTCGATACGTCTTCCACTTTCGTTGTTTAGATTTTAAAAGAAAAATTAGGGCCAGTTCGACTCTCTTGCGTACAGTTCAACTCTCTTCCCCTTCTAAGCCCGCCTTGATCTGAAGTCAAATTGATTGCTTGATTAATCGTACAAATTTCTGGTAAATTTTTTGGGTTTCGAAGGAATTTTTTGGGTTTGCAGAAAGTAGGTGCCTTTTGCAGTATTTGATTAATCCCAGAAATTTCGGTTGATCTGGGGTCCCTACAATTGCGGTCCCTACAATTGCGGTGTATGCGAGTCCACCAAGCAGCATCTGCGCAGCACCGCACCCTTGCCAGATTAATTCACACGCGAGTTATGATTTCGACTTGAGTTCGAGATCTTCATCATCTGCATCATCCACGGCATCCTCTTCGCAGAAACCCCCAACGATGGGTGGCCTCTCGTGCCTCTTCTCTTCGACCACGGTGAAACACGCGCTGCCGTCGACTTTTTCTGGCTCTGGGGAAGAATTGGGGTCATGTAGAGGTGATGAATTGAAAGAATTTAGTAGCTCATTTTGCTATTCGTCCAGTAATTTTGGTGCTGGTTCTCTAAAAAGGGATAATAGCCCTGTTTCGGTGCTGCAAGGCCCGGTTTCGTGTAGTAGCAGTGGGGTTGCTGTTGCGAGGAGTCCTCCAGTACGAATTCGGGGGGCCGGGAATTGCGGATTGTTCAATGGGTTTGTTAGGAATGCATTAGGGTCGTGTGTGGATTATGATTCCCCTAGTTTTGAGGTGAACGGTGGTGCTGGCCTAGATGTGGGAGTTGTTGCCGTAGATGAATTGACATTTAATATGGAGGATAGTTTGATGGAGGATGACTTAGAGCCCTATGCTAAGGATTTGCTACTTGGTGCGCAATTGAAGCACAAAATCTTTTGCGAGGATCTTGTTGTCAAGGCATTCTATGAAGCTGAAAAGGCACATAGAGGACAGGTAATATTGGATGTGAATTGTAATAGAATTCTGATTTTATGTTGTTTGGAAATTTGGTGACATGGGTTAGCAATTTTTGGATTGATTGGTTGTTTGTTTTGAAGATGCGTGCTAGTGGAGGTCCATATTTGCAGCATTGTGTGGAAACAGCTGTGTTGCTTGCATTGATTGGTGCCAACTCTACAGTAGTTGCGGCAGGGCTTTTGCATGACACTCTTGATGACTGTTTTTTGAGCTACGACTGCATTTTCAAGACATTTGGAGCTGGGGTTGCTGACTTGGTAGAAGGGGTAAGACGTGATTTTTATGGTTTAAAGTGTATTTATAGATTGGACCCATGTAAAACAGGTATGTTTGAAAGTAGCATTGCTTGTCAAATTAGCATTATGATGTTGCAGTGCACATGTGCTGCATACTTGATGAATACTGGATGTGTGAATGGTGTGTAATTGTGGTCTGACTGTAGCTATCATTTTAATGCTATGTCATGAAAGGGTCGTATGTGGAGTGATATCTTTAGCTCATGGGTCGTAGCCATTCTCTGTCTTATGCTTCAAATAAAATCATGTCTGGATTGCTTGCTTTGTAAATCATTTGGCATAAGCTGCAGTTTTGCAGACTTGATGTTGAGTTTTGAGAGAATAATATATTTTCCAACCATGTGACTATTGTGAATTCTTTGTGAAACATATTGCTCATTGCTAGCTCACCAGTTGCATTTATTCTGTTTATTCATCGTTCTATATCCCCATCTGTTTTCCTTTGATGATGACATTTCATGTGCTCGTATTCTCTTCCATCCCAACTTGCACCACTGCCCTTCCATTTCTTTTTTCTTTTTTTTTTACTTTTTTTCCTTTTATGTTTACTAACTAATTGACATGTCTTTCTTGTTTTGTTTTAGCATCCGTCCGTTATTGAAAGATCTTTTCCATGAATAAGATTTCAGTAATGTTACTGTGATAATTTTTTAAAAATAAGCATTTGAAACTTTTTTTAGTTTTGTAAAATTTGATCTTTTAAGAGTTTCTAATGGTGTTTTAATTGCTTTCTCAGGTTTCTAAACTTAGTCAATTGAGTAAGCTTGCAAGGGAGAATAATACAGCATCCAAAACTGTTGAGGCAGATCGCTTGCACACCATGTTCCTTGCAATGGCAGATGCTAGGGCTGTCCTCATTAAATTGGCTGATCGACTGCATAATATGATGACTCTAGATGCGTTGCCATTGGTCAAACAGCAAAGGTTTGCTAAAGAGACTTTGGAGATATTTGCACCATTGGCGAGTCGTTTGGGAATCTATACATGGAAGGTACAGCTAGAAAATTTATGCTTTAAGCATCTCAACCCAGAAGAGCACAAAGAATTGTCATCTAGGCTTGTGGACACCTGTGATGAAGCTATGATTACTTCTGCAATAGAAAAATTAGAGCAGGCTCTCAAGGATAAAGCCATTTCGTTCCATGTGTTGTCAGGGCGGCATAAAAGCTTGTATAGCATTTACCGGAAAATGTTGAAGTACGTTCTCTCTCTCTCTCCCCCTCCCTCTCCCCCTCCCCCTCCCCCTCCCTGGCTCTCTCCTCCCCCCTTCTGTCTCTGATGTGCATTTTTTTTGTAGACATGACTTCATGCATGTGGATCCAGACACTGGCAAGCACTCAGTCCCATACTTTTGATCAGCACTCATCTAAACTTTTATTAGGAGAAACCTTTGTGTATACAAGCTTATATTAGTCTTAGGCAATTACTTTGGTGTCACTGGCAGGTTGCTTGACTAGATCCAGCCACAAATGGCCTCCTATTTCCTTGGGGAAATGTATTTTCTTTATTATGAGCTTGAACTTGGATCGTGGATCGAAGTTACAGATATTTTGTGTAAATACTATAGTTTTCTTGAATGTGGGCCTTTTGAGTGGTTCCATTGCGCCAACAATGTAATCATATTTATGCTGGCATGAGTCTTAGAGCTAATCTAGGTTAACATTTCATACTTTGGTAACATAATAGCCTGTCTTCTAGTTCTTGAAATATATACCTTCCTGGATTTCGAGATGGATTAAGTAAATCTTTTGGATCAATGATCATTCTTACATATGGAATATTATTGGCGTGGTGAAATATATTTGATGTGGCAAAACTTTATTTTAATTTTTTTGCAGAAAGAAGCTGACCATGGATGAAATTCATGATATCCATGGGTTACGATTGATTGTTAATGATAAGGAAGACTGCTACAAAGCATTGAATGTTGTTCATCAGTTATGGTCTGAAGTACCTGAAAAATTCAAGGATTATATAACAGAACCAAAGTTCAACGGGTATGTATATAATTGATGGAAAGCAACTTCTTTTTTTAAGGATTACCCCTTTCTCTCTAACTGGTTTTATTTTGCAGGTATCAGTCTCTTCACACAGTAGTGATGGGCGAAGACATGGTTCCTCTTGAAGTTCAAATTCGAACCAGAGAGATGCATTTGCAAGCCGAGATTGGATTTGCAGCTCACTGGAGATACAAGGAAGGTGATTGTCAGCACTCGTCATTTGTTCTTCAGATGGTCGAGTGGGCACGATGGGTGGTGACTTGGCACTGTGAAGCCATGAGCAAAGACCACTGTTCTATTGGTTATGATGATTCAATCAAGCCTCCCTGCACATTCCCTTTTCACTCAGATGATTGCCCATTTTCTTATAAGCCCCAATGCGGCCAGGATGGACCTGTCTTTGTTATCCTGATCGAGAATGACAAGGTTGGTTTTAATTTTATGGTCACTCTTTGTGCTGAATAGTTGGGAGTAGCTAGAGTACTGATAACTTGTCTGATGACTGAACGGATATTCCGATGTCTATCAAGTGACACTGAACATGCCCATGCCAGACTTGGTTGTTGTTTCGCGAATAGATGTTTTGTGCCATCCTGTTGGGACAAATAAACATTGCATCAACTTTCTTACTGCTATGTTGCCATTATTTCCATTGCCTAGGATTATTGGTGCATTTTTTGGGATGAAATTTAATTCTGATCCACGTTTGAGATGATGTTTCTAAACATTTGAGTGCCTGGAACTTGCAGATGTCAGTGCAAGAGTTCCCTGCAAACTCAACAATGATGGATCTGATGGAACGAGCTAGGCGGGGAAGTTCAAGGTGGTCTTCATATGGGTTCCCTGTCAAGGAAGAATTAAGGCCAAGGCTTAACCATGAACCCGTGAGTGATATAACTTGCAGGCTGAAGATGGGGGACGTCGTGGAGCTAACTCCGTCTTTACCCGACAAGTCATTGACGGAATACAGAGAAGAAATCCAGCGAATGTATGACCGGGGCTTGACTACCAGAGGTCCTGCTGCAAGTAATAGGGTTGGTTGGAGAAGTTGACCACCGGTGGATCACCCTTTTATAGTATACACCATTTAATTGTAAGAAGTTCTTGTACATAAGCTATTAGTATTTGTACAGTGCAACTGTATGGATGTTCTTCAGACGCAGTGATTAAATGGAATTCACGAAGGGCCAAGCTATTGATTTTTTTTATATGCAGGCTATGCCCTAATTACTTCCAGAGTGTCTTGGCAGTCTGGAATTTTTGCAATAAATGGAAATGCCTCAACATGATCCTTCAGCAGTCAGCTCCTCGCCCACCCCCTCCCAGCCCAGAACTTCTTCCTCCATTGATACACTTCCTATTCACAATTGATCGCAAAAAAAAGTAGGTAAAAAGCACCATCACTTTGGATATTTTGCAAGGGGAAATGATACTCTCTGTTTAGGCATGTCTGTATTCTGTTATTGGATGGGGGTTAGGATCAGCACTTTCCTTATCCTCGATCTATTTCTTCTGCTGCCTGGTTCAATTCCCTCTTTGGGATAGCAAGTTGATAGTTTGGGCTGATCAATGTATCCTTTTTCAGGTGGGAGTGATCTTTACATGGAAATGAAAGAATCTGGAGGAATTAATATTAGCTTGGATATAAGGAGAAAAGAGAGGCTTATGAAGATTGCATTTGGAAAAATATTAGGCAGCATTTTGCTCATACTTCTTCCATAGTTGGAAATGGTGAAGAACTCCTATTGGAAGAGTATTTGTTTGGTTCTAGCCCCCCTGGGATTCAGTTTTGTTCTTTATAATGAGCAAGACTAGATTTTAATATGTAAATGTGGGAGAGATAACTTGAGAATGGGTACTGGCGGATTTCTTTGAATATTTTCTTCAATCAAAATGTCATTTTTCTAGTACCATTTTATAAAATGCCAGCACCAAACCCCTCACCAAGAGATAGATAGGCTAATTTACATGGGACTGTCGGAGTGACATCATAGGGAAAACAAATGCTACAGTATTGACAATACTATAGCATTTGCATGTCTGTGTGAGTTAAAAGGATACATATATGGTTCGTGTGTGTACTTTTATTGTTAGATTAAAAAAGAAACTCATTCCTTCACGATCTCAACTTTATTGTCTAGTCCAATGGGCTCAACTTTATTGAATGATTTTGGGTTAAGTAGCTTTAGTCACATCCTGTTTTTTTCTAAAGACACCCCGTTAATTGATTTTTATAAGGGATGGTTAACTTATATTGGATGCCTTTAGAAAAAACCGGGGTGTGACTCAAGTTACCATTTTAAGTCTTGAAGATGGGCTTCATGGGACAGCCAAAATCTGCTTTTTTTGCATAGCAGAGAGCCAGAGACCAATAGAAACTCGTGGATTTTATGGGGGACAGTAGGAGTGGCGGGAGGGGAGCTACGTTAGGTTGGAGCCTCACAATTTTTTTTTAATAAAAATAGTACTTATACATATATTTTATGTAAATATCTTGATTATCTTTTATTTGTATTTTTAGCTTGTGTATATATAGGTTTGTTATTTAGACTATGATTTTGAACAATTTCCTTTCACTTATGACTTAATAATAAGGAAAAGTACTTATGTGTTCTAAAAAAATAACCTGAACCTATTAATATTAAACAACAATACTTATGCACCCTAAACAATGGCTCAAATTTTTTTTCAAACGAATCAATATCCAATAGCCCACCCCACGATCAGTTCCACCCGCGAATACGAGAAACAACAAAGCAAATAGAGGATGGACTCCTTCACAAAGAACGACTGTTAGCTATCAAAAAGAAAAGAAAATCCGGAATAAAAAAGAAAAGAAAAAAAAAAGGAGTTTGGTAGAAATCTGTGATCAACTCTTCATCGCTCACGCACATGAAGGGTAGTTGGAGCTGCCACTCCATTCTCTGTTTTGACAGAAGAAACCAGAGACCAAAGTCAACATCAGCAAGTCATGGCTTCAATTCCCTTTGCATTTCTTAGTCCTCAATCAAGTTGCAGAGAAGATTGAACTACCAAATGAAAGCATTAGATTATAATGGACATGCATAATGATGTACATAGAGAGGGGGTGTCCGTATCTGCATCGCCGTCATGACGGCAGAGTGAAGACGGTGGCAGAGTGAAGACGATGGACCAATCCTGTTAATGAAAATTTGACTGCTTAAATGATATTTTGTGACAAATAAATTGTCGTAGTCGCACAGAAGGTACGATATGATTTTAAAAACTAAGGTCAATAATCAATGTAACGAGCGGGAAACCAACAAAAATTTAAATTTTAAATAAAACTATATATATATATATATATATGTTACAATCAGGGGTGGAGCCAAGAATTAATCATGGGGTGGGCTGATGCATTTTAGTTTGTTCAGAAAATTTTTACAGGGGGTTGCCCCCAAAAAATTTTTTTAGGACAATTTTATAACAATACAACTTATTAAAATGATATTATGGATGAAAATTCATCTTGATGTTTGGTATCATAAAGTAACCCAATAGTTTAACATAAATACATATTAAAATTGATGAAAATTAATTAAAAACCTTGTAAGATACAACTAGAACACGTAACTAGAACACGTAAGTATTGTTTTGTATTATTGTTTAATATAAATAATAATAGAATGAAAGTTACTATTGTTATGTATCATTCATTACTATTAGGTAATAAAACATCATAGTCTAAAGATACAAGCATGTATATATATATATATATATATATATACACTTACAAAAAATACATATAAAAGATATATACAAACATATATATATAGCGTATATATAAGTATATATGTGCATATATATAGTAATGTATATATGTAGTATATACATGTATATATATGTTGTAGGATATATATGTAGTGTATATATATATAGTATATCTGTGTGTACATATATATGCTATATATATATACACACACACACACACAGTATTAGGGTGTGGGGGTTGGGGGGACTATAGCCTAGTGTAGTCCCCCCTTCCTCCGCCCCTGGATATAATAATAAAATTAGAATCTATGTAATTTATAAAATTAAAGTCAAAATTACAATTGTGATACAAATTACATAAAATTTTTTTTATTTTTTAACAAAAAATTACAATTGTGATATAAATTACATAGATTTTAAACAAAAAATTCATGACGCGACGTATAAGCTCTAAACGTTGCGCTTTTACATAGATTGAATTTTTTTGAAAAAAAATTGAATAATCCATTAACATTTGAATTTTTATGCTTAAACCCACCATTTACAGTACCTTGTGAAATGGCCAACATAATTATTAGGAACTGTTCTGATAAAAGTAGTGACATGGAAAGCCTCATATTCATACTAAACTTAATGAGCTTAGGGTATCTTTTTCTCTCAAGTTATCATTGAATAATATAATTCACATACAATTCAAGTCCTTTTTCCTTCAATTTTAGCTTTTTGGACGGCTGTCTAGGACTTCTTTTTAGCTGTGGCAAGTAAGATCACCCTATTCTAAGTGCGGCATTTGAAAACAAGGGGTTTTAATGAAGATTTGAAATGTTTTTCTTTTGATTTCCATAGTATTTTTGTTCATTATGTTTAAATTTCGGACTAGTAAGTGCGAAATCATAATTGGAGAAAAGAGATTTTACCTTCTTCATGATTTGTTTTGTGATTTTCAGCTTTATCTTTACACGCTTTTAATGAGTGGACGGCTGTTTGCCCCTGAATGTCCATCAAGTTAGGGTAGAAATTCCACTTTTCGATTTGGATTAGATTCGAAATAAGCAGAATCGAAAATTTTTGGTTCCAGAAAAGTCCCAAATCGAACCGTATTGAAATGTTGGAGGTGGTAGGGAGCCCAACTATTTGTAGCTCTAGTCATACCAAATCTATGTGGTAGGTAGGTTGACTCCGCTGATGATTAGATAAAATTGAAAAATTAAAAAATGTGGTTCACGGAATATCTTCATGTGTACATATTCACGAAAGCCTTTTCATTTCGTCTCTTCCAATTCGAAAACCTAACAAGAGCATTCCAAAATCCAGTGATTCTCTTTGGTTTTTCTGGCTTCATACTAGTCACATTCAATGGGTAATTAGCTATTGCCAAGCTTAATTAACAAGCAATGCCAAGTTTAATCACCAGTGGTTTATTACACTGTCAATGTAATTAATTGCAATGTCAATGTAATAAATCACTGGTGATTTTAATGAGGCATTGCCATAAGAAATTTATTGCAGAATCTACTCTGCCATATTGAAACATGTGTGGAACAACAAAAGAAGAAATTTGTTGCAGAATCTACTCTGCCATATCATCATCAACAGCTCTACCATGGCCAAAGATGATAATTTTGTCATCCGACCAACTTTTCAGCCACCACCACCTCCAAAAGAACCCCCAGTTGACAAGGAGTGGAACTCAATCGATCTCAGCCTCCAACGACCGCTCAGTCAACTGGAATCACGTCATGAAGTTTTGGGTATCACTAAAAAAATTAGCTCAATCCAACCATTTTCGACGATGGTTCATCACACCGTTGGTACCAAACAAGTCACCGAACAGAGGACTACCATTTCTAGCCAAGCTCCGACGAAAATGATCATCGGAGGACAAAAACCCTATTTTGACCCATGGAGGAGCATCTTGTGGAGAGGGAAGGGAGGAGGGAGGAGGGAGGAGGGAGTAGGGAGATGATATATTATGGATGAGTGGAGAGAGAGAATATTTGAGAGATAAAAGAGAGAGAACAAATCTTTTTGAAAATTTTGATTTTAAAATCTTTTAAAATTTTCATATTAAAATATCTAATTAATATGTCCCCTAATTATGGATATATAATGCTTTCGTTAATTTATTACACTAAAAAAAATCATTTATTCATCACCAACCCCTAGATGAGCTTCTGGTCCCTTTTGGTCTTGGTGGTTCTTCAAAAATTGAATAGTGCTCTCAGCAATTGTTGCTCTGTACAACAACGAAATTCATTAGTAGTGTAAAAGGACGTGTCATCAAATGATCCCTCAAATAATGGTTTACAAAGTGTCATTGCTTTAAGTAGTGGCGATTCATCAGTCAATTCACTACATTTAAAATAATTGTTCTTTGAGCACTTTTTCTAATTGAAATGAAAATCAATTAAGATAATCCAAACCGGACACCATCAAGAAATAAAATGAATCAACACCCGAGAAGGAAAAATTAATTAAAAGAATTGAAAAAAATAGCCCCACCAAACTATTTTTTTTTTTTTTAAACGGAAGCAATTTTAAGAAAAAATAATACACCCAAGACATGGCCATGTGACCATATGAGTCTCACATGCGCATACACCACTACTACATGTCTACACTGCACGAATCCCACACACCCCACTCCACAAGACTTTGGCCGGTGTTTTGTGAGAAATGAGGATGATATTAGATATTCTCTTATTTGATTGACTTTTGAAGAGTGGAATCTCAAATTCATTCATTTATTCTCCATTTGTGGAGAATAGTCAAGCTCATTAAAATTGTGCGAATGATTATTCTCTATAAGAGATAATGAGTTTTATGTTTAAAAGACTCTTTTACCCTTGTTATAAAATATTATTTTATTTTGTAAAAAGAAAAAAAAAAGGGTAATATGGAAATTGTAATATTAATATTCTCATAATCATGCTCACTCTTCATTTTATACCAAACATGACCATGTTTATCCCATACTCATCTCGCCCTCATCTCACCCTCATCTCACCCTCATCACAAACAATTATCAACCAAATGACCTGTAAATATATAACCTATGCATCAAGTTATCATTCACCGATGATGTAGTTAGTGGGAATTTTATTGGGCCATTGAGGGCTGTGCCCCCAGTTGCATAGGCGTGTGTCCGCCTCTGGCACTAAGTACCTTGGATTGATATAGGGTTCTTCTTCCGAGGATTTCAGAAGTAATACTGTTCGGCGTTCAATGGGTTAGAGCATCCACAGTGATGCTTGAAATATCAAGTACTTCAAAATTATTCTCTCTCTCCTCCTTTATCCTACGTGGCACAATTTAATTGGATGATTAAATCTCACAATATACACTATTCATCAACACTTCATACATTCCAACACTCCATACTCACTTTCTCTATTTTCTCTCTCTTCCTTTTTATCATCTCTTTCTTCTTTTTCATATCTTTTTCTTCCTTTTTATCATCTCTCTCTTCACTATTCATCAACTATATACATACTCCAACTCTCAAGTATCATTTTTCCACAACTAAATTTTCAAGCGTCATTTTTCACCCATTGTGTGCATGTAGCGCTATACTTATCAAAAAAGTAACATTTCAAGTACTTAAAATACACTCCATTATATCCATTGTGAACATCTAGCACTTAACTTATCAAGAAAGTATCATATCAAGTACTTCAAAATCATCCCATTGTGGATGCTCTTATAAGTGAGGAGTTCCAAATGGAGGGTTCTCAAGAAGATAGTCCAATGGGATGAAGTTGGGTGCAAACAGAGCGACCGTGGTGCATGGCTCGAATTTATAATTGGTGACTAGAATATAATGTCGACGAGGATGTTACCGAAGCGTCACAGTGAGGGAAATTCTGGAAGAGCAAGGGTCAATCTAGAGAGGGGAAGGAGTGCTGATGATGGAAGTGCAGTTTGCTAAGAAACGAGGAAGACAAACAGTAGAGACATAGGTGGCTGTCTCTGATCTGATTGGTGATTGAAATACTCAGGGGTGGAACCAATATTGGATTTTTCGATTATAATTTCTCTATGATTAATCAATGCGCAAAAGTATGGGAATCCTACGCCACTCTGAATAGGCTCCTAAAGACTAAACTCATTTGTTTTAGAGCCAACAAATGCCAAAACTTGAGAGAGCCAATTTTTGATATTAACCTGCAATGGCTTACAATGAGTGGCACTGTGGCAGTTCTTCATTGAATACACAAAATTGTCAACGAATTTACCCGCCACAAAAATTTAATTAATCCTTCTGCTACGGATTTTCAGACAAGTTGAAATGTTGAATTATATATTTTTTAAGGTAGCCAAGCATGAAGATAAGGATGCCGATAAAGGACTTGCCTAATTTTGTTTTAATGTAAATGTAGATATTCTCAGTAAGATACTATGTTTATATTATAGTTTATCAATAAAAAAAAAACTATGTTTATTTTATATGTACGAGATTCAATAGATTAACACTATGATTTCACTATTTTGACTAACATCATTATTGATGACGCTAATCCGAATAGCGTCTTTTTAAAAATCATATACCGATGACGCTAAATGTTATTTTCCTAGATAATTTCAAGTCAACGTTATATTTGCTAATAAATTGTACTCAAAATGTCATTTTGCAAAAAATTAGTTCTTACTAAGTTTTATTTTAATCTTCACTTTGTGAATAACAATTTGATTTGACTTTTTTATGAGATTTATACTCTTAAGATTGGTTGAGTGACAATGATTTTGCATGTCTCTAACTTGAGAGCATGAGTTCTAGTTTCACCTCCTCCGAATATTTATAAGGAGGTGTATGGGCTTAGTCTACCCTTGTGTGGGCTTGATTTGTGCCTCCTGCGTGGGGTTTGTTGATACATGTACTTTCATAGGCTTGAACTGATGATGTGTCATATATTGTATTTCTACTTGTACTCAAAAAAAATTGATTGGACGCTTGATATATTGTTTTCTAACAAGGGCGTACTCCTTGTTTCGCACACCACTAGATCAAGTCTACGAAAATACAGGTGTCAACAGGCCCCACGTAGGAGGCACAAATCAAGACACACCACCAGATCAAGCCTATGAAAGTACAGGTGTCAACAGGCCCCAAGCAGGAGGCACAAATCAAGCCCACGCAGGGGCAGACTAAGCCCATACACCTCCTTGTAAATATTCGGAGGAGGTGAGACTAGAACCCATGACCTCAGTCAGGGACATGCAAAGTCATTGCCACTCAACCAGTTGCTCATTTGCTGGGTATCGTATTTATGAAATTATAACCTTTTTGGTAATGTAATATTTTTGGAAATTTATTAATTGTTCTTTGTGTATCCCATGTGTTTGTGAGCTTATTTATGAAGTAATCAATTCATCCTACTTTTGCTCAGCATCATTTCATGTTACACGTTGACTTTCTTAACACGACAGCGTGGTCAATTTCGTGTAACTCATTTGTTGTAGTTAGCCGTTGCTTTCAATTTTAATTAGATATAGTTGGACTCTGACTGAGTCAGTTTTGTTTCACAAGTTAAACCACTCAATTGATGACACGTGTCTATGGTCAGTTATTCAAATCATCCAAAACAATAAAGCACGTTTTACACTACTAAATAATTTTTATTATTTGTTTGAAAATTATGATTGTATTTTGATGGGATTACCATATCAATGATATATATATTTTTTTGTCTCAAACAAAAATCGAATACATATCAAAAAAAAGATGCATCGGATATTTTTTATGTTTATATTTAACGGTTTAGAATTGCCATACACTTTAACTTAATTCTTTTTTTGAATAAAAAATATATCATTGAATTCATAAGATAATGTAACTTTTGGTTATTGAAAAATATGATCTAGATCAACTTAGTCACCATATTTTCAAATGTTTCAACTTGTGAATCGAAAGTAGGACATTGTTTCAATTTACACAAATTGACAGATTTTTCATTGTTAGGACAATAAACTCGTTGATTTGGCATTTAACAAATTAAACTAAGAAATCTGAACAAACAATGAGAAATTTATCTATGTGTGCACATTGTAACATTTTTCAACATTAAGTTCCCAAGTTGAAACGTTTAAAAATTCAATGGCCGATCAAGTTGAATTGAGTCATATTTTTTAATGATCAAAAATTATAACCCTTGAATGGGTAAAATTGATCAAGATACAAATATAATTTTACAAATATTTTCAAATATTTTTTGAACACCCTAACCCGGCCGGGTACTCCACAGGCGGCTATTTATCTAAGGGCAAGTTGTCCGTTCTTGCATCTTCGCTCAAAAATGGAGTATTCTAAGCTGGTTTGGTGCGGCTTATCCTCCTATATCTCCATCACTCTTTCCTTTTTTCACATCTTCAGATCCGTCTTATCTTCCTTCAACCGGATTCCACTCACAGTCTACCTAGATTGTATCTTGTCTCTCTACTTCTGGTTCTGCGGTCTCTGTCCATGCACCGTCGATCTAGATGACCACACCACCATCCATTTTTGGACGCCCAGGCATAGACGCTTGGATAAACCAGATCTGGTCATGATTCACGGCTTTGGAGGCACTTCGCGCTGGCAATTTTCTACTCAAGTGGCTTCCCTGTCTCAGCATTTCAACCTCTACGTGCCAGATCTGTTATTCTTCGGTAAATCCCACACCGCTAAATCGGATCGGAGTGATAAGTTTCAAGCCGAGTGTATAATGGAAGGGCTGAAGAAGTTAGGGTTGGACCGGTTCGCGGTGTACGGGATCAGCTACGGCGGATACGTGGCGTACCAGATGGCGGAGAAACATCCGGAGGTCGTCGATAAGGTTGTGTTAGCGAGTACCGGAGTCGGTTGTTCTGATGATCAAAAAATGAAGGAGCTGAACAAATTTGGAAGAAATGTATTGGATATTCTTGTGCCTGATAATCCGGATGATCTGCGTTTGTTGGTTAAATTCTCGACTTTCAAGTTTAATCCTCTCAAATGGACCCCCAATTTTTTCGTTAGTCGTTTCGTTGATGTGAGTGAGTTAATATTTCTACGATTTTTGGTATCTTAATTATCCCAACTACTGTTGAGTTGTACGTCCAAGATTTAATATGCGCCACTTGGATTTTGTCAACGTCCAACTCTTGAGAATCAATTAGGATAACTGAGATTCCTACTCTGGAATCTTTATCATTTTTCGTTAAAGAATATGTGCTTTTACGGCTTCATTTGAAGCCCAATTGTATAATTTGGTATAATTAAGGCCCTATTTTGTGCTCTGTTTTAGGGGATATATAGAACGCACAGGAAGGAGAAGTTAGAGCTACTGGAGGACTTGATGGAAAGGACTGAAGATTCAAGACCTTGTATTCTAACACAAGTAGTAGCTTGCTCTTTTCGTCTTTCTTTTGGGTTCTTGATTGTTATCATATTCTGCTACTTGACATGTTGGTTTTTCGTGGAAGGAAGGAAACACTGCTGATATGGGGTGACAAGGATCAAGTGTTCCCATTATACATGGGTTATCAGTTGCAGAGGTAAATTAATTATATTAGTAAACCACTAATCATCATCAGAATAATCTATTGTTCTGCATTTAACATTACTTTACTGCTAATGTACAGGCGGTTGGGATCAAAATCAAGATTAGAGATCATCAAGGACACAGGCCATGCTTCGAATATCGAATCTGCCGGGACCCTGAATAGGTTGATTAAGTCGTTTGTTTTAGGTCAATCTCAGAATGGTATATGAAGGTAAATCCAGCTTAATTGCAGCTTAAAGAGATCTGAGTGTGTGAATTTTACTGGATCTGGGCGCTCCGCAATTCATCTAAAATCGTATAGTCTACAATTTATATCCGTGTATCACATCACACCACATTTTTTTTTGTCATTTTTAAACCTTGTCTAACTTCTTCTCCACTGTTAGATGCGAATTGTAAACATTAAAGAATTTCAGAACCCCAAATCCAATCTGATAAATGCCCATTCATTTTTTTATGGCATTTATGGACCCCTAAGAGATCAGACCAAACTTTGACAGGGAATTTGTGGTTGTACTTTGACAGGGAATTTGTGTTATGAAGTTGACTTGCAACGGCCAAAGGCTAGCATTAAGCAGCAGAAGAATAATGACAGATATCGCCATTGACATTGACCAGCAGCATCAAGTCTCAATTAGTTCTTCAGTGAATGTTGCATCTTATCTTTAATTTGACCAATGTACACTTGATTCAGCAAGTTTGAGTAGGCTGATAGACTAAGCTCCTTCTCTGAGCTTATCCTCTGTTCGCGCGTCATCTCTACAAAGACGAAGCAAAGGCGAAGCCCTATCTATTGGGTTTTCACTTCTCTTGGGCTTACTTGCCTTGGGTTGTTTGGCCTTACAATGGGCCTTTCATGTCTTTAGTTAAACGGTGCACTTTGCACCATTTCTATTCATTTGTATTCAAACTTATTAACTTATTATTTTTCCTTTTTTTTAATGGTCATATCACAATGACCGTTCACATTTGTATTTCATATATAAGTGGCAATGGAGCCGTTGGCTCGTCACTGCAATGATAATATTCATTACACACTTCTTCTTCCTCTCTACTTTCTATTAACTGTGTTATTTGCTTTCAATATTACAAACCTTCATGGAAGGCAAAACTTATTTCATGGTATCGGAGCAAGGTCATGTGGATGCTCCTCACACTCCGGTGGAGCCATACATTGATCCTCCCCTACCTCCTATTACAGATTTTGATGCTTCAGGTATGATGACTGATGCTTCTACAATGCTGAGAAGTGCACAGACACTGTCCAGCAACTTCACTGCTACTACGGTAGTTATGGCAGTTCCTTCGATAAATCAAGGTTACTTGCCTTCAAGCCTTAGCATCCCTACAATGGGAAATAATGCTCACCATTCAACCTTCTTACCCAATCCCATCTACAGTATGTCACAACCTTTCACAGTGGCATCACAACAACCATCCTACAACCTGCAAAATCCATATTCAAACTCAAACATTAGCCAAAATTCTTTTCAAAACCCCTACCATCTATTTCCTAATGATTTTTCTATTAGCAAATTGATTACTTTGGAGTTAAACAACTCAAACTATCATCTACGGAGCTCTACTTTTTTGAATGCCTTAGAAGCTAGAAACAAGTCTGGTTTTGTAGATGGCACTCTAAAAGTACCAGATGAGTCTGATCCCATCTTTCCCTTTTGGAGGCAATCTAACAGCCTCATCAAAACTTGGCTGACCAATTCCATCTCCCCTAGCATCCTGCAGAGTGTTTCTACTTGGAAATCAGCAAGAGAAATATGGTTGGACCTCAAAAGCATATACTCAGTCGCTAATGCTACTAGAGTCTTTGAGGTTGTCAGGGAAATATCTAATATCAGGCAAGGAGCCATGAATGTCACAGATTACTATTCAAAAATTAAGAGCTTGTGGGATGAATTGGAACGAAACAAGGTATTGCCTAGGTGCAAATGTGGTAAATGCATATGTGATGTTCACAAGCCTTTCCTAATTGACAGGGAGAAGGATAAGGTCATGCAATTTCTAATGGGCCTCAATGACAGTTACAGTAATGTTAGCAGTCAGATCCTACTCAAAGAACCCTTCCCAGATGTGGGAAGACTTTTAATATGGTTAGGCAAGAAGAAAGAAAGCAAGGGATGAATCAACCATTGGATAACATCACTCAAGAGGCCTCAGCTATGGCAGTAAAGAAGCAATCCAACAATAATGGTGGGCAAAGATCACAATTTAAAGCTTCTCAACCAAAGAAAGAATATGATAATTCCAAGTACTATCTGCCTAACAAAGAAGGGATTTTTTGCACAGTGTGTAAAATGACCAATCACATTGCAGAAAAATGCTACAAGGTGCATGGATATCCCAACAATAAGAGGCCAAGACAGAATTCCACAAACAATTACAACAACAAGAATGCAGTAGTAAATCAAGTAGATGGTGGAAATGCTAATGTTCAAAAACAAAGCACAAAGATGGAGCTGACAGTGGAACAGTACCAGCAACTCATATCACTTCTGAAGACAAGAGGAGATAATACAGGAAATCAAAATCAATTTCAAGTTGGGACAGCTGCAGTTGTTCAAGGTAACATTAATCATAAGCAAGATTTACATAAATGGTTGATTGATAATGGTGCTAGTGATCACATAATTTGTCATATGTCCCTCTTTGATACTTATCATAACATGCATTCACAAGTATGCCTGCCTAATGGTTTAAAACATGACATTACACATATAGGAACAGTGAAATTGACACCATACATTATCCTGAGAAATGTTTTGTGTGTTCCTAATTTCACTTTTAACTTGATTTCTGTTAGCAAACTCACTAAAGATCATGACTGTGCAATCATATTTACGAAAAATAAATGTGATGTGTATGATATGGACACTTTGAGCAAGACTGGCATGGGAATGATGCATAACAATTTGTATCTACTCAACAGTCAAGCTAATGGAAATCTAGGGCATTTTGTTAACAATGTTAGCCATGCCACTTGGCATAGAAGGCTGGGACATCCATCTGAGACTGTGTCCAGATTTGTTAGGGTAGTTCCAAGCCATAAAGACTTTGATTGTAAAGAATGTGTTCTTGGTAAAATGAAGAGAAAATCTTTTGTCACTAGTTCTACATACACAGATTCATGCTTTGATTTGATACACATGGATATCTGGGGACCTAATCACACACAATCAATAGAAGGATACAAATACTTTCTTACCATTGTAGATGATTTTTCTAGAATGACCTGGTTGTATTTAATGACATCTAAATCACAAACCAGAATGTATATCTTAGCTTTTATTAACTTTGTTAAGACACAATTTCATAAGAAAATTAAAACTATAAGGACAGACAACGGATTAGAGTTTGATATGAAAGAATTATTTATTAATGAAGGTATTCAACATCAAAAAACATGCATCTATACTCCACAACAAAATGGAGTAGTTGAAAGAAAACACCAACATTTATTAAATGTTGCTAGAACTCTGAAAATTCAGAGTGGAATTTCAGAAAATCTCTGGTCTTTTTGTGTCCAGAGAGCAACCTTCCTAATTAACAGGCTCCCAAGTAGGGTCCTTGATAATAAATCACCTTATGAAATTCTATACCAAAAGGAAGTTAATTATACGGGGCTTAGAACCTTTGGATGTTTATGTTTAGCTAAAATAAACAAACCTCAGATTTCAAAATTTGAACCAAAAGCTAGGTCTTGTATCTTTCTTGGTTATCCTTTAAGGGTAAAAGGGTACAGAATGTTAGACTTAGAAAACAATGAGATTTTCATTTCTAGGGATGTTACATTCTATGAAAATGAATTTCCTCTCAAAGATAAAGATATAGGTCAACAATCTCATACTAATGATGATCATTCCAGAGTCTTAGAATTGACAGATAATATGAATCATACTAATAGACAAGGAATCAAAACAGATAAGAGAATAAGAAAAATTCCCTCTTACCTAGCAGAGTATGATTGCAATTATGCTTCTTTCTCTGCTGCCTCTCCTTCACATCAGCACTTCATAGCATCCATTTCCAAGTACACTGAACCAAAATCATATAAAGAAGCATTAAAGGACAAAAACTGGCGCAATGCCATGAATTTAGAGCTTCAGGCTTTAATACAAAATAATACTTGGACATTGACTACTCTTCCTCAAGGAAGAAAAGCAATAGGCTGTAAATGGATTTATAAAATAAAGTATAATTCAGATGGGAGCTTAGAAAGATATAAGGCTAGACCAGTTGCACAAGGTTTCAGTCAAAGTGAAGGCTTTGACTACAAAGAAACTTTTGCACCAGTGGTGAAAATCACCACTGTTAGACTATTTCTTGCCCTAGCCAGTACTTATAGATGGCGTATACACCATTTAGATGTGCATAATGCCTTCCTAAATGGTGATTTACAGGAAGAAGTTTATATGAAAATTGCTCCTGGTTATAATATAGGTGATAAGAACTTAGTCTGTAAACTAAATAAATCCATATATGGATTAAAACAAGCTTCACGCCAATGGAATGAAAAATGTAAAGGAGCTTTACTGCAGTATGGTTTTACACAGAGTAAATCTGACTACTCTTTGTTCTTTTATCACAAAAATGACAAAATTGTCTTGCTTCTCCTATATGTTGATGATATGGCATTAGGAGGCAATGATTTAAACTTGATTCAGGAAATCAAAACCTATATAGGACATTGTTTTAAGATCAAAGATTTAGGTACACTAAAATTCTTCTTAGGTTTAGAAATTAACCAAACCAGGACAGGTTTAACTTTGTGTCAAAAGAAATACACTAAGGATCTTCTTACTGATGCAGGGTTCATCAATACTAAAATTAGTACCTTACCTATAGATACTAACAACAAGATTTCTCATGACATGGGAAACAAACTTGAAGAACCTCTGCAATATAGGAGATTGATAGGTAGACTAATGTATTTAACCATTACAAGACCAGATATAAGTTATGCTGTTAATACATTAAGTCAATTCATGCAAACCCCAATGGAAGGACACATGCATGTTGCTCATCGCATTCTCAAATATCTTAAAGGCACCATGCATCATGTTTTGCATTATCCTGCTACTAACAACTTGCAGATACAAGCATTCTGCGATGCTGACTGGGCATCTTGCATTGATACAAGACGTTCAGTAACAGGATATTGTGTCAAAATTGGAGAATCACTAATCTCTTGGAAATCCAAGAAACAAAATACCATCTCTAGATCATCTGCTGAAGCAGAGTACAGGGCTATTGCGTCCACAACATGTGAACTCACCTGGTTATCCAATTTCTTCAAAGAATTGAAGATTTATAAAAGATCACCTATGATTCTTCACTGCGATAACCAAGCAGCTATCTACATAGCTAATAACCCTGTGTTCCACGAACGGACTAAACATATTGAGCTGGATCTCCATTTCACCAGGGACAAAATAAGAGATGGTTTGATTCGATTGACTTACCTCAAATCTGAAGATCAACCTGCTGACTTTCTCACCAAGCCAGTTTCCGCACTCCGATTACAGAATCTTGTTGGCAAGTTGAATCTCCTTCAAGATGGCGTTCAACTTGAGGGGGGATGATAGACTGAGCTCCTTCTCTGAGCTTATCCTCTGTTCGCGGGTCATCTCTACAAAGACGAAGCAAAGGCGAAGCCCTATCTATTGGGTTTTCACTTCTCTTGGGCTTACTTGCCTTGGGTAGTTCGGCCTTACAATGGGCCTTTCATGTCTTTAGTTAAACGGTGCACTTTGCACCATTTCTATTCATTTGTATTCAAGCTTATTAACTTATTATTTTTCCTTTTCTTTAATGGTCATATCACAATGACCGTTCACATTTGTATTTCATATATAAGTGGCAATGGAGCCGTTGGCTCGTCACTGCAATGATAATATTCATTACACACTTCTTCTTCCTCTCTACTTTCTATTAACTGTGTTATTTGCTTTCAATATTACAAACCTTCATGGAAGGCACAACTTATTTCATAGGCTGCCAAATTTGTGGACGTGTATGCCAACTCTAATTAAACTGTAAATAAGGACTTGTCTAGTTCGATTGATTATTCAACCAGCATAATTTTTTATTTTATAAGCAGCACAAGCAAGCAACCGTAATTATTTATTATTATATTGTATACCTTGTTGACTTGTTCATCAGCGTTTCCTTCACGTAAGGACAAATGCAATGGTTTGTTATTTGCTGGGTCAACAAAAATGTTGACCCGATCCCACCTTTATTACACAAGAAGTCAAGTCAAACACGTATTTTAATACAACTACATCAGCAAAACACATCTTCCAATACAACCACATCAACAAAACACAAATTATTCCTCCATATTATTCACAACAAAACTACACAAAAACATCAAATATCAATGCATCCACATCAGCAAAACACTTATCCCATTATAGCCACATAAACAAAACACATTTTACAATACAACCACATCAGTAAAAGACAATATCTTTGTTGGCCCAATAATACTTTACCATTGCATTTGCCCTAAGAACTACGACGACCAAATTGGTCATCAAAAGTGATAGGTATCCCTAAACTTCAATAATCTAGTTTGGGGTGTTGCTATTTAAACCCCCTATTTTTACTATATACACCCCCTATTGAAAAGACAAGTATCTTGGAAATTGGATTAATTGTTTTGAAAGCAGGAAAGTTATGTTCTACAAAAGCCTGTCTGACAAGTACACCATCTAATCTGAAAGGAATATATATATATATATATATATATATTTCAAAAAGAAATATGGATGGTAGAGATTGAGTGATATGTCATTGTGATTTGAAAATAATGACGTGTGATAAGGAGACTTTGCTTTGACACTACCCACTACCCCCACAATGATGATTTTACTTTGATCATCATGCCCCATGGTCCCCTTCGTCTTATTCGTTTTAGTGACTTTGCTTTGTATATGCATGATACTGTTTATGCATGCAATTTGTTATTGTTATTGTAACTGTTAAAAATTTATCTACCATTTATTATTATCATTATTATCATGTAAAAGAGTCTATATATATATAAACATTTAACTGTTTGCTAAATAACTAAATTAATATATGCTATATTTTGTTAATTTCTAACAAAATTAATACATTCTCAAGTATTCAATTTGCGTCAATCGTTAATTGAATGGGTGCAGAATACTGGACGTAATTTGGGTTTTGTTATTGTTACGAAAAGGTCAGAGATTGGTGGGTTCGGGAGGAGACACAAATTATTGGTACAATGTGATCGTGGTGGCACTTACAAAAGTAAAAAAAACTCCACAAAGTTAATTGGCACAAAAAAACGAGATTGTCCATTCAGAGTGAAAGGGATGAAATTGAAGACAAATGATGATTGGATGGTAAGAATAGTATGTGGAGTGCATAACCATTTCGTGGCATTATATATGGAGGGCCATTCATATGTCAGTAAGCTTTCTACGGCTGAAAATGAAATATTGGTAGATATGTCAAAGAATTTGGTGAAGCCACGAAACATCTTATACACGTTAAATGCCAGACATGGGTCACTTAATTGCTTCAAGGTACAATGTTATATTACATCTTCTTAGTTCTGAACAGTGTTTGACATTTTTGCCATTACGATCAATGCCTCCACCGCCGCATGAACACGTTATTATCACTATCGGGTTCGTTAACAATAATCATTTTGTCCAAATTGCCTTAACAAACGATTACCCGATGCCTCCTATTATGGTTCAATGGTTTAGATACAGGTACGACTGCGTAGCTGCATGGGTTACGCCGTACACAGAACAACTAGAAGCATTAATTAAGTGTAGACGTTCTATATTTTCTCCAGAAATCGCAGTGTTGTAATTTACATCAATTGCTTGAGTATCGAAATGTTATTTGGTGGTTATGATCGGGCATATTCCATTTATAATTCATTAAACTTTTGGGAATTAAAAAATCCAGAAATAAAAAATAAAAAATAAAAAATAAATAAAAATAAAAAATCTTAAAATGAAAATGAAAATAATTTTTTATGTTCATCTCTTTACAACACTCCACCACTTTCTCCGTCAATTTTATTATTATTTCATTTATATTTTAACAAAAAATAATTGATATTAATGAAAAATTTCAATTAATTTTTTACCAACTTCAACCGTGTGATGTTATTATTCTTGGGAAGCAAATAAGAATGAGAGAGAGATTGTGTCCAGGTTCCATTCAATGTAAAAATAAATGTAAGTGCTCCTACTTCTTCAATAATAAACATGTGTTTTTAAAAAATTCAAGTCTCGCATCCCAACAAACCAAAAAGAGAAAAAAAAAGAGAAAGAAAGTAGACAAACAGAAACCAAAAAAAAAATTTGCAAGACAATTGCAAAGAAGTACGTGAAATGATTTGATAGGGGGTGTATGAAGTAATATAGGGTGGTGTAGATAGCAACGCTGTCTAGTTTGACATGAATTAAAAGAAAATTGATATTGTCTCAATTCTATAAACCTAGACGATATTACCCTCTCCAAATCTCAAATATGATCCACCCATGCCGACTCCATACACTATTTTCATCACCAGCATCTACCTCATTCTAAAAGACGACATATCAGATGATCAATTCCAATAACATTCGTGTGAGAACATGCTATTGGAGAGATGAGGAGATTACATGGAGAGATAAGGTGTTCCCTCACATAATCAGGGCAAGTGAGAAGATGTTATGAAGAGATAAGGAGATTACTTGGAGAAATAAGGTGTTCCCTCACATGATCAGAGCAAGCATATTGGACGCCAATCATATGGAGAGATAAGGAAGGGTCGATTTGGAATATATTGGGTAATGGTTGGTTAGTTGAGGCTTGTTCAAGACAAAGAATGGTTGGTTAGCTCAGAGCAGAATTCCAATTTTTTTTTTTTTATACTTATGCAAATATATATATATATATATATATATATATACATCATGCATATGTACACAATAAAGCCTAAAAGATATAGGCCCAGGTAATACATTTATGAATTGTCTTTGGAAAACTTTAGTCACACGCCTATATTTACTAAACACACCCTTGTTAAGTGTACCCCTGAAAACTTTTTATTTTTATAAATACACCAAAAGTACATAAAATCTGAGATATTTTACAAATGCACCCCAGGCATAAAACAAAGAAAAAAAAACAGGGGTAGTGGAGAGGTTGCAAGCAAGGAGAGATAATTGTACAACGGCATGGTATGATTGTTGGTGCTCTGAAGTCTGAATGGCAAGTTGAGCACAAGAAAACGAAGTGGAAGACCTGAGGGACACCAATGCCCCGAACAAATAAGATAGATCAATTATGTTCTGAAACTAGAATCCAAAAAAAATCAACCTGCCAAAACAATAAATAACCCTTATTCTCTCTCTTGGAACCCAACTCTCTTCCCTAAAGTGAAGTAAACATAAGTCGGGTGTGTTTATAAATCATCGATGTGTGACTAAAGTTTTTCATTGTCTTTAAAACTAAGGCCCAACTAACACTAACACATATCAATAAACTAAGGCTCAGCTAAACTAAGTCGTTCATAGTTCACAGCGACACAACTTCTGCCTCAATAGCTCAGAACACCAAGCTCACCGACTAATACTTGCATGAAAGTGGGTTCAGAAACCATGCACGTCAAGGACCGACAAAATGGGTTGGAGGCAATACCATCAAAGTCAACTATGGTGCAAATCAAGACAACTATGGTGCAAATCAACATTTACTCTTGAGGAGAAGGGTAGTCTTGGAGGGGAAAAATGATGAAGATCACATCATGCAAGCTGAAAAATGCTATAGAGAATCTAATTTGTCAATCGAAGAGTTCATATCACCATGAATTAAAGGCTAAAAAGTCAAGCTGTGAGTTATTAGTTTAGAATTAGTTTTAAATAATAATAGCGTTGATTTTTTGTAATTAGAATTATATTCCTAAATAGGATTTTATTAGGACTAGAAGATAATATTGTATTATGACTAGTAAGTCTTTGGTTTTTTTTTGAAAGGTCAAAGACTTGAGAGCATCAATAGTCGAACCACAATACAAGAACAACTTCTCTTCCCGTAGGAAGACGAAACACAGAAGCCAGGCCAAGAAAAGAAGCAAAAGCACAAAACTATACAACGAACAACACTATCCTAATCAAGAAAAAAAGGAGTTTCCCCTGTCTCCCGTAGTACAATCTCTCTCCATCATGCAAACCAATTATGGGGGAACCTCGCCATGCCACACATAAGTATAACAAGAATTAACTCCCCTCTTCGCAAGACAGTGAGTCACTCCATTTAAATCCAGACGAATAAAAGAAGCTTCCCAAGAAGAGAAACTCTGCAGAACTAACTTTATCTCCGAAACAATACCACCCCAATCTGAGAAGTTTTCATCCCCTTATCCATTCACAATAGCATTAATAACATTCAAAGGATCACCTTCCAAATGAATAGCTTGCAAATCTAGATATTTGGCCAAATGAAAAGCTGATAACGCAGAGTAAGCTTTAGCCATATAATTAGGAGAAAGAGCCATCGAAAGCCAGTCAACAGGGGCTGCCAAAGGCAAGCCTTGATCATTTCGAAAAACACTTCCAAAACTTGAGACATTGCGCTCCACACAAATAGCGGCATCAAAATTAATCTTCACAAATCCCTCACTAGGGAAGCACCAACAGGAACTCAACTGAAGCACCTTAGGGGAATGAACAGGCCTAAAAGCCTGAATGGAATTATTGGCTGCATTGAAAAGTTGGGAAGGAGGAAGAGACTTACCTTCACGAATAAGAGCATTGCGCCGATGCCAAATCAAACGAAGTAACACTGCCAACACACCCAAACCAGCTTGGTCAAGCTTTACTGAGAAAACTCCCCACACTTTCGAAAAAGAATTCCCTATCAAAGGAAGTTTATGAAAGCTTTTAGAACTAGCAACAAAAGCCTCAACCGCATTGGGGCAAAGAAACAAGGCATGCAATACTGTTTTAGAACATTGATGGCACAAGGGGCAACTCATTGAAGATAAAATCCTTCTATGATGCAAGTTCGCGTATGTAAGGAGAATATCATGCTAGGCTCTCCATAAGAAGGATTTTGTGGAGGGAGAACTTGGAGTTTCCAAATCTTTGCCCAGAAGTCAATCGAAGGAGTGCAAGAAGAGGAGCTCGTTTTGCTTCTAGAGTAAATTTCCAGTGCACGGTGATAACCACTTCTAAATGAATAAGAACCCTTCTTTGTCCCATTCCAAAATAGCTTATCCTCTCCCCCTCTAAAACAAATTGGCTGCTGAAGAATCAAGTTGGACTCCTCTTCGTTAAACAATTCTTTAATGAACCGATGATTCCACCACCCCAATCGAGAGTCAGTAAGCAAACTAACTATAGAATTTCTAGAGAGTCCCATGGCTCCAAAATCTTCTTTAAAACTTAGAGCCCTATAAGTCCACTTGTCTTTCCATTTATGGATATTAAAAACTTGACCAACTCTCCATTCGAGTCCATCCTGGAGAAGGCCCCTTGTAGAACACAGGCTTTTCCAAATGAAAGAAGAGTTAGAAAGGGAATCAGCCTTCAGGAAAGAGCACTCTGGCAACCAGGGAGGCCGGATGCTAGATAATTCGCCAACCCTGTTTAGCAAGCAAAGCTTCGTTGAAAGCCCCAAATTCACAAAAACCAAGGCTTCCCTTATCCTTAGCCTTACACAACGTCTCCCAAGGAAGCTAAGAAATCCCTCTCTACTTCCTTTACCTCCCCTCCACCAGAATTGAAGAATGATAGAATTAAGATCATTACAAAGCCCGTTTGGGAATCAAAACACTTGCATACTAGACGTGGGGATCGCTTGAAGAACTGATTTTATGAGTGTCCCACGGCCTGTATGGGAGAGGAATCTATTTGTCCAGTCTTGGGTTTTCCTCCGAACCTTGTCCACAACATACTGTAGGGAGACAATTTTTGATTTGCCAATCATGGCAGGAAGACCCATATACAATTCAAAAACTTTTATCTCTTGAACTCCAATTGCCCTCTTCAAAGAATCCTTCACTTCCACCGTCGTATGTTTGCTGAAAAATAATGAAGTTTTTTCCAAATTCAATTTCTGACCCGAGGTAGTCTCATAACTAGCCAACACAGCTCGGACACAGTCCCACGTAGCTAAAGAGGCCTGACAAAAGAGAAGACAATCATCTGCAAAGAATAAGTGGGAAACCCGAATTTGGCCGCCACCAAAAGGAATTGCCTCCATATTACCTTGTGACTCAAGAAGTGAAAATAGAAAACTGAGAGCCTCAGTGCACAAGACAAACAACATAGGAGAAAGGGGGTCTCCTTGCCTGAGCCCTTTTTTAGGAATAACAGTTTCACTGAGGTCGCCATTTACTGAAATCGAGTAAGAAACAGTTCGAATACATTGAGAGATCCATTGAATCCAAATAGAGTGGAACCCCATTCTCTCCATAACATCTTCCAGGAGTTGCCATTCAATTCTATCATACGACTTGCTCATGTCCAATTCGACAGCCATATAATCTATCTTACTCTGATGTTTTATCACCATTGAATGCAAAGCTTCATAAGCCACAATTATATTATTGGTAATAACCTTCCTGTGATAAAAGTTGACTGATTGTTTTGAATTACCCTAGGGAGAATAACTTTCAGCCTATTAGCCAACACTTTAGCTATAATTTTGTACACAAAGGCTTATCGCACGAAAATCCGTAACTTTCCTAGGATTCTACAGTTTGGGAATTAAAGCAATTACTATGTGATTAATATCAGGAGAAAGGACGCCAAGCTACATAAAATCAAGGATTGCCTTGAATAGGTCGTCCCCCAAGATCTCCCAATGCTGCTTGTAAAAAGACGAAGAGAAGCCATTTGGACCAGGAGACTTGTTGGGGTCTATCTATGAAACCGCATCAAAAACTCTCTTTTGAACACATCCTGCACAAGAAAGAGTTCATATTTTTTGAAACAACTCGGGGCATAGATATTAAAAAATAATTGGCTGAGAACCTTCCCCAGAGGATTGGAAAAGAGAAGAAAAATATGAATGGAAAGCTGCACACAGAGCCGGCTCTGAAGAAATTAAATCCCATTAGAATCTTGAATACTCCCTATTAAAGAAGACTGTCTCCTCTTTCTGATACAATTGTGAAAAAATTTGGAGTTACGATCACCTTCATGCAGCCACCTAACTTTAGATTGTTGTTTTAGAAGGGATTATTCATTCTCATGAAGAGCGTCGACAGCCGATCTGATTTCTCTCAACTCCGACTGGTTATGGGCATCCTCCACAGCTACATTGATTGACAGTCGGAGTTGGAGTTGAGACATTTGCTCATTCTCAGATCTTTTGTTCTTCACAACCCAAACTTGAATACTTCTCCTACATCGAGCCAGGGATCTATTAAATCGCTGCATATTAGGTCTCTCTTGAAGAGCAAACCTATTTTGAGTCCACTATTGCTGGACAGATCTTTTACAGTCAGCATTGGAAACCCACCAATTGACATAGCGAAGAGGTACAACTAGTCAACACTTCGAAGCGATGAAACCGATTCATCCATGCAGCATTTGCCATGGCTCTATCAAGCCGCTCCTTGATAAAATTAGAAACAAGCTCCCGTCGATTACTCCAAGTAAATTTTGGACCCCAAAAGCCCAATTCATAGAGGCCGACATCATGAGAGGCTTGGTTGACCTCCTGCATCGACTTCCCCAATTTAGAACTCCCTCCCACTTTTCCCCCCAAATTAGATATAGCATTAAAATCCCCTGCACATAACCAAGGTTGATTCGATGGGCAAATTTTAAGTAACAACTCCCACGAATGAGAACGCATAGAAGCATTGGGGTGACCATAAAAACCAGAGAAAATCCAAGGTAAACCATCATCAGGCAGAGATATGGACACTGAAATATGATTCTGAGAATAATTTTTCAATGATACATTAACCTCAGAATCCCAGAAAAGGAGCAAGCCCCCATGCTTCCCAATAGGATCCACCAAAAACACATAATCAAAACCAAGAGAAATTCGAAGACGCTGAGCTCGAACCGAATAGTACTTTGTTTCAATTATAAAACAAACACTGGGGAGCTTAGATTTCACCAAATGGTGTAATTCCCAGATTGTAGGTCTGTTCCCAAGCCCCTTACAATTCCAAACTAAGAGTTTCATAATGCTGGGCGGGGCAGGCCAACTGCCTTCGCCTCAATATCATCAACAATGATATCCTCATTCATACCAACTTTCCTTTTCTTGCTGAACTCCTTATCCTCTACTGTTCCCTTCATCTCCTCTCCTACATATCTCCGTTTTACCAGAGTGGGACTAAGTTATGAAACTATGTCCTTTGATCTTGCTCTCCTCTTCCATTTTTTTGAGACCATGTCAGTGTCCAGTTGGACTTGATGGGAACCCCTCCTAAGAACCCATATTAAACCGGATTATTGGGGATTGTTGGCTACCAAATCCTTTTGAACTAACGGACTTTTGCCTATTAGCCAAAGGCAAAGTCTACCCAATAGGATTGAGTGAATCATTTGGAAACACCAGTGAGTGCTCACGATCTATTTTGGTTATTTCTCCCTGCAAGGACTCCAAAGCAACCTTTGGAATTTGTGAAGCATCTTCATTGCCCAAGGATTTTGAATCCTCTTTATGTGTTGGTTGTTGGTTACTGTTGCATGATGACTGATCCTTCGGATGCATATGTTCCTTCAACCCCCAGAAGTTCGTCTAGATGCAGTATCAGCCCTAAGCAATACTCCGTACTGATATTTTGTGAAACCTCTTGTATGTGAACCACAACCAAAACCGTTGAGCCCGCTAGAGACAACATCATTCCTCTCTTCAGAGGCCTCGCGATATCCGACCGAACACAAACTCATAAAAATTTGCCTTCACCAAAACCAGATTCTCCAATATCCACCGCCAAAACCTCTCCTATCTTTGCTCCAACGATTCGCCCAACATCCTCTGTGAAACCCCTCAGTGATAAATCATACATCCTTACCCACAAAGACACAAATCTCACCTCCATGTGCTTAACTTGGATCAAAGGGGTCAAATGCTGTCAGACCAAAGAGGAGATTGTCAAAGCTCCACGATTACCTGTTGAGAATTCAATTTTTTGCAGAAACAGACTCGAATTCCAGAAAGAATTTGTTCTCCTTAAGGTTTTTGAACTCCCGGACATCTTTCTTCCACAGACTTGACGTATTCTTCAATGCTTCAGTGTTGTAAGCCCTAGTGTTGAAAACTTGCCCAATCAAGCATCTATCCACCTTAGCCCGCTTCGTTGCAACATGATCCTCACCAATCACCACACCATCCACTTCTTCTTCGGTTAAAACCAGTTTTTCAAAATTTTCCTCCATCGCCACTAACTACACACCACTATCAGAGAAAAAGAAGGATGAAAGAAGAAAAACCCCACCTAGATAAGAGCTCTAGAGGAGACCAACACTTGCCAGGCTAAGACAACTCTCTCCCTCACAAGCTTTCGAAACCCTAGAAAATGTGTACCCGCCGCCCCATGTTCAAGAGAAATTAAGTGTTAGGAGAGCGACCTCTAACGATGATAAGTCCTTGGCACAAAGGCTTAACTGATTTATCGTATTGGTACAAAAGAAAATAAAAAAAATGAGACTTAGAGTGTGTTTGGATTGAGAGATTTGGAGGGGAGGGAAGGGAAGGGAAGGGAAAGAGAACTTCTTTCCAATTCTCTTGTTTGGATAGTTTATAAAAAAATTAAAGGAAGTGATTTGGAAGGAATTGAAGGGAAGATTTCATTTAATTTTTGTCAAAAATTTTCTTCCCCAAAATGGAGTCATTTGGAAGGAAGGGATGATTTATTAAGTTATTTATATGTTAAAAAATTATTTTATCCTTGTATATAACACGCTAACATAAAAAAATAAGGATAAATTAGTAAATTAAACTCATTTTTTTTCTTTTCTTTTTTATACATCCAAACATGAGAGTAGAGATCGGCATTGGGCCAGGCCAGTCCGATTTTTTCAAACCCGAGCCTGGCCCAAGCTCGGGCCCGATTTTGAGAATTGGGCTTTGGGCCTAGCTATGCCCTCAAAATGAGGCTCAAGCCCGGCATGAGGCCCTAAGGCTCGGGCCTTTGGGTCGGACCTCGGGCCAGACCCGATTTTTTACTATACTTTTAGCTATTTAATATTTATATATCAATTATATATATGTTTACGCATTTATATATATACATATATACACACACAGAGACTGCAAATATATATATATATATGTATTATATATTATATATTATATATATGGATATGTATATATATATATATCATGTATATTTATATGCACGTATATGTGTGTATATATATATACACATATGGATACACACACTATATATTATATATACACACATATATGCAGACAGTGCATGCACCGTTGCGCACACATATATATAAATTATATCGGATTTGGGGTCCGGCCGGACCTGACCTTAGAAATGAAGCTTATATCCACCCGATACATTGGGCCAGATTGGTCAGGCCAAATATAATTTCAGATTGAACCGGGCTTTGACATGCGGATCAAATGATGAGTCCTACATGAGAGGGGAGAAACTATTATTCCTCCCATTCTCTCCCTTCCCTCCCATGCGCTCCCCTCCCCTCCAAACCCTTCCATCCAACACGCTCTAATTCTAGTGTTTTCTCCCAACTCAATCTTTTTCTTTGAATCTTTTTCTTAGATCAAGGTATTCATCACTTGATCTTCCTATTGTCTATCCAACTACAAGATTTTCGAAAGTCGAAACAGTGAACGGTTTTTCTCTCCCATCCTCTCCGTCGGACGTATCTCTTGCGTGATGTTTTTTGAACTCCGAGATGTCCTCGCACGAGCAAGCCCTAGCTTCGGTCCTCTCTCAGTTGGCTCTCTCCTTCGACGGTGCTGTTCTCGGAGTAGTCCTCGCCTACGCGGCCGTGCGCTCGCTCTTCAAGTTCACGGCCCACTCCTCCGCACTTCGCAGAATCCGTCATGCTCCTTCCGCCAGCGTCCCCGATCTTCGTGCTCTGTTACCGTCCTCTGATGACCAGTCTCAGTCGTCCGATCAAAACCTCGTGATCGTGAGCGGAATTGTTGAGGCCAAATCAGTGGTCCAAGGTAACTGGAAGAGCCTTGGCAGACCTCTTATCCTTGTGTCTCAGGAATCAGGCGACAAGGCAGTTGTCATCCAAAGAACACAAACGGTATGAATATACAATTATACGGTGCACAGAATTTCCCATAATTTGTTTAGTCATATATACAAATAACCTAAGTATTACCTTGCAGATATACTGGAATATATGTTTATTTCTGTTTGGTGAACCATGTTTGTGCTGTGATTGCTTGCTGAAAAAATGTCAGAGTAGGAAAGGCCTTAGAATTGAAGCTTGTGTATTTTCTGCTATATCTCTGATTTGACGTGTATTTCACGACATTGTTAATTTTGATTTGTATGCGAGCTTATGGTTTTTATATATGAACAAGCTCGACATTTTTTTTTTAATATTTCACATGATGAAATATTCTTTCTGTGTTTCCTAATGTTTGGTGTGATTTATTTGAGAAAGCTAGCTGACGATCAGAAGAATTGGAAAATGAACATCCTGTTTCAGAGCTCAAGTATTTTTTCCCCATTGAGCTCAAGTTTTGTATCAATATCTGTTAGTTTTAGGCATCATTAGCCATTACTTACTGATTACTGTTGAGAATTGATCACTATTGCCTCTTGCTATAAGAAGAAAATAATAATTTTTAATATGCACCAAGAAGGTGCGGGAAAATACAGTCAAGTGGAAAATATCCATGTTTTTTTATGAGAGATTCAAGATCAGCATAGTGATTCTGATTTCTGATGAATCAGAAGCTTATAGTTTGAAGCCAACTAAGGAGGAATATTCCTCAATCGTCTTTGCGTCTTCAAAGGCTATGTAACAAATAGGGTTCCTGCAACAACTCACTGTGAGTTGGTCACTACTCACTTGCAACAACTAATGATGATTATTCTCCTGCTGGTTGCTACTATTGTTCGTCCACCACTGATTATCACTGTTGAACTCTTTATTACCATTTTGCTGGGGTTAATTTTGTCTCATCCCCTTGATGACAAAATGGTTCTGAAAAAAATTCTTGTTTTTGCTTTCTGAGCAAGAAAAAGTTTGTTGGATTGAATGTATTTTTTTTTTCATTCTTGCACATGCTTTCTGAGCATGAAAAAGTTTCTTGCATTGAATGTATTTTTTTTCATTAGATAGAATAAACAGAGTCACTGGTTTTGTTTTCACATGAGTATTGCAGAGATACACTGTTTAAGATTCAGGCAATACAGTGAAATCTTAACAAGCAATATGAAAATGTTTTGATGGTAAATGTCAACATTATCTCCATTGACAGCAATGAATTAATAAGATGCTTTAATGTATGCCTTAGACGATAATATAATATGGGTAAGTGCATATCTTATATCCCGTATCATTCCTAGATAAAATTTGTAGGAAAAAATGTTTTCTTAATTGTTGTTATACATGGAATAATGCTTTAGTGTAAATACTTTTTAAACGAGTCAGGTTCCTTTAATGCATGAAATGGTGTTCCTATGTCTGCTTACACATGTACATATTTCTTAATGATTTTGAATGCAGAGGTCTAAAAAAAGGCATTTCGAATTTAAAAGCATTCTGCATCTTTGCTTAGTGAGACTAGGGGACATTAGCATTAGCTTGCTAATGAAGTGTTGCGAGCATCCGAGGTTTGAGTTTTCAATTCTATGTCAATATCTTACTATCAGGCTTTTGTCCAAGTGTCTAACAAATTGGTTTAGGAGCTTAACCTGACATGAATTCATCTTGATTTAGGTTTAAGTGGTCAGACACTCAGACTAGCCTGTCTGATTTTCTTAAAGCATTCATATGGGATATGACATGATGTAACTGCCCTCTATTTGTAATATATTAACAAAGGGAGAGAAAGAAGATAGTGGCACGATATTTTAATTTTCTTTGCTCCTGTTGTGATTGTTGTTTTTTTTAGAATTTCTGTTTTCAATTATTGTATTATAGGAGGCACATATATATGTGGTCACTTCACTGCTAAATTTCCTGTAAAAAGTGACATAAAACACAATCTTTTGCTATTATATTACTCTCTCTTTTTTAGTGCAAACGTAGTGCCCCATCTTGACATGCAAGATGACCCGACCCGAGCTGAGCTATTGTATTACGGTCTTGATGAAAATATGGAAAGGAAAAGATAACTAGATCTAACTTAATTAGAGCATAGTGGTGTTATGGTTCCTTACTTTTCTATCTGTATTTGGAACTTTGCTGGCCTGTTCTAAATTGTTCTGGTTACATGGAACATACTTGATTGTTGGGTATATATGACCGAAAGGTTGCTTCTCTTAGAAAGGCCACTGCAAAAGTTTAAGCTGGACAGCTGTAGTTATGTTAATACACCAGGATTCGTTAATAAATGATGGATGGTAGAATCTGTTTGTTTCTTTAATGTAGCTTACTCTTGAATTAGTGAGGTTGTAAAACCCTTGAAAAATTGATTATGTGGCGTTCTTATGTTATGAAGTGTCTATACAACGAATGGAAGGGCTTTTTTGGATGGACATCTGATATACGTGGCATCTTTGGAAGATCTTGGAGGGAAAAAGAATCAACCTCATTAAGAACGGTAAAATTCATGACTCACTTGTTTTGTTTATTTTTGTATTGAAGATTGAACATAATGGGTGTAGTTGCTCTTTCAATTTTCTTTTTTCAGAACATATATAGCTGGAGATCTTTTTGACTTGACTTTCCTCATTTCCTCATAGAATATAAAAATTTGACATATCTTCGATTTGCAGTTTAGAACTTTCTTTTAAGGTGGCATTAAAATTTTGATTTGATGATCGTTGGTTTGCATGGTGGACTTTTACTTGCATTAAGTTCTTGTTTCAGTTGAAAGATCTACTTCTTGCAAGATGGCTATAGTAAACTTCCTTTCCTTTTTGTCAATTTTGATTACATAGAACATAGAACTTGTCTGTGCCATAATTTTAAAAAAAAATATATTCTTAAACTGGCGTATGTAGAGGTTGAAGTGCCATTGATTCTGGTTTCATAGGAAAACCCAGGGGCTCGAAGGGGAGCTGCTTACTGGTCTCCTTATTAGCGTTGTTTGCTCTGCTTTATGTTTTTTAGAAAGCATGATTATTTGAGATAAAATTCTTGAAAGAGTAGATATTCTGCTCTAACCTTAAGATATATAGAGATATGTATGGAAGTTTCCTGTGTATATTTCTCAGTTTTTGGAATCTAAATATTTGACTAAAAGAACAACTGCATTGCAAATCTTCTTTGCTTTACATGCTTACTTTAGGTACATGTCTAATAGCTCTACTTCAGGTTATAGCTAAGGTTGTCGAATCAAATCGTACGAATCGATTGAGCAAAATTTTGAATCGGGAATAAGATTCACTTAATTTTTAATAATATATTATAATATATATACATATTCATATAAAATAGATATATAGTACTAAAAACATATTTATAACAATTTAAAAATATTTTATGTTGATCCATGAATATATGTGTAGCCTAGGTTTGCAAAGAAAAGCTGTCATATATAAAAAAAATAAAAATTTAAAAGTGAAAGAAGACAAACATGTCAATAGTTCGTGGCATTGTGCACAGTAGAAGAAAGAAAGTGGCGTGAGGTTGTTGACTGTTGAGGAAAGAAAGTAAAGTTGGTATTTATTTAATGATTTCAAGTTTCAATGCAGCGCAGACGTCTTGACTTTTTGAATAAGGAAATTCATCTAAACGACGCCGTTTTGGATTAATTTTTTGTTTTAAAAAAAATTCACCAAATGACCTTTTTTTTAATGGATTTCTTTAAAAAGAACACAGTTTTTGGATCGTAGGTATCGTTGATTCCGCCGATTCACACAATTCATGCTTTCCGGCGATCCACATCATGATTTGTATCGTGAGCTGTGAAAGTCGAACTGAATCGCATGAATCGAATTGCGATTCATGCGATTCTAACAACACTGGTTATAGCTAATAACAAGTATGGATTATATTTGTAGACTTTCCAATTCATTTTCATGTCTCAAAGTTGTGTCATCTGTTTTTTATTTGGTTCTTCATTTTTGCATTTTCGATTTGCTCATGTATCATGTTGCAAAGGAGAAAAGAGTTCCTATGAATCATGCTCCAGCTCCAAGTGACTCCTGAAGCAGGATTTTTGCCATTGTCATTAACATATGGAAGAATTCTGAATTTTAGTAAAAACTTTTGTAGATCTAATGCCAATTATTTCCTGGTATTAACATTGCGTATCAATTGCTTAAATTATTCCAAGCCACATGGACTGTTCTTCTATGGAACTTTATGCATCTCCTATGGTGTTTTTGGTACATCAATGACTTTTCTTATTTACAATCTTTTGGCAGGTTCCTTTTGTTCTTGTTGATGGCGGGCAATGGCCACAAACAGATTATGTCTGTGTCAGTATGGATGGCTCAAGACACCCTATGCCTCTTACAACAGTCTATCATCAATTGCAGCCTATTGATGCTTCGCCTTACACATTCCTTCAAGCACTTTTTGGTCATGAATACCCTGTGAGTTGGGAAGAATCATATACTAAATGCATTAATTTATATAAGTCATAGAAGTATTCTGTTGCACTTTTAAACTAAATCTTTTTTTTTTATAGGTTTGCAGTAGCATTTATTATGATCTTTTGGCATATGCTTATTTCTGGTATGAATGCCCAATGTCATAATTGTTCTTTGTTTTCTGAAGGTTGGGCTGCTTGATGAGGAGAAAATTCTTCCACTTGGCAAGGAAATCACTGCTGTTGGCATTTGTAGTTTCAGAAATGGAATTCCTGAAATCAAGTCGTGCAAAGAGCTTCCCTATTTTCTGTATGTGTGGTGGTTCTGGTACACTTTCGATGAGATTTGGGTGTTAGAAGTTCCAAAATATATTAATATGTACTTATTTTGTCAAAACTTTTTTGACTTTCTGCTGCATCTAGGACTTGGGAGTTGGGATGGGATTGCTTGTACTAATCTTATCCTCAATAAACAAGCCAGGTGACTAATTGAGTGGTGGCTATAGACTTTGGTTTTATGGCAGAAGATTAGTTGGACATTATTTTCATGTGTGTGTCACCTGATGCTTTCTTCTTTGTGAGGATTGAAGTCGTATTTATTAATCTTGGAAGTAGATGCTGGTCTTAGTAATCATGTGGTGGTGTTCATTTAAAGATTATTTTCTATGTTGTATAACATGAATGGTTATATCTTTTATGATTATTGTACCTTCTCTTTCTTGAGGCCTTGTACATAGTGGAATAACTGGTGAGATGGTGCTTGTTGTAGGTCCGACTTGACTAAGGATCAGATGATATTAGATCTTGCATTCAAGACAAAAGTGTTGCTGTGGAGTGGTATTGCTCTTGGTTCATTGTCGGTGGTTGTCCTTGGTTATGCTATTATCAGGTATAGTAGTTAAGAATTGTGGATGTATATATTAATTACCTTTGCCTTAGCAAACCCTCCCACTTTCCTCCCGGAGTGTCCATACTTAAACCTTTTTTTTTTCTTTTCCCTAATGGGAAAGAAATTTATTGCACAGGCACTAAGAAGGTGCCAACGGTACAGACTCTTCCTATACCAAATAAAAGGATACCTATTTCTTCTTAAACCTATTTATTGCTAGTATTTATTCTAATTGCTAAAATTTCAATATTCAATGATTGAATGGCCGAAGGATCTTACCAGGATTTTTGTGAATTCATTCCAAATGATAATAGTTCCCAATCGCCTCGAACTGATTGCATGGGATATCTTGATGCTGTCAAGAATTTTTTTCCGGAAGGGATGCCCTCGAGAAATAAAAGCGAATGTAACAGAGAATTGGTCTAACAGTTGATTTACAATTAACAAGATAAAGCTTTATATGCTATAAATATGTCCTATAGATATTAAACTGTGTTCAATTGGATATATGGTGGATGAAATTGTCCCATTGGAGTTTTCTTGATATCGGATACATGGATACAAGTTTTAAAACATAGAGGCGTTAGTACTAAGACAATATAGAAAATAAGTTTAGCAAATGTACAAGAGATGACAAGGAAGCAATTAAAATAAAAGAGAATTAAATACTTAAGTGTAAATTTAAATAACTTGGATCTATAACTAAAAATGATTGAAGTATTGAGGAGGATGTTGGAAATATGATTGAAGTTATTTGGAAGAAGTGGAACAGTGCATTGAGGTTTGTGTGACTGGAGTATCCTTGAAATTAAAAGGGAATTTCTGTAGGTCTGGTATGCACTTTGCACTGATGTGCAGTCTGAACTTTTTGCTTTTTGAGAGAGAACACGCTCAAAGAATGAGTATGATATGAATAAGAACATTTCATTGGATGCATGGCAACACAAAGATGGATTGGATAAGAAACACGACTATTGATTCTCAGGTAAGGGCACCAATCAAAGATAAGTGCAATAAAATTGACTAAGTTGGTTTGCAGATGTGGTTGAAATATTAGTGCTGTAGTGTGTAGGGTTGAAGAAAATTGAAGTAGGAGATGTTAATAAGATGGAGTCCAACCAAGACATGAATGGAAGTGATTAAAAAGGACATGGACTCTTTAGAATTAGTCAATAGTGAAGCTTTTGATAAGAATTAATGGCTAAGGAGAATTCATTTGATGGGTTTTCCAGAATTTCTCATATAGATTCTTGCAGTTGATAAAGTGTTTGTTAATGATGATGATAATGCTGATTTATACTCAAATTTGAATGTCTGATGACAATATTACTAGTGAAGAAGATGACATTATAATTCATTGCGACAAAACAAACTGACTGGTTATCTGTTCGTGCGCGGTGCGTGTGAGAAACATCATTGTAAAAGTTTGATCCTGGCTGATATCTTATTTTCCACATGCACTTTTTTTGTTCAGGAATTGGAATAAATGGAAAGAGTGGAGGCAACAGGGACAGCCACAGCAATCAAACAGTGGTGCAATTGCCAGTGCTGATATGACAGACGAGGAAGGGGATGTTCCAGAAGGGCAATTGTGTGTTATCTGCTTGACTAGGAAAAGGCGATCTGTATTTATTCCATGTTGGCATCTAGCTTGTTGCAATCGCTGTGCCCTATCAATTGAACGTGACGTATCGCCTAAATGCCCTGTTTGTCGGCAGACGATCCACAGTTCTCAGGTGATATTTGTGCCTTGAAAAAAATACAAACAAACTAGTCGTGTTCCTTTGTATATGTTTAGTAGATTGACGTTGAAAAGTTGCCTGGATTTCAGGCACCCATTCCTCTTGGGACATATATATGATACTGAACTTCAGGGTTTTGTCATCTAATTGTATTTTGGAGAAGACATTTTGATTAGCTCAGAATTTCTAAATTGGAAGGAAAGCAATTAATTCTGTTTCCTTGAAGTGGGAATCTGTCCTTACTGATCTGACTAGTTTATGCACAATTCTATTAGTTTAGCTCAGTGTTCTACTGTTCTGGTTTTTCAATTTCTTGTTTTGATTTGAAATGGACATGATTCGTTGTACATAATGACTCGATCCAAAATGGATCTACATAGAGACAGTAAGAGAAACCAACACTATGCTATTAACTGTTTCAACTATCCTCCAGTTTCATATTCGACTTCCACAATGAACAGAATGAAACAGGCTGCCCTTTCCACCATAAACCAACACACCCATCTTTCTCGTCCACCTTCATCTCCCAGTTACTGTCATACTTTCTCAACATAGCTCGAGCTCCGTCGATGGCATCCTCTCCGAATACCTCCACAACAAACCCTGCTCCTCTCATCCTCTCACACCATTTGTCTTTCCCTTCATTCATCTCTCTTCGATTTGTCATAGCCTTAGCTGCTTCTCCCTCCATTACCCTCCTCTCTTCACTCTCCCTGCCCTTGAAAGCTGAACTTGTCGAGTCCAAGAACCTCCATAAGTACTCCACTCGCCGTGAGAATCCAGTTGCAAAATCTCCACAAGTAGTGCAGCTACAGTCCATGTTGTTTTCACTAAGTATGACTCCTTTCGGCTCCAAACTTCTCAAGGCCTTGAAGAACTCACTCCTCTCATCAGGTGTGCTGTGGTTTAAATGATGGAGCCTAAATTGTGCACAAACTATCAAGGTCTCGTCACTTGATGCGTTGATGATATGTGCATCAAGTTTATGCAGAGGATAGTTATCAAGCCTTTCTATTTGCAAATTGATATCCATAGACTTTGCAAAAGCAAGGAGCCTTGATGAGAAGTTATCACCTTGTGGACCTATTGAAAATGGGGTCTCAGTGTTTTGATCAGCTTCAATGGTGGCAGCCACCACTGTGATACGTACCAGTGGGGGTGGTCCTCCAGATCGGCGAGTTAAGGCCTCGAGAAGCGTAGGCCATTGTACACCATGAGAGACACCAATGTCAAGAATGTGCAGATTACGTGTTTGATCAGTTTCTCCACTGAGGATCTGGAGTATGGAAGCATTAGCAATGTTGTTTGGGAAGGAAAACCATGGACTAACCTCATAGAATTTCAGCAAGGATCGTTGAAAGAATCTTGGCTCTGTAGAAGCAAAAGTTGTAGGTCCAACAGAGGGAGAGGAGGAGGATAAGTGGTGAGTCAGGGCTCGGAGTCCGTGAGCTGCTAGCCTGTGATTGGCATCTCCAGTGGGAGAGGCAAGCTCATGGATAACATAAAGAAGGTGCTGGACTCGCGACAAGTTGCCTGCGGTGATGGCTGCAGCACAAGGATTCAATAGCTGCTCTGCCCATCTCCCTTCCTTGTTATTACTGTTACTACCGTTGTTTCCTATGACCTTTCCTGTACTTTTCTTGTTCCCCACTGATTTTTTGGCCGCCACAACTTCTTGGACTACTCCGTCACCATCTCTCTCTTTGTTTATCCGACGACCATTACTCTTTCTCTGATGATGATTTTGTGATGCTTTGAGTACTTGGTCGTCTGAGGCTTTCCGTTTATTGGAAGAACCCGATGGAGGGGAATGTTTAGCGACGATTGGTGGTGGACTAGTTGTAATGTTATTTGTGCTGCTACTGAAAGCTGTATTAGTATTGATGAAATCTTGCCCTGCATCTTGACTTTGATCCCACCAGCACGTACTGATATCCCCTAAATAAGGATCATCCAAGTATGATGAGAGAAACGACACCGAGTCCTCGAGCCAGTCCAGAACATGATCTGCTGAGGGATTCGGGTCCGGTTCTTCGATTGTCATTGCAACTCATTCAAAATCTGTGTTTCAGAGGAAGGGAGAGAAATGGCCAAAAATATGGTCTTTGATCATACAACAAAGAAAAGGGTAAGAGCCTGTAAAACTTGATTTTCAAAGTCTTAAAATAATGTAGTGGGGCGGTGACATATTTTGGAAGGAGACGGGATTGAGCATATTCTAAGTGTTGGTGTGCTGTGAAGCTTTGGAGTATGTGATGTTTTTTTTCTGAGCCAATAAGATGATGGGGACTCTGTTTCTGCATTGTTTAGGTTTTATTAACTTATTCTCTTGTATTGTCATGGTAGTTGAGATCTATAAAAGACTTTTGGACAGCTGATTTTCTATGGAAGTTTAGGATTATGATGGGTTGAATTTGGATTGTAAAGAGACGGCAAACTCTCGTTTTACTTGATAAAAAATACAACGGTCTTTGTTTGCTACTGACTCTTGTGTTGTTGAAACTCCATATGTTTTGTTTTTCAGTATTCTAAACCATATTTCAGTTTTCAAATTATGAACAATAATACTCTCCAACTTGTACTTTTGAATTGTTGTTGATATGATCTGGTCTTTTTTTTCTTTCTTTCTTTTTTTTTTGTTGTAAAGTAACTCAAAATTGAGGTCATCCTGAGAGCGATGTGTCATTGACATAGAGAGAGCCACATCAAACAGTCAAAACACCCTAAAGTGGAAAATTTTATTTGCCGTACTAAGTCCTAGGACTAGTAGATAATTTCCTTACTTTGCTGCCCAAATACACTGGGACCAATTATTGTTGAAGGGACTATTTCAACCAGGAGAGGGAAATGCAACCAAGCAAATAAGATTGCTGGAACCGCTGCTAATAGTGTTAAGATTTTGATCAAAAAATTGGGTTTTAAAAGACAGAGTGCAAGAATCTGCCAGAGAAGCATCTGTCCGGACAGTTACGTTTGTCATTTGGGCGGTAGACGGACAACTTCAGTATGTGGACTGGAGTTTTGTGCTACAAAGAGTCTACGTTTTAACGAAACTCATTTTTCAAGTTGAACTCTAGTTATAAAGGTTATTGTTATCGTATTTGTAACCAGAAACATCTTGTGGAGGGATTTCTAAATAGATTTAAACTCAAATACTTTGTTCTTCTATATATACTAGTGTTTCAAGAGTGTTATTGCAGAGAAACAAATGACTGAGTGTTGTGAGCATTGAAAAGAATAAGAGAGTTTATTCTTGAGTTTCTTGGTGAGAAAAAATTGAGTGTGTGGTTATACAATTTTTTTTACATAGTGAATTTTCTCTGATTGTCTTTTGACAACATTTGTGGTTTTTCTCTGAGATTGTTGTTGTTCTCTATTTCAATTTCTTTATTAGTCGTTTGATATTTTTGAAGGAGGATCCCGATAAATTTTCAAACAATTGGTATCGGAGTTGGTTCCTTGGAGTAGATATGTCAGGTGTTAAAATCGACGTCGAGAAGTTTGATAGGAGAATCAATTTTGGCTTGTGGCAAGTGCAAGTCAAGGATGTGCTGATTCAATTTGGGATATACAAGGCTTTGAAGGAAAAAGCACTCATGGTTTCCACGATGGATTCAGGACAGTCTAGTAAGAGCGATGAAGATTGAGAGGAACTTGATTTAAAAGTTAGTGCAATTCGATTGTGTTTGACCAAGAATATTTTAGTGAATGTGCATGGAATATCTGTGGTTAAGGCATTTTGGGAAAAGTTTGAAGAATTTGCATCAGTCAAAGGGTATTTCAAGTCGTATGTACCTGAAGGAGCAATTCCATACACTGCGTATAAGTGAAGGTAAAAAAATTTTAGATCATCTTATTGTTCTCAATGGGCTTGTCTCAGAACTGGAGGTTTCTGCAGTTAGGATGGATATTGAAGATATTGCCTTGAGGTTTATATGGTCTCTTCTATCTTCCTATGAGCATATGAAGCGTATATTGATTTGTGGGAAGGAGAAAATAATTTTTTTTTGAAGTTACTAGGAAATTTTTCGCTAAAGAGAAAAGACTGAGTGGTGGGAGTAATGGTTAACCAGAAGTAGTGAAAAATAGGAAGAAGAAGTCCATGAAGCAAAAGTTAGTGTGCTGGAGGTATGAAAATCTGGGCACCTCAAGAGGGATTGTGAAAAAGGCGGAGTTGATTCGACAAGTAGCTCTGGTGAAGCTTAAAGTGCGTTTTCAGAGGAAGATGCAAGTGATGTCCTCTTAAGGGGATGTACATCCTCATGTCATGCCACTAGTTACCAAGGTGTCTGGTGAAAAATAATGTTGAGGGCTGATGAACTCTCAGGAAAGCCAAACACGGGAGTGCACCATAATTGTTTCAACGGGTTTTTCGACATGAGCCAAAAGACAATTCTCAAGTTGAAGAGTTGTAAATGTTGGTGAAGATAGTGTTATAGCGAAAGGTATAAAATTTTCTAATCAAGGTAGAGATCATTAGGATTTTGATCAAAAAATTGGTTGTTAAAGACGGAGTGCAGGAATCTGGCAGAGGAACATCTGTCAATACCTCTAGGTTTACTGTCCGAACAGTAGACAGACAACTTCAGTACATGGATGAGAGTTTTGTGCTACAAGGAGACCTTGTTTTGACGAATCTCATTTTTCAAGTTGAACTCTAGTCATGAAGGTGATTGCTATTGTATTTGTAACGAGAAACATATTATGGAGGAACTGCTAAGTAGATTGACAGCTAAGTAGATTTAAACTCAAAGACTTTGTTCTTCTATATGTTTGAAGAGGGTTATTGTAGAGAAATAAAGGGTTGAGTGTTTTGAGTAGTGAAAAAGAATACGAGACTTTTATTCTTGGGTTTCGCTTGCGTTTCTTGATAAGAGAAAATTAATTGTGTGGTTGTACAAATTTTTTACCTAGTGAATTTTCTCTGGTTGTCTTTTGATAATAACAGTGATTTTTTCTCCGGTTTTAGAGTTTTCTACGTATATCCTTGTGTTGAAATTGTTGGTATTCTATATTTCAATTTCTCTATTGTACGACATCTATGTACAGGGATGCACTAAAAATGATGAGCATTGATGTTATTGAGATAAACCAGCTAATAAGGCCAATACTTAACCTCATTGGCACGGACTTGAGAAAATATTATTCTGCATACCGCGAAGTGAGTATACCCAAGAACATCAGTACTGAAGTAGATGAAGAGAAGAGAGCTATTGCATCTGATATTGCAAATACCATTAACAACAAGTCATTTTAATAGATAGGAATTGTTTTATCGCTATTGTTGCCGCCTGTCATGTGGTATTGTAAATACAGATGTAAACACTACTGTAGACACAAGTGTTGCTTAACAGTGCAAGATGAAGCTGTGTCGTTCATCCATTCCTCCATGTAGGAATGGAAGTCTTTATGCCCAATTTCCCTTGCATGTGCATGATTGATGGTATCACACAATTTCATTATGCATGGTTGTGTATGTTTGCAATAGTACCTTGAGCATGAGAAATGAGTATCTATCGGGACGGATTAGAGGCTAGAGTTTTTACTTAATCGCTTTCTTTATTGTTGCTTTAATTGGTTACAAAAATTGTATGCTTACCAAGTCATTCAGTCCCTTTTACTTTTCTTACATCTTATTCATTACTAGCAATAAACACGCGCTACGCTACGAGTTATTATATTTTTACTTTGTCTAATACATTATCAATTTATTAACCATTAGTTATTACAGATTAGTTTATAATAAGCTTAATAAGGTGGTAGACTGTTTTTGACTTCAGGTAGTTTATCCGATGCTCAACTTTGTCATCTGGAATAATCTTATTGAAAAAAATCAAAAGAAACAGCTTTTACGTAAATGGAAAGTCTAAGTTAGACAATGATGTTCAGTATTGCTAGTACAAAAATATGATCAAATTAATTAAATATAAATATTATACTGATTAAAGACATTAGACACATATGACAATATTAACAAACTTTCATGGATGCTTCAATGCATCAAGCCCTTGTATTTCACTATTTTATAGCTTTGATTCTAACTGGCTCATAGGGTTAGCCTCTAGCCTCAATGTGTTTTGGTTTTAGGTCACATGAAGTAAAATCGTAAATAGATCTAATAGCTAAATATGGACAAACTTATGGAATTAAACCAAGAGAGAAAAGGAAATAAAGCAGTGAGTGATAATCCACAAAAGAGAAAGCCCTTTGAACTGTTATAAATATTCATTATCTGAAACTTATATCATGTTTTCCCCAAGCCTAACCATAAACTCATTAACTACATTTTAGGTGTTAATTTGAGTCTAAGTAGGTGCTTGATTTGAACGAATATTAGAATATAGATATGACAATGAAATGGTACTTAATCATTGAAGAAAGTCCTACATGAGATTAGTCACTGTACATCGGATAATCCTAGAAACTAGTGCCTCATAAAAATTTATTCAACCAATAAATAGTGAATAACTACCACTTTACGGAGCATACATGTGTGTGACTCAAAAGAATGATTGGTAAAGTAATAACAAAGGATATACCAAAGAATAGTCAACAAAACAACCAAGAGCAATACTCTTTAATAGATTCTGATAAATAATTAATTTTTTGCATAGCTTAATTTTAAGAAATTCCTAAATAAATAACCTTAGGTGTAGCGAACAAAGAACTAAATGAGTCATAGACTTATGATAAAGACCACCGTAGGCATAAAATGAGGAATATAAATTGTTTGAAATGATTAATGTTTAATTGTGTCGTCTACAATCTCATATTTAGATTTTCCTTTGTCCTTTCTTTTGATGTGAGCAATTGTCTTCTTCTTTTTTATATCATGTAGTGGCTCCTCTATGTTTATTGTTCCCTTGCTTATGTAAAAAAAATATATAAGTTTATTTATAAGTTTTAGCATGTAAATATTTTTCTAGTGCAAAGTTTCATTTAGAGAACATATTGCATACCTTTTTTCTTGTTTCTTACATCTTTGAAGCAAAGTAGATATTGGTTGATCATCATAATCGTATGCATCAAAAACTTCAAGCACTATATGTTGAGTACGTTTCTTGTGAATAATTGCGGTGTATGTACTTGCATATCTGTTTCTAACTGAGTCAATGGTTCTTTGTCAGCTGTGATCAATATTTCAAGCTCTTCTAAGAAATATTTCTTCTTGTTTTTCCCCATGAATGAATATTTCTAAAAAAGCTCCTTAATATTTGAATATTAAAATATTAAGGAGTTTTTTTTGGTTCTTGTTTTGTATGCAAATATTTCTTGTTTTTATGAATATTTCTTGTTTTATGCAAATTCTAAAGAGTTTTTTTTTTTAATTAAGGAGTTTCTATTTTGACTAATGCAAATTCTAAGGAATTTTGATTTGTTTTGGTAAGTGATTATAATTATTATTGATGAAATTATTATTTCATGGGTTAATGCAATTTAAACTGACAGTATATGGAAGTTCAAATGGACAATATAATATATGGAAATTTTTAGTAGTCTTTTATTATTTATTATTGTGAGCCCCACAAATTTGCAAGAGATAGCAAGAGATGTTGAGAGTACACAAATCAATAGCTACTCTCTCTCAAATACATATACATGCCTTACATTTTATAATTATAGATAGATTCTTTACATTTAGCTTTACTGATTAGTTGTTTGCATTCGTCCATCAAAATTTACATTGGTTTCCTTGTGGATTTGACTCCGATCTCACCGGATTATTAACTGCCAACTACCTTGCACTTGAGTAAGTTCACCACACACATTTTGGTGTCGGTCAACTTTTTGGCGCCATTGCCGGGAAAGCAATTGTGAATATGGAGGGTAGCTTGTAGAAGCTTGCTAGTAGATACTTTTCGCCATCAAATAAGGAAGGTGCTCAGTCATGCTTTTTGCCTTTAACTTTTGGATTTTTGCAAGATATTTGATCATTTTTGACGCTTTTGCTTCATATTCACCATTTATTTGGCGGCCAACTGTGAATCGTTGTTCATAACTAGATTTGTTTACCTCTAACTTAATGGCGAGCCTTAGCCCTGCGAGAAGAGTTTCGTACTCAATGTCATTACTTGAGACTTTTGAAATTGAATTGAAGAGGTTGTTTGGTATGTATACCCCCATTCTGAGAAGAAGACTTTCAGCCCCCCACATCCTTCTAAACTTGATGACTCATCTACATAGAGCTCCATTTGGTCATACAGTTCTTCAATTTTTCCTTCCTCATCTGAATGATTGACATTCTGTGATGAAGTTGGCCAAAGCTTGGGCTTTGTTGGCTTGGCTCGATTGATAATGAATGTCAAATTCACTAACTTCAGTAGACCACTTAATTAGTTTGCCCAAGGTATTTGGCTTCTGCAAGATGTTCTTCAATGGTTGATATGTTAAAACAATGATTGAGTGGTATTTGAAGTAATAGCGTAATTTGCAGGCTGAAGTACCTAAGGATAATGCTAGTTTCTCAGCTCAGCTATACCTTGTTCTGCTCCCGCCAAGACTTTGCTCACATAATAAACAAATTTTTGAATTTTGTCTTCCTTGCTGATCAACACTACACTAATAGCTTGCTCAACAATTGCCAGATAAAGAAAACAACACTTCTTCTTCCTTTGGAGCTGATAAGATAGGAGCATTTCCAAGGTATTCTTTCAATTTTTCAAAGGCATTTTGGAATTCTTCACTCTAATGGAATTCTTCATCATTCTTTAAAGCGTTGAAGAATGGCCTACATTTATCTCATACTTTCAACTTACTGCTCGGCCAGTAAGTTGCTGCACTTTTTTTCTTGTTGTGCAGATCTTGCATACTGATAATCACCTCCACTTTTTCTGGGTTAGCTTCAATTCCTCTCTTTGAGACAAGAAACCCAAGAAATTTACCTGAAGAAACCCCAAAGATACACTTTTCGGGGTTCAATTTCATTTTGAATTTATTTAAGATGTCAAACACAGCTTGTAGGTCTGGTGCATGATCTTCTACGTTTTTGCTTTTTACAACTTTGTTATCCACATATGCCTCCATACTAAGAAGACTAGCAAAAATTTATTCACTAACCTCTGGTACGTAGCCTGTAACGACCCATCCCACACACCCACCCCGTAGTAATGGGCTGTGCGTACAAGCCGGGCCCACGGGCCGCTACCCCCAACCCCTCTCCCCCTCGCAAGGCAGGCAGGTTGTTGCTAGGTTTCGAACCCTCCACCTAGCCTTTAACATAGTGCCTTTGGCAACCTATGTCACCTCCCTTTAACATGGCTTAGTTGGTGACATAGGTTGCCTTGGGCACTATGTTAAAGGGAGGTGAGGAGTTCGATTCCTACCTTCAACAACCTACCTGCCTTGCGAGGGGGTGAGGGGTTGGGCTGTCTGGGCCATGGCCCAGGGAAGTACCTACGGCATGCCTACTGGGCTGAGGTCCAGGGAGGTGGGTGGGGAAACTTGTAAAAAGGTAGTTTTTATGTAACGACCCATCCCACACACCCACCCCGCAGTAATGGGCTGTGCGTACAAGCCGGGCCCATGGGCGCTTAGTTGGTGACATAGGTTGCCAAAGGCACTATGTTAAAGGCTAGGTGGAGGGTTCGAAACCTAGCAACAACCTGCCTGCCTTGCGAGGGGAGAGGGGTTCGGGGTAGCGGCCCATGGGCCCGGCTTGTACGCACAGCCCATTACTGCGGGGTGGGTGTGTGGGATGGGTCGTTACATAGCCCCTACGTGTTTTTAAGTCCAAAAGGCATTACTGCTACCAAGTAATGCCTTTTGGACTTAAAAATGCGGTGCACTCTTTATCGGATGATCCATTATGATATGATGATATCCCAAATAAACGTCCAAAAAACTGAGGAGACCTTTTCTCGAGGTAGCATTTGCAAGTTGATCAATTTTTGACAAATGACAGTAGTCTTCTAGACAAGCGTCGACGCACATTCTCCATTTGCCATTAGGTTTAATGACCACAACTATGTTGGCAACCATTCTGGATATTACACTTCTCAGATAAATCGTGCTTCAAGGAGTTTGTTGACTCCCTTCTTGATAGCCTACTGACGAATTCGTGCGAAATAAATTTTCTTTTACTTCACCGGTTTACTTCCCGCTTTGATATTGAGGTGATGTGTTGTGACTTTGGCGCTGATCCTGGGTATTTTCTTTCTATGCAAATATTTTAATGTTAGACATGAGCAAACTGTTTAATTCTTCTAAAAATTTCTTAGTTAGCTCGGATCTAACATAGAGCTTCCTCTTGGTCCCCTCCTCAATGACTATTAGGACTAATTTCTCGTCATGTGCAAGCGTTGAACTCATGATTTTCTAATATTCAAGCTAGCTACTAAGATCGAAGATTTCTTCTTCTCTTTGAGATCATTAGGTACATTTGCCTGACAAATTTTTGGTCTCCCTTCATCTCTTCGATCCTATGATCAGTTGGAAATTTCACCTTCAAATGGTACGTTGATACCACTACCCTGACCTGGTTGAGCAATGGTCTTACGGTAAGTGCGTTATAGGGAGTTTTAACATCAATTACTAGGAAATCAGATGAAAACAACTTGACTTGGGATGTGTTCCCAAAGTGACCATAAGTGTAACTACCCTGAGAGGTAGAACTTGCTCTCTGACAAATCAATACAGTGGAGATGAGAAAGGTTTCAAAATCTCTTTTGGGATATTCATCTCCTTGAAGGCATGATAAAAAAACAGATGTCAACCGCACTTCCATTATCGATCAGTATCCTCTTCACAATGTAATCTGCAATAATTTCTTTGACCACTGGTGCATCATCATGGGGGATGCTGATGTCGTTAGCATTCTTTTCCGTGAAGGCAATTGGTTCCTCTTCATTTTTTTGTTTCTTCTTCTTGTCGTCAACGTTGTTAATTGTCCGACCATGTGTTCTTCGTTTTGAAGAGCTTTCTCCTCCTGATGTTAACCTGCTGATGATCACATCTCTTCTTCTTCTTTATCATTGATCATCATCCCTATCATTGTCTCATCTCCTCTTTTCCTCCGTAGTATTAGTAAAATTTTGAGCTATCCTCGTCGAATGAGGCTTTCTATCTTGTCTTTGATATGTTGATATTTATCGGTGTTATGACCTAGTCCTTTGTGAAATTTACAATACTTGTCATTTGTTTTTAGACCAGGAATCACTTTCACCCTCGGAAGCCATTTAAGGAGATCACGATCTTGGACTTCGCTCAACACTATTTTCATTGAAGTATTTAGGGGAGTATAAGAGTTGTATTGAGGAGGAAGTGTAGAATCTATTTTCCGATAACTGTTCAAGGTACACTTTTATGTTATTCTTCTCTCGTTTGTTTGAATTTTTTTTTGAAAATGAATAAGCATATGGGTCATTCTTTGCTTCTCCCATTGTCTCGTCGGCTATGATGTATTTGTTGGCTCTTTTCCAAAAGAGATGCCATGTCTTTCAGTGGTTTCTTGAATAGTGAATATTTTAGGATTGGATGTCTAATTGCTCGGACGAGGTCGTTGTCGCTATAGAGATAGATAAGTCGAGTACTTCTAAGCACTCTTGGTTGAATCTACTAATGAATGTCTGAAGTGATTCGTCCTTCCTTTGCTTGATGTTCATCAAGGTGATATTGGTTTTGGTCAGTTTCCTAACACTAGCGAAGTGCATAGTAAACTTATGAGATAACTCACCAAAACTAGAGATGCTCTCCCAAATAAGACTTAGGAACCATCTCCTTGCAATTCTTATGAGAGAAACTGAAAAGATTTTGCAGCATGCTTCCTCAGAGGCATCCTGAAAATCCATTATGGTTTTGAATCCGAGGACATGGTCACTGGATATCCCTTTCTTTCATATTTTTTGATGCTCGAAACTTTGAAATTCTTCTGCATCCTGGCGCTTTGAATTTCGAGTGTCAAGGAGATTAAGGTTTTAACCCAGGTAGGGTTCATGACTGGCCCTTTCTTTTGCGTTGTAGCGATTTTTCGTTCTAACATATCTTATATTTGCTTGCATTCTTCTTCTATGGAAGTCGTATTAATTTTTTCACCTGATCTTCACAGGGCTCTTTTCTCTATTTCGAGGTCTGTTCTCATCAGTACCAGATTTTAGCGGGACTTCTTGGTTATTGTTCACTCGTGGTGAAGTAGCCTCTTGCAAATGTGGTGGTTGGAGCATGTCTAGCCTATGAGAGAGTTTGCATATGGTTTGAACTTGCTGCTGGACTTTCGAGCTGCTGCATCATTTGTAGAAGAACAACAAGTTGTTCGGATGTAACCACACGCTGGATTGGTGGTTTGCGGATTAGCTGTTGGTGCGCCTACAACTTGTGGATTGAGTGAAGCCAACGGATCATGGTGTTCCTCCAGGTTGTCTTCCTGGCGACCCTCGACCCTAGTTCCTCACGCAAGTGTTGACCTAGTTTGAACCATGATTTTGAGTTGGGAAGTTTATTGTTCTTCCCACAGATAGCGACAATATGATGATGTACAAATATTACTTAGCCGGCCTATAGATATCTCTCTCCATCTCTTGTATGTAACTTGTTATATAACAATATATTTTTTGTGACGTGCCTCTCCTATAATTTTCTTAACTTCTTTTTTGATACTTTGTGTATTTCATAACTATTATCGTTCCTACCATTATGTAACTTCCTATAACATTATGTCTTAGTCCTAATAGCTTTTTTAACATCCTCATTCCACCACCATTTTTCTTTACCTTTAGGTATAAGGCCCTTTGACAGACCAAGTAACTCTTTTCCTACTAGTTTGATACAAGCCGTCATCTCTCCCCACATGGAGTTTGTTTCCCCAACTAAACTCCACTTTACATTATTAAGTAATTTTTCCTCAAAAGCTATATATATACTTATCTCCTTTTATATTCCACTACTTAATTTTATAATCTCGTGCTACTTTACTTCTTCTAGGCCATTTCTTAAAGCAAATGTCAACCACTACCATTCTATGCTATGAAGTTAGACTCTCCCCAAGAATCAGTTTATCGTCCTTACAAAGTTTCCTATGCATTTTTTGGCATGAGAATGAAATATATATGACTAGATTATGTACACTCTTAAATTTAATTAAATGTGATTCTCTCTTCTTAAACCAAGTGTTTACTACACACAATTCATACAACATGGCAAACTCTAAAATATTTTCTCTAGCCTCATTTTTGTCCCAAACCCATACCCGCCGTGTACACTATCAAAGTTTTCACTATCTCTCCCTACATGTCCATTTAGGTCTACTCCTAAAAATATTTTCTCTCTACTTGGAATGACCTAGACAATCTCATTGAGGTCCTCCAAAAATTATATCTTGATGTTTTCATCTAATCCTATTTATGGGGTATAAGCACTATTGACATTAATTATCTCCTCTCCTAGCACAAGATTTTCCAATAAGTATAGTTTATAACATGTGTTTTCAATCTCTCTAGATGTTTCCTCAACCCATTTAGTCTCCTGTAGACACAATATGCTAAGCTTACGTCTAATCATGATGTCAACTAGTTCAGTTAGTATACCAGTAAGTGACCCTATATTCCAAGTGTCTATCATTATCATATAATTATGGACTACCTTCTTTACCCTTGCCTATCCAAAGCAGGGGAACCCTCGCCTATTTTTCACCGTATTCGGACGCCGATGCAGCGTGTCGTGTATGGGGAATGCCCTAGCATGCCCTTGCTCATTTATCACTACACCTAGAGTCCAATGTAGTGTGGGAGGTGTGGGAGTATGGAGGCACGCCTGTAGAAATCTGCGGTCATTTTTCGATGCATTTGGGTTCTGATATAACGCTTTGCAAGTAGGGAATGCCTCAACAGTATTCTCATTTAAACTCATATGCTCAAATGTTTGGCAAAATTTTAGCTTGCTACCAACTTATAGCAACCCTTAAAAAAATTATATTAATTCATCATTGTTTTTTTTTTTTTTGCCAAAGATGGCTGCAGTCCTATAAATTCTACAAATATAAACCCTAATAGACATGAAATGACCAAAAACTACTAAATAAAAATACTCCTTTGAGTAGAATTTCTATTAACACTACAACTTCTAATAATTCTATAAAAAATACACTTCCAACAAAAAATGACCAACTCTCCTGATCATCCACTCAAATTTAATACAAGTTATATATGAAATACAACTTGAAATTCCACTACAATCAAGACTAATATAATGCCTTCAACGAGTGGCCCAAAATACGTGACATAGATAGCTGAAGCATGAATGAGTAGTCATTGTCCTAGAAAATCATCAACAGGGGATGTGTTGAATGACATGTCCCAGAAGCTGCTGGGTAGATTGCTGATGCTGGAAATAAATTAGTTAAAGTGTAGCTAAAGATGTGTTGCAAGTCAGCACACACATGCTGAAATAAAACAGTCAAAGTGACTGTTAATTATGACCTATTCTCTTGCTATTTTTTAAGAAGTAGTTGCAGCAGATTTTTATGTTTTTCTGTTAAAATTCTGATGTATAAAAGAGATGCTTTGATGTTCAATAAAATTCAAGCTGTTTCAGTCTTATAGTCAAACTTGTTCCAGCAGTATATGTCTTTTATTTTCTTTCAAAAAACTAACAGGATGCTTTGATTTGGGCTCAGTGAAAGATAGAGAACCTTCAACCATATACGATGGATAAGATTAACATCAACCCCATCTTAATTCCTTACTTTGGAAATAAATCAATATAGAAAATTTTGTATTATTTGAACGATTAAAAGTGGAACTGAGTCTCATTGAGAAGAAGGGTATGTTTGCATTGGATGCATTTTGATTTGGCTGTGCTAATGTGTTAAAACATGTTTTGGTACTTGCAACACAAGATAACACATTTGCTTTGCCATGGTGATAGTCACTCCTTCAAACAGGTTAAATGTTCGAATACTCACACATGTTAAAAACAACTTTAAATTGAAAACAGATTCTGGAAAATTGCACAAATTTCATTAGTCATGAAACAAATAACGTACATATTCCAAAATCATAATAAAATTGAGGAAATAATCTAAGCAAGAGACAATGTCTCGATTAATCAAGCTATTTAGCCGGTACCACCAAGAACGGCCTTGAGTTTCTTAACTAGGGCAACATCAAGAAAAGTGGTCTTCTCCACCAATTCAGAGGGCAAGTCATTAGCAAACAAAGCATAATCAAGGATTTGGAGTCCAGGGTCAGGACTACTAAAGCTAACAATAGCAATAGAATTAATTCCAACCGCATTAATTTGGAAATGCAACAACCCTTGTGGAAATACCATCACATCACCCTTTTTAAGTTTCTTTACATAGACAGTATTCGCGGACGATGAAATGAATCCAGCCACAATCGAACCTTGCACAACGAACAGGATTTCAGACCCACCAGGGTGTGTGTGCATGGGCACAACACCGCCCGGGGCTAGGTCTAGCCGTGCAATGGATAATCCGAGCCCGTTTACGCCTGGGAATTGACCCACAAATGCTGGTGACACAGCTGCTTTGATTAAGTTTGTGGTGTTACCAGCAATGCCTAGCCCTGAAAACACAAAGTCATTCGCTGTGACCTTGGCGGGTGTCTTGCAAGCGTACCCTGCCGGGGTTACAGGGCCTTTCAGCCTCGCAACGCAGAAATCGGCTGCATTAGTGGAAGAAGTGGAGAGAAGAACAATGAGGAAGAGGATGTGAATCATTTTTGAGTGGTGTGTATTGTACTGAATTGGTTATAATGTTGGGTTTATATAGAACTCTTGCATAGAAGGTGTAAGGTAAAGCATGTTCGGACATTTTGGTGAGCCCCTCCTTATTGAATAGACAAAAGAACAAGAAGTCTCTTTTTGAAGTAAATAAGAATCCAATGATGACTAGCTGGAAAACGGCAATGATAGGGCAATGATAGTATTTTAGATTCCGCTAAATCGAGGATTTGCAGAGAGTTAAAGACACCCAGTTATCTATTTGATTATCGGAAAGAATGAGAAAGAAAAAAAAAACACTATTGGTCTATGGCAAAGAAATACTAATACAATTGGAACATTCCTTCACTTGAACAATTGAGTAGTGTTAGTTGCTATTGATATCTAGTTAGTTGTTCCCTACAACTACATAACAACCGGATTAAGAAGCTTCTAATTAATTTGGAATAAAGTATGTTACTAGAGTCCAGTAAGTAGGATGATGAGAAATTTTGATGTTCATTCACAAAGTGGTCCAATATACAGCACATGGAAAGAGAAGAGAATTAACAAGACAAAATTGACAGCTAAAATCTTGATGTAAGGCCATTGGCAAGTGGAAAATATTGTGTGGACTATAACAATTGCATACAGCTAAGGTCTTATAGCCAGCCATTCCACGTCGATTGAAGTCTCACATCCTTACGTTTCTTTCCCTCTATCGCTATGGAATTACGCGTCTTTTAACTCTCAAGTCTCAACGTATATTAGGGGGTTTATCCTACTTGTTGGAACCTGTGGTTCTACATATTTGATTTTGATGATATTAAAACCTTTGCAAATGAAATTGAAACATTTTATGTAGTATTTGATTTATGAGAATTGAATTTAAATGAATATGTCACACTACTTGACTTATATGATCATATGTACTAAGTGAGACTTATGCATATCTCTATGTGAATTGGACATATATACATGTTTGAATATGTGCTGCAAATTCAGTGATTGAAATGAATTAAGTATGGACTAAATTAGGGCATCAATCTTTCTATTATTATATTATAATTAATCAACTTAGGTTCAAATCACTTGAAACTTGAACTACATATCCATGAGGGTTTAATATATGTTCTAGGACAAGAATAAAGTGAAATTAAGCACATTACGCTCAAATTTCGTCATATGCTTTAATTCCACCAAAACTAGGTTTTAACTTAAGTTTTGTGCATATATATTCCTTTGTGAACCAAATAAACTCCGATTTACATGAAATTTTGTGTGCACCTTAATTTCATCATTACGAACATATTTGACTTAGGATGGTTCAAGAGAAAATTTCATTTACACTGAGTTTGTAAAATGGTAGTAGGTTTACACTTAGAATTTATCACTTTTTACTGTTAGTGACTTACTTGCTTCAATGAGTGATCAAATCTTATCCAAATTTTTAAAACTTTATATACACATTCATACATTCATACATGCCAAATATGATTTATCATACATGAAGTATAGTTTTTTGGGCTGGTTTGTATTTTGGTTAACCTATGTGTCTTACATGAAGTTCTTTGAACTTACATATAATCGGGGATTTCTATCTCATATTTCTTTGTAGGTTAATAATTATTATGGTCTTATATCACTCCAGATTCATTTTGGATGAGTGAATTGAAGTTCAATTTTTAAGAATGAGCTTGAAGTTCTAGGAAACCAAGAAAGTCCTATGTTAACCAACTTTCCACTAAGGATTTGATGCGTTGATTGAAACAAGCCTTAGTGCTATGCATTGGGGACATATTGGAGCTATACATCTAGTCATTGGGGTCAAAATGCATAAAATGGAGAAATGTGTGAAATGGATCACCAGAGCCAAGTGTCGATCGATCGGCATTGGACCCCGATTGATTAGGATGTGATGGACAACCTTTCATTTTTTTAACAGAAGCAAATGACAATAGATCTTGATAATTTCCGATCGAACAGAATATGTGCAGTGGCCAAATTCATGAATTCAAAGAGGAAAATGAGAGAGGAACGATACTTGGAGGAGAAGTGGCCATATCATCGATTTCTATATTTGACCCAACATGTGAACAAGTCTAGTAATTCATTCTACATATGATATAAACATGTTTGGCTACACATGTTCAAGGCATGAGTTACATCGAGAATTTATTGGGGTCTCCGAACAAGGCTTATGGTAGAAGATATTATTTAATTTATTGGAGCCAAAATCAATGGAAAAGATCAAGCATGGTACAAGTCATCAATGGCTCGAAATTAAAGAGGAAAGAAAGGGTCAAGTTTGAAGGTACAAGTTGATCAAATGGTTATCATGCAAAGATGCAAAGTTGTCACCTTTCTCTACATGTCAAACGGTTGGAAAATGTGTGGTGGAGATTTGGTTTGTTCAAATCTTCAAGGGCCAAGATTAAGTCATGAATGGAAGGCCGAGATTGAGAGATTGAAGATTGATCCAATGGTGAAGATTGTGTAGAGACAAATGAAAGTTAGGGTTCTCTCATTCAACATTTGGAGAAGAAAATTGAGAAATATCTTTGAGAGAAAATTGCTACAACCCTCATCAATCTTCAAGCTATCGTGCTATTGTTGCTTCAAGCTATCACACTACTCATCAAGTTTCATCATCAAAAGTGAAAGATCTTCTCCAATCCAAACCTCTACATTCAAGAACTTCTCACTACTCTTGTTTTTTGCAAAAGAGAAGTTCGTACATCTTTTAGGCTATACCCACTTACATCAAAAACATCTCTTGCTCCTAAAATCAAAACATCTTTTAAGATTATAATTGTATTCTTGAGAGTTCCACACCAAATAACTTGGTGGTATCTTGTGAGAACTATATTCTTGAAACCTTTCAAAAGTCCATTGTGAAGGGCAAAATGTACTGTTGAGTTTAGGGGTATTCAAATAACCCTTGTGTAGAGAGTTTTGTTGGACTCTTAAAACCACACCTTAGTGGAGTTGGGAAAAGTTCTAGGTTGGTGAACCTAGGTAGTGGATATAGGAGAAGGATCTCCGAACCACTCTAAATTCTTATCTTGATAAATTGCTTGCTTACTTGCTCTTACTTGTCTATTTGTTTAATTGCTTTCTAAAATATTTTGGTCATTGTAAGATCTTTCATTAAAATTAATTTTATCCCATGTGTGTTAATCATTTTCTTGAGGTTGTTAATTGCATTAGTGGAGGTTTCTCTAAACCATTAGAACAAGTGTTTTGATTGCAGGAATTTTTTGAACCCTAATCTGTTTGTGATTATCAGGCTGCCTTAGAATTTTAATTTTGACCCCAATTTTTGCTATAGTGTTCATTAGGGTGGGGTGATATTGCATACCAAATTTCGTTGCATTTTGACTTGATTTGCTAGGTGAAATTGGTGTTACTAAATTTGTGCGTAGATTATTATTATAAAATTTGTTTTTGTGATTCTTGATTATTTGATACTTTGTCATACAATATATTGTATCACATAGTGCATTGGATTGAAACTTGATTAGGATAATTATTAGAGGCAAAGTTTGTATGTTACTTGTTATTTGTAATTAATTGTTGAAATTATCAAAAAGGGACTCCAATTGGAATTTGAGGATATAATACACCCCCTTTGTGTTAAGCACGATCCCTCACAACTCAATTGGGGACAGAGTCAGGAATTGATAATGGGGTGGTTGACATTAGAGCAATAGTATTGGGTTTCGGGGGCAGCGCCCTTGAAATTTTTTTCCATGCCTATTATAGATGAATATTTATCTTGATGTTTGGTCTCATAAAAAAACCCAAAATGTTAACTTAAATACATATTAAAATTGATGAAAAATAATTAAAGACCATGTATAATACATAAATGTATAACTAGAAGTCATATTTCAATTTCAGTCTAATTTTTAAAACAAAAAATATTTTTATGTATTATTGTTTCAAGGGCTAATGTATTGTTAATATTAACAATACGACAATATTAGGATTAACTTTTATGTAAATAATTTGGGGTATATTTTTAGTACTTGTTAAATATAATGATATTAATCAAATTGTTCTATTAATTTTTGCATTAAAAGTATAATGATACATAAATAAAAATCTAAAATTTAAATTTAAAAATCAAAATTAAATAATTGTTAAGAGTAAATAGTGACAGTAATATAAAATAATTCTGTAGCAAAATATCAAAATAAATAATAATTTAAAAACTAAAATATCAACTGGAATATCTGTCGTCAATTTGAAATTAATTTATTTTTTATTATTTATTTCGGACAACATATTCCGTCGCAAAGTAGTCGTCGGCAAACTTTTTGCAATCGCTAAACAGAATGGCGACAGAATTTACTTGTTTTGCAATCTCCTCTGTCGTGCTAAAATGCTAGACTCAAAGCCTGTTCGGACTCCTCTTTCATCAAACTTCAAGCTCTTGCTGTTTCATGGTACTGTTCTATCTGACGGCTCTCTATATTGACAACTCATTGGCGGATTACAATCTCTCTCTCTGACTCGTCTGGATATTAGCTTTTCTGTCAATCGCTTGGCTTAATATCTCAGTCGGCCAACCACTGCACGTTGGCTTATTCTCAAACGTCTTATGCGCTATCTCAAACGTCTTATGCGCTATCTCAGTCGGCCAACCACTGCACGTTGCCTTGGTTGTTTTTGAGCCAACAATTCTTGGGAAAATAGATTCATGAACAACAGAATGTAGAAATGTTTTAGGATTTAAAATGCTTTGGTTTTTATCTCACTATGCTTCTTAATCTGTTGCGTAGTGGGGTTTTTATGATGAGGAGACTGGGCTTTAATTCTCAATGGATCTCTCGAATTCATACTTGTGTAACTTCAGTCTCTTTCTCGAATTCGGCAAGGTGATCCACTTTCGCCTTTTCTCTTTCTATTTTGTATCGAAGGCTTGTCTCACCTTATTCACCGGAGCATCCGATATTCCTCCCTCCACGGTATTAGAATTAGTAAAAGGGGCCCAATTATCTCCCACCTTCTTTTTGTGGATGACAACCTACTTTTTTGTAGGGCTAATCTGGTGGAAGCTTACACTTTATTGAACATTCTCAATCAATATGAGGATATGTCAGGGCAATCTTTGAATGTGGAAAAATTAAATCATTAGTTCTCTTCAGTAACAATGTTGGAGAGGGCCGTCGAAACTCTCTACAAACTTTATTATGCATGCTAGATTATAGGGATGACTCCAAGTATCTTGGTCTCCCTACTTTAATCACTCGTAATAAACGAGAACTTTTCAGCTTTGTTAAAGAGAGAGTCTAGAGGAAAATGCAAGGGTGGAAGGAGAAGTTATTGTCTCAAGCTGGGCGGACTGTGTTGATTAAATCAATTATTCAAGCCATCCCTACTTTGCAATGAGTATTTTTAGATTTCCCAAAAATTTTTGTGAGGACATTAATCGGTTGTCGAGGGAATTCCTTTGGAGCGGGAACTTTGATAATCGCAAAATACATTGGATCAATTGGCAGAAAGTGTGCTCTCCTATTTCTAACTGTGGACTAGGCCTTTGAGATATGTACCATTTCAACTCCGCTCTTTTGGCAAAACAAGAGTGGCGCCTTATGAGCACTATCTCGTCTCTTTGTAGTCGGGTTATGAAGGCTAAATATTATCCTCACAGTTCTTTCCTCAATGCCCAAATAGGTTCAAATCCATCCTATATATGGTGTAGTCTGTTGTCAGCAAGGGGCCTTTTACAAAGAGGAGTGAGATGGGGAATTGGGAATAGGGAGTCAGTCAAAGTTTGGAAGGATTCTTGGGTCCCCAATCTTCCTCTTGGAATTCCTACTCCTTTGGGTCTGAGTTTTGATGAGGAGCTGAAAGTCTCAGATATTATTAATTCAGACTCAATTTCTTGGAAGGTTAGCATTCTTCCCTCCCTCTTTGACCCAGCTACTTTGGATGCCATTAACTCCATTCCTCTCTCCTCAAGGAATTATAGAGATGCTCTTATGTGGTTGTACAATCGTGATGGTTCCTTTTCATTGAACTCAGCTTATAAACTTGCCCTGTCTATGGAGCCTCCTGCTACTCAAAACTTGGCTCTGGAAATTCCTTGGAAAAAAATTTCACAACTATCCTTGCCTTCTGAATTTTATTTGATGTATGGGGCACAATGCTCTCCCCACTAGAGACACTTTAATCAAGAGGGGTATTGAGATAGCTAGTGTTTGTCCTTGTTGTAACACAGTGGATGAGTCTAGTTTCCATTTATTTTGGAAGTGTGCTTGGTCTCAGCCTATATGGAGTACAAGATTGCGTTATATTTCCTCTCTGGTTGGTACGACTCTTTCCCCTCAATCTTGGATTGCTCAAATGGCCATATTTTTACCGAAGGAATTTCTTAGAGATTGTTTCGGGCTCTACTATTTCACTTGGTTGGCCAGGAATAAGATGGTGTTTAATGATCTCAAATTTTCCATCTCAGATACGTTCTTTAAAGCTTCTATGCTCAGCTCTGATTTTTACACGAGTAATGCTTTCGGTGTTGCTCCTCTTCATACCATCCAACATTGGCTCCATCCTCCTTTTGGTAGACTGAAGGTCAATGTGGATGCTGCCTGGGATCCTTCCATCCCAAGAGCTGGAGTAGGGGCTGTTATTAGGGACTCCCAAGGTAGAATTATCGCTTCAAGTTACAAGAACATTTCGTCGACGGGAGGGAGCTCATTTGCAAAGGCTGCAGCTTTTCTTTTTGGTATAGAACTTGCTATTACTATGCAAGTTCAAGACTTCATCCTCGAAGGGATGCTCTTATTATTGTCTCAGACTTGAAAGCCAAAAGGATTGCCTTGGCCCCTTATGGAATGTGTGTGGATTCAGCAATTCATCTCCTCCAAGACCCTGTATATGAGGTGGTTCATACTCCAGGGATTAACAACAAATTAACCGATTCTCTAGCTCATTTAGGAATGATTTCTGGTGCTTCAACCATGTGTGTAGGACATGTTCGTAACGCTTGTTCGCATATTACTATATCTGAACTTTCTGTTCAATATGTCCTATTTTCCTCTCAAAAAACAAAAAACACATCCATCAACACAACCACACCAATAAAACACAAACTCTCGTCATAGGAGTGCTTTTATGGTTCTACTTTACGAATTTTCAACACTTTGTTTCCTGAATTTTCTACATAGTTAACCAGTACATCACACATGGAAAGTACTTTATATACTACGGTTTTGGAAGAATCTGGACACTTTCATAAAAGGACACGTAACAAAAACAGTAATTAACACGACTTTGACTCCAGCTACCCCAGCAAGCACATGGCATAACATACCACAATACAAAAGGAAATAAAACATTCAGACTCCCCTATTGCACCCTTCTAGGGGATCATGCATTATTGATCAAATTTCTTTACAATATCACTGTCTTCTGATTCTCTTCAGCCTAGGTATGGAGTAAGAGTTTAGGGGTATAATTTGTTATCCATATAAATGTTACAGGGTAATAATAATTATGGAGAATAATTATTACCATTGTTTGGTAAAGAAGGGTAAAATTTACCCAAGCATTCATTACCCTTGTTTGTTACAGGTATATGTTACTGGTGTAATACCATTATCCTTATTTGTTATTATTGTAATGAACCAAACTAGAAAAAAGTAAGATCATGTTTTTTTTTTAATTGTTACGACTATCATGTATCAAAATTTTAAAAATATAGATACATATGCATATATATATATACACACACAAGTAGACACATATTATATATATAAGTTTCTAGTGTGAAATTCTCCTTGCTGGAGCTTATTTTCAATTACCATGTGTGATGAGTTTTTTGGGGATTTAATTAAGAGGGTAATAGGTTAGAGTAAAATTCCCTATTACTTTTTATTACCTAGATCCTCCCACCAATAAATTTTATGTATAAAAAATAAGCTCAATTACTAAAATTTATTACAAGAGTAAAAATTATACTGACATAACAAACACAAGTAAAGTTCAAATTTAATTACCTTTGTAACTATTACACCCCATTACCCCTCTACCAAACGCACCATTAGGGGTAAAACACTATCCGATTCAGATAATCAAATTTATTCGATTCAGATTAAATTAAATTTGGACATGAGTTAATATGTCTAAAATCTAGATCAAAACAAATATTTTTTGTTTGATTTAAAATCGGATTCGGATCTTGGTCCAAACATATCTAATCCAAATTAGATTATTGTTAGATTTATTTATCTGAATTTAAACCAATCCTTGTTTGATAAATTACTTATATCCAAAATCTAATCCGAATTAGAATCTTGACATATAAATATTTTGTAAAACACATGAAGCGATCCGATCCGAAACCGATTTTTTTCCACCCCTCATCTCGTTGCCTCAAACAATGACATGGCACTCATTTCTAGGATATGATGAAACTAAATAACGCCAGTATTCTATGGAATTCAACTTGTGAAATTACTTTATGAATTTCTGTAAAGATGTCAGAGACAAGAACAGCAGTAACAACAGACTGCAGAAAGCAGAGCAAACAGAGGTACAGTCATAATAAGAGCAGACTTCACTCATTAAAGAAAGACGGAGAGAGAAGGATGATGTGACAGAATTATCATCATAGCCATTAGCTTTTATCCATCCATGCAGAGAAGAATCTGCAACAACAAATTGACTCTTCTGCAAAAACACCACAACAACGAACCTTGTTTCCCCGTGTCTCTTATCTCCCTTTTTCTCAAACTTGTTCCCTTTTCTTTTCTTTAAAGATGATGAGTGCTAGTTCAAGTGCAAGAAACAGACTTCCTTTCACTGCAACACAGTGGCAAGAGCTTGAACACCAAGCTCTCATTTACAAATACATAGTCTCAGGTGTCCCTATCCCACCTGAGCTTATCTACTCTGTCAAAAGAAGCTTGGACTCTTCATTGGCTTCCATATTCTTACCCCACCAACCTAGTAAGCTTGCTTTCTTCTATGTAATTAAAAAACGCCATCTTCAGTTCCTACCTTTTGTTTTTGCTTTCGTGAATGAAATTAATGGTTTTGTATTTGTGACTTTTGGGTTCCAGTTGGGTGGGGCAGTTTTCAGGTGGGTTTTGGTAGAAAAACAGACCCAGAACCAGGTAGGTGCAGAAGAACAGATGGTAAGAAATGGAGATGCTCAAAGGATGCACACCCCGACTCTAAATACTGTGAAAGGCATATGCACAGAGGCAGAAACCGTTCAAGAAAGCCTGTGGAACTCTCTTCCGCATCATCATCATCATCATCATCATCAACAACAACAACAAAACCATTCACAACCCGCTCGCCACCCATCCACGACCCAGCTGACCAGAACACTACCCATTTCAATCCAAGGCCTCCTGGTTCATGGTTTCCTCAGAACACTACCACTAATCACATGTTTTTGGCCTCTGCAGATAAAAGGTGCAGTCTTTTTGAATCTCAGTGAAAACAGAGCACTCTGTTTCTTCTTTGTTTACAGGTTTGTGATTTTTTTGTCTTTGTGGGATTGTTACAGGTACTTGCAGAGTATTAGGCAGAGAGTGGATGAGAGAGTTTTCTTCCCTGAAACTTCTGGGACTACAAGAAGCTCACAAGACTACAATTGTACAAATAGTTCCCATGGCCGCTACTACTGTCAACCACAGCTTCAAAATACTGATGACAATAATACAAAACCGCAGCAGCATTTCTTTGTTTTGGGTAATGATTTCAGGTCAATCAAAATCGAGAAAGAAAATGAAACCCAGAAGCCACTACGCCACTTCTTTGAAGAGTGGCCACCAAAGAGCACAGACTCTTGGCTTGATCTTGCATCCACCTCTTCAAGACTAGGAAATGGTAATTTATTGTTGTTACTACTCCAAATTTGTTCTTGGGTACCCTTTGTTTCTTACTAGATCTTTAAACCCATTTTTGTTTTCTTATATGTGCAGACCAGTTGAAGCCTCAATAATGAAACCTTTACATTGAAGCTAAAAAAGCGTACCAAATAGCTTTTGGTCTTTTACATGGGGGGAACCTTTTTTCTGTGTCAAAGAAGTGTGGACTCTATAATGTGAGCCAGAGGACTTTTGTCTTCTGTTTGTTGTTTTTTTTCTGGGCAGTATTTTTATTTTCTTCCTCCCAAGGAAACATGTTTGTGATTTGGAGACTTGGATTATCTGACGAGAAGGAACTTTATGTGTTTTTGGGCATAACCTGCTCACAGTTTTTACTTTCCCACTATAGGCTCTTGGTCTTACTATTTTCTATTACAGAAAACAAAAAAATATGTCCGAGTTACCAAAATAAAACATATTTGTATTTTAAATTACCGACTTGAAACATTTAGACATTCGATGACTAGTTTAGATGACTACAATTATTCAATGAATACAAGTTATATTAATCCAAATTTAAAAACCCACTCAGAAAGTGTTACATACATGATGAGCTTAAAAGCCGAAATTAGGCAAACAAAGAATTGAATTAATTTCGAACACCATTGTACTCAATCAGCAATCACTAATATGCGGTTAAGTGCAGGATCTTGGTCAAGACACAGAGTCACCTGTTTTAGCACTCGACAAGAGTATTGCTTCCCTGTAACATTGCATCCTCTTACCCAACACCTATCAAACATCACTCGACATAAACACAGTCACCTTATTTTCTGTTTTGTCTCCATTGCAGGAAACTATACACTACTCGGCTGTGGATGCATTCTTTCCCCTATCACACAAACAGCATCCAAAAGTTCAGCAGAAACACTATTGATGGGTGTAACTCAATCTGTTAAAAAGTAGAAACACCTACTCTCTAAACAAAGAATGGTTCATTCACAGCTTAGATGAGCCAAAAAAATGGTTCATACATATATTTCTCCACTGCATGACTGGCAGACACTGAAGTAGCCTAAAAATTCTGGTACTTGCTATATCCACCATGAGAATTTCATTTAAAGGCAGGAAAAAACTTCAACTGAATGAACTGAAAAAAAGCAGAGACTGACTCATTTTTGCATCACTGCTTTATTAGAATTAGTTTAGGATGAGTGATCCAAAATAAATTCGAAGAAACTAAAGAAATCAAAAAATCTATTCCCATGGAGTTTAAATGTCTTATCTCCCACTTCAGATATGGATTCACAGACAGGTTAAAGTGACCTGCCGTGACAATTAGCATCTGAAGTATTTGGTATGTCCTAAGCATTCACAAACAATCACAGGGATTCGGCAACATTTAGTCATCTCATCTCAACAAGTAATAAGCCTACAGACAACCTGATCTATTACACTAGCCACTCTGTCTAAATCTTCCCTTAATAAGTCAAAATGATGCATTTTGATGCTGTTTTGCAGTAGAAGAATTATACGAATAAGCAATGTGAAACAGAGCTGTTAGCCTAATGAACCTTCTCCTGACTAATAACACGCTGCATGAGATACGTGGATAAAATAAATGCAACATAAGTGATTCTCCATGAATATTTGTGAGAATGTAAAATAGAAGTTGAGAATTAGAAAATGCCACATGATGCTACGTCTATACCAATCTCGCTCTCTTTCTCTCTCTTTTCTTCCAATCTTATGGGGCTATCAGCCAGGCTTCGCTGTAAACTTTGCACCACCTCAGCCCTCTAATAAAATTCTTTACCATTCAAAGAATGAGACACACTAGAAAAAGAGGTTCAAGATGGAATAGATCATCGTTTCCCACTGAATCAAAATCATACAAAAAAATCTTGGCAGCATAGTTTATCTTCTCCACCAAAGCATCTAATCTACAACCTAACTCTACAAAGATAACAGAAATTACATCTACCAACTAAAGTAAATACAACTTCCCAAGCATAGTATCTTATAAGCTCTCAGAGCTATACCTTGATGAGTCAAACACAAACTAAATATTAAGTTATTAACAATTACGGAGAGACACAAAAACAACCATAACCATATTTATCCGTCAAGGCTTCATAAAAATTGCTTTCAATTGTTAAATAATCTCTAACACAACAAAATTAAGGATTTGCTCTCATTTGCATTATCAACATCAACCGTGTAGATAAACTAAATCAAAGACAAAAAAAAAAAAAAAAAAGCACCAGTGAAAGAAGAATATGACAATGCCAATCAATAATTACCCATTTCCCATGTACAGAGGAACTGCAGGACCCAAATCCAATCCTTCCACCAAACAATTCCACAACCAATAAAATCCACCAGCCTAATGCATCCGTCGACCAATCTTAACCGAGTAAAAATCCTCACTGTCGAGACCAAAGAATCCATGATAATACTCACAGGTATAGGATATTCATGTGCAAGTTTCGTATCTATTTCTGACCTTCAAAAGCTGCCTCCTCTTATAAACCAAGAACCCAACAACACCAATCTGCAAGATTCCGGCAAGACCAGCAAACAACAATCCAATTTTCTTCCCTGTATTGAGCTTGTTGCTTTTGGATGGTGGTGGTGGTCGCAGAGACCTCCTCCTCCTGTTTCTCTCCCCATACCCAAGGGGAGGAGGTGATGACAAATGCTTTGATGGCGGAGGAGGTGGAGTAGGAGATAGCGGCGGCCGTGGTGGAGGTGAAGTCGGCGGCTGAGATGGGGGCGGAGGTGAAGGTTGTGGCGGCATGGAAGGATGTGGAGGTGGTGGCGGCGTTAAAGGAGGTGGTGGTGAAGATGACGGCGGTGGCGTGGTAACGCTTGGTGGTGATTGTGGTGCTTCATTTTGTGGTTGTGAATCAACAGGAAGAGCAGAGATGACGAATACGAGCCCTAGTATTAGAAGATACAATGTCGCTGATGGTGATTCCATGAAAACCGTGGTTCGATACGAATAGGGGGGTATAGAAAGGGAATCCAATGTCTTCTCGCATCTGGGTTTGGCCCCCCAGATTCCTGATTTCCTCTGCTCTTGCCGGAAATTCAAGAGCTCGGAATTGAACATACCTGGGTGATCTCTGGTACTGGCTTTTGTATACTACAAACAAATCAATAAAAGGGTTCGATCCCAAATCCTTGATTTGCGCTTCAAGAATTAGGGTTCTTCAGAGATTTGGGTTTGGGCTTTTGGGGGTGAGTGATTTACAATCAGGGTCTTCCCGATTTCAGATTCACACAACAAAAAAAACGGAATGTGTGAAATGGGTTAATCCCAAATTCCACATTAATTCTCGGATGCACAAAATTACCAGGGCTCAGACATAACTCTCTTTTGGAGAAAGAAGGTTGGTAATGGTATCCAATGATCAAGTCACAGTCTTTTAGGGTCAAAATGGTATATGCAGCAATTGATGAGAAGATAATGACAATGATGATCAAAGTTCAACAATTGTAGTAACAGACATAGAAACAACAACGAAAGAAAGGGAGAACCAGCACACGACGACTTCAACGATTGGGACTAAATTTAGATAATTTGATTGCCTAGAAAAAAGTATTATAGCCCAAAAAGCGTGCTGGGAGTTGACACACCATGGATTGAGTGAGGAGGAAGGCAGAAAGAGAGGACTGAGAGGAGGTTTGGTCGTGTGACTTGTTAACAGGCGGCCACCATGAAAAAGTAAAATAAATTGGGTCCAGTTGCTGTATTGATTTTTTGTTATTGGACTTCCGGTCTGATAAGGCCCTTGAGTTTTTTGAATCTTGTAATTATCCACTCCTTTCATTTGGCCCATACAATTCAATTACTAGGTAGGGGATAAGACTTAAAGAGTAAGAGAAAAACCTCTCATATTTAAATTTTGAATCTACAAAAGAGTAAAATCTAATCTAAAGTTTTAAATTAATGATATTATTATTATTACCATTATTATTTAATACATATATATGTGTGTGTATTAATGAGATGTATCATTGATTGCGATTCTAAATAATTATAGTTTAAAAAATTAGTAATAATTTATGAATCCACTTATCACTTATGGTTGAAGACATTTAATATTATTTATATCAAAAGTGACCTCTAATCAACTATTGACACATGACACCATGGTGTCTGTAATTGGCCATGGTCAAGCAATCATTAGTGGATACGTGACAAGGGCAAAAATATTTCAAATTAACGTTTGTTCATTTTGTCGAAAATCTGACATTATATGAGTTGAAATCTAGGAGTTAGTTGGTGGAAATCAGGGATGTTTGAAGGAATATGTTTGAAAGGCTAAAATCAGGGCTAAAATTCATTTTTAGTATAAATTTTAGGATATTACTTTTCTTATTATTTTTGTTCTTCATGTTTTGTTATTTATTTTGCCTATTTTATTTGGTTTTCTATTTTTACGTAATTCTTTGTTTCTTAGTTTTGTCTATTTTATTTTGCCTATTTTGATTAACAAAAGTCACTCCTTATTCAATTTTTTTTTATTTTGCCTATTTTATTTTGTTTTCTACTTTTTCTTAATTTTTTGTTCTTATTTTGTTTTCTACACATCATGGAATCAAAGTTATTAATCATAGATTCAGTCGGAAAAAATAAAGATGATTATAATTAAATTATCTTTATTTTTTTTGATTGGGGGCCAACGATCAATTTGTTATAAACCTATAGTGTACTTAGCATAAATCACTTTCTTTAAGGCAATTTCTAACTAAGTAAAATTACAATACAACAAACCCTCCTAAGAAACTATTATTTCAGGCTTACAGATGCTAGTTGGATAGAATTCAACCAACTGAGAACCAATACAAACAAAATTGGGTCGGATTAGATAATACCACCTCGTATAGGGGACGATCAAGTAAACACACGAAACAAAATCAAAAACTCTAGTTATGGGAGCGTTACGCATCCCTAACAAATTTAGCCACAATCAACCATAACATGCAATTAGACAACGTAATAACGAAATTCAATGTAATTAGACAACGTAATAAAGAAATTCAATGTAATTAGAATACGTATTACTGTTATGGCTAGTTATGGAAGAAATTGTTAGGGATATATAAAGTTCTCGCTCTAGTTAATATCCCGAGTCTACATACAAACCAGCAACACAAGCAATAGGAACAAGAAAAGATAGTCCATAAAAAAAAAAAAAAAAAAACCTCAAAAAGAACAAATTTGATGAAGAAAGTCTCATCTCACTTTTCTTGCGAGGGTGGCATCATATATCTGCATCATTTACACCTTCAATTATGACCTGGGGCGTGCGGACTATGGCTACGTACGGCATCTATGTAGCGATGACGTGTATTCTTCTCATGGTATGGAGCTTCTAAACCAGAAATTCGACTTCCATAAATTCCCATAAGGAGCTAAGAAAAAAATATTATTGATCCGTAAACAGTCACCATGACTAACCACTTCTTCCTTGTTGAACTGTTAAGAAAACAAATGTTCAAAAATTATTGCAATACTTTTATTTAAAACTAAAATTATTTTTGAGTAATTCTTCAATCCAAAATAAGGGGAAAAGGAAAATAAAGAGAATTAATTACCAATCCATGAAATTGATCTAGAGATATATAGAAACTGTTTTTGTGAGTATTGTTCAAGGATATCAGTGCGTATTTATAGCAACTCTTCAAGAGGTAAGTCTTTTTATTTTTATTTTTTGTAGGATAGTAATGCTTGACCCACTTAATAATTAAGTGGTGTCGTATGTATTAAGCTTGCCACTTGACTATGAATATGACATTAATTTTTGGACTTTGAAGTAAGTGTTGCATGTAATTAATCAATGAGAATGGAATGGAAATTCAACCACTAGAGGAACAAGTTATTACAACAATCTCAAATGTGCTTGATGAGGTTGCGGATGTCCTTTGTGAAGGAACTAGGTCATACAAGAAGAGGGTGAATTGTGTTCATAAATTCCTATTAGGAACCTCTTTAATAAATTCGTCACACAAAACACAAAACACACGAGATAAATTTTACAAGATAAACAAATAAGCAAAACAATAATAAAAGCTGTAAAAGTGTGGGGAAGAAAAAGCAAACAACGATTTATAGTGACTCGCTCACTAGCTTAGGACTTTAAATCCACTAAAGGTGTGGTTTTACCAAACTTGCCACACAAACTTACACAAGGGCTTCTAGGTTACCCCCAACCTAGAGATTTCAAGTCAAGGTTACCCTCAAAAACGTGGACTTGAATATCTTTTTATTAAAAAAAATAGAAAGAAATGACAATGAGTATTTACAGTCTGCAATTCTATTGGTTAGTATCCCCTAGAGATATATAAGGAAGAAGCAGTCGTAGAATTTTCTCCAGTGTAAGTCAATGGTCCAAGTGCTATTTTGACTGAGATAATGTTTGACCCAGTCGAGCAATAGCATGATATGTATGAGGAAGACTAGACTGCCATTAGTCTATGAATATGGAGTCAAGTTTACGCAAAAATGCTAGGATCTCTATAAATGAGATCATAGTCATCCCAGTTTTGAATCTTGTCTCTTGATTGATGTAAATGTATGGGTGATTAGACCTCTAAATTGAGGTTCCAATGTCCTCTAATTGGGGTGTTCTAATATTTAGTTAATGTTATTATGTGTGTTTTAGTTTAATTATTCACTTACAAGTGTTTTCCATTGGTTTTGTATAAATTAGACCTTGTTCAGGCAAGTTAAAGCACTTTTTGGGCATTTTTGCTGTGAGGTGTCTGGACACCTCCCAAGGTGTTCAGACAGATACTGTTTGGACACCTAAGGGGTCTCTGGATTCTTCATTTTGAACAATGAAATAGAGCCTTCAAAGAGAACTTGGGTCTCTGGATTCTTCATTTTGAACAATGAAATAGAGCCTTCAAAGAGAACTTGATGAAGACCAAGTGTCCATACACCTTCTGAAGCTGTCCGGACACCCTGTCACGAACCTACACTTTCAAGATAGAATTTTGATACCAGATATAAGATTTGGAAGGGACAAAATAAGGAAATGGTTAATTCGAGTTTAACCGGGACTCCAAAAGCAATAATTGAATAAAGGTTTTTTTATCCGCTAACCTTTTATTGATAATGCATGAGCTTAAATACAAGAAAGCACAAACTACTTCCACCAAATCAGGTGACGTGATTTGGTTACAACTGCAAATATTGGAAAGCAACAAAATAGGAAATAACAAATGATTCCTAAAGACTAGGTTCTTCTAAAAGACTTATTCTCAGCTTCTCTCACGAAGGGCACCCATAACAAATCCCCCTCCCTTAAACCTTGCCCACAAGGTTAGGATACCTTCTCTTCATATCAAGGAGACGTTCCCATGTAGCTTCAGTAACCGATTGCCCCTCCCAACGAGTTAGAACTTCTTGAATTTTGCGGCTCCCGACACGACTGATACGGTGATCCAATACTTCTTGAGGAATAGGGTCTGGTATTGATGCATTGGACATGGTAGGGAGAATCGTTTGGGGAACTACTTGATTTCCGACTTTCTTCTTGAGCTGGGAAGCATGAATGACTGGATGAATACGAGAAGAGGACGGTAAGTCTAACTTGTATGCAACTGCACCAACCTGTTGTAGAATTTGGTAGGGACTATAAAATCGTGGAGACAACTTAAGTGATCTGCGAAAGGCTATTGAAGTTTAACGATAAGGCTGCAGCAGAAGATAAACCTACTCTCCAGGTTGAAATTCGCGTTCCGTACTACGACGATCAGCCATATGTTTCATACGTTGTTGGGCATTGGCAAGGTTTTCCTTGATGAGCGACAAAATCTGTTCTCTTTGTTGCAATGGTTGATCAATCTCATCCATTAGGGATGTTCCAGCAGCATAAGAAACAAGTCGTGGAGCTTGGTACTTATAGACTGCCTCAAATGGGGACATTCCAATAGCAGTGTGAAAATTTGTGTTATGCCACCATTCAGCCAAAGTAAGCCAACGAACCCAATCTTGAGGTCTATTCCCAGCAAAACATCTCAAGTAATTCTCAAGACACCGGTTAGTAACTTCAGATTGCCCGTCAGTTTGCGGATGGTAGGAAGAGCTATAATGCAAGTTCGTACCATGAAGACGAAACAATTCACGCCAAAAGTCACTCAAGAATATTTTATCTCTGTCACTGACAATGGTTTTAGGCAAACCATGAAGCTTAAAAATATTGTCAAAAAATAGTCGAGCCACAGTAACTGCACTATAGGGATGAGATAATGCAAAAAAATGGGCATATTTAGAGAGACGACCCACAACAACCAAGATAACATCTTTACCCAAAGATTTAGGCAAACCTTCAATGAAGTCCATAGCAATCTCTGTCCAAATTTGGGATGGAATTGGAAGTGGTTGCAAGAGGCCACTTGGCGCTGAATTTTGGGGCTTCACCTTACTACAAACATCACATTCTCGCACAAATTGCTTAATTTGAGAAGTCATACCGGTCCAATAAAAATCTCGAGTGATCCGTCTCAAGGTTTGGTGAAAACCAGAGTGGCCTCCACTAGGCCCTGCATGTAGCTCATGTAAAATAGATTGGCGAGTAGGAGAGGTCCGATCAAGACATATGCGACCTTTATAAAATAGCAAACCATTCTTGATGGCATACTGAGCATGAGAAAGTTTACCAGCACTAAGGGAAGCCAATTTCTGTTGAATTTCTGGAGAAGAAGGATATTTATCTCGGATCGAATCTATCCATGTTGGAATGACTGAGCTGAGAGAGAGACATTCCGGGAGGCGAGATAAAGCATCTGCAGCTTGATTGGAGGAACCACTTCGATATTCAACCTGAAAGTCATAGCCAATCAATTTTGTTATCCACCTTTGCTGGAATGGAGTGCCGATGCGTTGTTCTAGAAGATACTTAAGACTTTGATGGTCTGTACGTATCGTGAACTTGCTGCCCAACAAATAAGGTATCCATTTTTGCACTGCTATCACCAGCGCCAAGAACTCTTTGTCATAGGTAGATAATGACAGTTTACTACCGGACAAAGCAGTGCTAAGAAAGGAGATAGGCCTTCCATGTTGTGTAAGAACAGCCCCAATGCCAACGCCGAAAGCATCGCACTCGATAGTGAATGGTGTTGGACCTATGGTCCTATATGTCTAATTTTGATGATATTAAATCATTTATAAATGATAATGAAACATTAAAGCAATATTTGATTTATATGAATTGAATTTAAATGACTATATATTTTTGAGATAGTGCTGGAAATTAAGTTTTGAAAACAAACATACATGAACTAAGTTAGAGCATTAATTTTCCAATTATCATATCTTAACCAACTTAGGTCGAAATGACTTGAAACTTGAACCACATGCACATGAAGGCTTAATATATGTTCTAGGACTATAATCATGAGAAATTAAGTGCATCACATATATATTTGGTCATATGCTTAAATTCCGCCAAAACTAGGTTTTACCTAATTTTGTGCATATGTGTTCTTTGTGAACGTGGTGAACCAAATGAACTCCGATTTAAATGAAATTTCGTGTGCATCTTAGTTTCATCACTATGAACATATTTTATTTAGTAAAGTTCAAGAGAAAAGGTCATTTACACTGAGTTTGCAAAATGACTTTGAATTTACACTTAGAATTTATCGGTTTTACTATTAGTGATCAAATTGCTTGGTTGAGTGACCAAACGATTTCCGATTGTTATGAAATTTTACATGGACATTATACTACATATAAAATGATTTATCATGCAGTAATATGAATTTTTTGGGTTGTTTTTCTAATGTAATTAACCTATGCGCTCTATATGAAGCTCTTTGAGCTTACATGCAATTGGGGAGTTCTACCTCCTATTTCCTTGTAGGTTAATCATCATTGTGGTCTCATATGGCTCAGAATTCAGTATGTTCAAGAGTGGTCGAAGTCCAGTTTCTAAGAATGAGCTTGGAGCTCTAGGAAACTATGAAAAATCCTATATTTGCCAACTTTCCACTAAGGCACTTTATCAAGTTGAATGAATCAAACATTGAGGCTATTGGTTGTGGTCTTCATGGAGATACAACTCTTTTCAAACATGTGGGACAAACCTTGTCCTCTCTATCATTAGTGATATATTCTTGTTTGACATTTTCACTCAAGACATGTGCTACCAAGAAAGTTAGGTTGGTGCAATCAAACAAGATCCTTGACATTTTCACTCAAGACATGTGCTACCAAGAAAGTTATGTTGGTGCAATCAAACAAGATCCTTGACTATGGGATCACTTTTGAAGTCTTTGATTCAAAATGAAGGGACAAGATGGCATAGTACAATCTACATCCATGGCTGAGAATTAAAGAGAGTTTGAATGGTCAAGATTTGAAGACATACATTGATCAAATGGTTGTGCATAAGACAACTTTCTTGCTTGCAATTTTTGACTTAAAAAAAGGAGCATGTGCAACGTCTATATGCTCTATGGTGGAGATTTGTTTGCTCAAATCATCAATGACCAAGATTAGGAGCTGCAATGGATGGTAGAGATCAACTCTTGAAATTTGATCCAATGGCTGCAAGCATAGGAGAGAATTGCCTTTAAAAGAAGATCTTCCCTTTCATACAACTTGGAGAAGCAAATTGAAAAATTATCCTTGAGAGAAACCTCTTGCTATCAAGTTCATCAATCATCAAGCATTCTTGCTATTTGCTACAACAATCTTCTCCAATACAAGCCTCTACAATCAAGGACTTCTCACTACTCTTGCTTTTGCAAAAGGGAAGTTCCTATATCCTTTAGGCTTTGTTTACTTACAATCTAAACCTCTCTTGTTCTTAAAATCCTATCTTTGAGAGTGTTGCTGTAATCTTGAGAGTTCCATACCAAATACCTTTGAGGTAACCTGTGAGAACCTTGGCTGAAAATCCCATTGAGAAATTCCCTTTGTTAGGGGAAATTGTAAACATTGAAGTTTGAGGGAGTTCTTAGAAACCCTTGGTGTAAGGAGTTTTGTGGGTCTCTTAAAACCACACCTTAGTGGAGTTGGGAAAATCCTAGGTTGGTGAATCTAGGTAGTAGACGTAGGAGAAGGGTCTCCAAACTACTATAAATAGCTGTGTTGATTTCTTTGTTTATTTGTTTATATTTACTACTTGTTTCAAACTGCAGGATTTTCAAAACCCTAATCTGTCCGAGATTAGCAGACTGCCTTAAACTTTGAATTTTGATCTGAAATTTTGATATAGTGTTTATTAAGGTGTTGTGACATTGCATATAAAATTTCGTTGCATTTTGACATCATTTGATAGGTAAAATCTGAGTTGAAAAATCTGTGTGCAGTGTGTTGCTTGAAAATCTGTTTTGTGCAATTCTTGATTATTTGATATTTGGTCATTCACTATATTGTATCACATCTTGCATTGGATTGAATATTGATTAGGAAAATCATTAGAGTCCAAATTTGTGTGCTACTTGTTAATTGCCATTAATTTGTTTAAATTGAAAAAGGGATTCCAATTGGAATTTGGGGACACAATTCACCCCCCCTCTTGTGTTAAACTCGATCCGTCAATTGGTATCGAAGCAGGTTAGCTAAAACTAGGAGTTATATCCTATTTGGCATATTTATGGCAAATATTAATTCTTATGGTGAGGCCGAAGGCCTATCCATGAATAGACCACCATTTTTCAATGGCTTGCAATACGGTTTTTGGAAAAATATGATGAAAATTTTTATAAATTCCATTGATTATGATTTGTGGGAAGTTGTAGAGAATGGTCCTTATGTTCCTAGGAAACTTTTGGGTGATGAGATGGTAGATAAGGAAAAGAGTGAGTTTACTAAGGAAGATAAGAGATTACTTAGCCTAAATAATAAGGCAATCAACACTTTGCACATTGCACTTATTAGGAGTGAATTTGATTACATAGCTCAATGTAAGAGTGCAAAGGAGATTTGGGATATGTTAGAGTTGAAGCATGAAGGAACAAGTCAAGTGAAGGACTCTAAGATAAACATGCTAGTCACCGAGTTTGAGACCTTTAGAATGAAGAAGGGTGAGAGCATTAGGGAGATGTTTTCTAGACTTACTTGCATATGTAATGAATTAGAAGCTTTGAACAAACCATATGAGGAAGTTGATAAGGTCCAAAAGATTCTTAGGAGTTTACCTAGGATTTGGAAAGATAAGGTAGTAGCCATTAAAGAGGCTAAAGACCTTAGGAAGCTTAAGATAGAGGAATTAATAGGAAGTCTAATGACACATGAGTTGGAGATGTCAAGATTAGATGAGGAAGATGCACCACCTAAGAAAAATGGCTTAGCTCTTAGGATCAATAGTGACACTAGTTCGGATTCTAGTGATGATGATAGTGAAATAGGGGCAGCCCTATTAGCTAAGCATTTCAAGAAGTTCTTGAAGATGAACAAACGTGGAGGATTCAAGAATAGAAAGGCTTTTAAAGAAAAGAGAGAGGAGATAGAGAAAGAAAAGAGTACTTGCTTTAAGTGTGGCAAAGTAGGTCACTTTATGGCCGATTGCCCTAAGCTTCAAAAGAAGAAGCATAAGGAATATAGAGAGAAAGAGAAGAAGAAGGACAAAGGGAAGAAGGAGAAGAAGGCATTCAAGGCCACTTGGGATGATTCTTCATCATCATCTTCAAGTGATAGTGAAGAGGAACTCCAAGCCAACTTGTGTCTCATGGCAAATGAGGAAGAGGAAGTGTCCTCATCAAATTCGGATGAGATGGTAACATCTTCTAAACCTTCTTATGATGAGCTCTCTTGTGTTTATGATGAACTTTATATTGCTTATGATAAATTGATGCATAAACACAAGCATGCTAAGAAAGAAGTTAGTAGACTTTCTAAAGTAGAAAAAATGCATCTAAATGAGTGTTGTGATTTGAAATCTAAATATGATGATGTATGTTTTTCACTTGATGCATTAGTTCAAGAAAATGAGGATTTAAAAAATCAATTGAAAACATGTGTTAATTCTAGTAACATTGCATCATCTAGCAATTCACATGACTTAGATGCTTTGCATGCTAGGATTCATGAGCTAGAAGGTGAGTTGGATACATGGGATGATCATGAGTGCATTATTATGCCTAACTCTTCTTCTCTACAAAAAGAGCTTGATATGGCCAATGAGAAATACAATATGCTTGAAAAACAATTTTCAAAATTTTCTATGAGTTCTTCTAAATTGGATGAACTTCTTGCATCTCAAAGACATTATCTTGACAAGAGTGGATTAGGATATGATCCTATGAAACTTAAGGACACCCTAGAGGCTAAGGAGGTCACGGTCAATGTGAACAAAAATGGTACCTACCCCAAGGGTAAGGCTAATGTTCCTAAGGGAACTACACCTAGGAAGAGAAAAATTTATGTGAAGAAGGTTTGGGTGCCTAAAGGGTTGAATGACTTTGAAAAGAAAGCATATGTGATGAGAACTTTCAAAATTGATGCATATGCCTTTATTGCTACTAACCCCAAAGGATCCAAAGTTTGGATACCTAAGGTATATTAAACATGTGTTTATCTAGGTGTGCTTAAAATCCAAATCCGAATCATGCAAATGGTATTTGGATAGTGGTTGTTCTAGACACATGACGGGAGATGCTTCATTATTCACATCCTTTGAAGCAAATAAGAATGGAGGATTTGTGACCTTTGGAGACAAGGTCAAAGGTAAGATCCTAGGCTTGGGATCCATAGGTAACTCTTCTTTCTCCCTTAGTGAAGTAAGATTGGTTGAAAATTTATCTTTTAATTTATTGAGTGTTAGTCATTTAGCCGATAAAGGCTTTGATATTCTTTTCAAAAATGATAAATGTTATGTGTTTGATGTTTATGGTAATGTTGTGAAATTAGGAAGTAGAAGTGGTGATATGTATGTAATGCATTTTGATGCTATGAAAAATTCTAAAATATCTTGCTTGCTTGCTAAGAATGATGATGCTTTGCATTGGCATAGAAGATTAGGTCATATCGGAATGTCTACATTGAAAAAGTTGTGTGCCAATGAACTTATTAGAGGATTGCCTAAGTTAAATTTCAATGTTGAACATGTTTGTGATGTTTGTGTTAGGGGTAAACAAACTAAAGAGTCTTTTAAGCCTAAACTTGATATTAGTACTTCTAGGCCTCTAGAATTGTTACATATGGATTTATTTGGTCCTAGTAGAGTTAGGAGTCTAGGTGGAAAATACTATGCATTTGTTATTGTGGATGATTATACTAGATTTACATGGTGTTTGTTTCTTGTGCATAAAAGTGATGCATTGCATGCTTTTGAAAACTTACTTAGGAGATTGCAAAATGAGCATAACTTAAAAGTTTCAAAAATTAGAAGTGACCATGGAGGTGAATTTGAAAATGCTAATTTTGATTCTTTGTGTGCTTCTTTTGGTATTAAACATGAGTTTAGTGCTCCTAGGACACCTCAACAAAATGGGGTTGTAGAAAGGAAGAATAGAACTTTACAAGAACTAGGAAGAACCATGCTTCTAGAATATAATCTTCCTAAATATTTTTGGGCCGAAGCTACTAGTAATGCATGTTATGTGAGTAATAGACTTAGCATTAGAAAAGGATTAAAGAAAACTCCTTATGAACTCTTGTATGGCAAGAAACCTAAAGTAGATTACTTTAAGGTTTTTGGTGCTAAATGTTTTATTTTAAATACCAAAGACAATTTGGATAAATTTGATGCAAAGAGTGACATTGGAATATTTTTAGGATATTCATCATCATCTAAAGCATATAGAGTATTTAACTCTAGAACTAAAATTGTGGAAGAAAGTGTAAATGTTAAATTCGATGATATGACCACACTTGCTCCAAATGTTCGTGTAGAAAATAATTTTTCAGATTTGGAACATCCTTTGAAGCACAAAAATGAAGGTACACATGGAGTACAATTGCTAGAAGAAGATGAAGATGATGTCCCTTTGGTGGAGAACTTAAGGGAGATGAATATCTCAAATGAAGAAACACCACCAAATGAAGAAAGTGAAGGTGAACCCGAGGGAAATGAAGAACCAAAAGAAGCTGAAAATGCTATGGAACAACCGGGTGTTCACAAATACAAGGTGATGAAGTCTCATCCAAAAGAACTAATTATTGGAGACTTGCATCAAGGAAGGCAACTAAGAGCCAAAAGGGACTCTACGGTCAATTCTAATCCTTTAAACTCTTTTGCCATGCTTTCTTTAGTAGAGCCTAAAAATGTACGTGATGCTTTGCATGATGATGATTGGGTGTATGCCATGCAAGAGGAGTTAGAACAATTTGAGAGAAGTAAGGTTTGGACTCTTTGTCCTAAACCTAAAGACCACACCATTATAGGAACAAAATGGGTCTATAGGAATAAGATGGATGAAAATGGTAATGTAACTAGGAACAAAGCTAGATTAGTGGCCCAAGGATATTGCCAAGAAGAGGGCATTGACTTTGATGAAACCTTTGCATCCGTTGCAAGGTTAGAGGCTATTAGATTATTGCTTGCATTTGCATGTTACAAAAATATCAAACTTTTTCAAATGGATGTGAAAAGTGCATTTTTAAATGGTGTGATAAATGAGGAAGTTTATGTTAAACAACCTCCCGGATTTGAAAGTAAGAAATTTCCAAACCATGTTTACAAACTAGACAAGGCTTTATATGGTTTAAAACAAGCTCCTAGAGCTTGGTATGAAAGATTGTCTAAGTTCTTGCTTGAAAATGGTTTTCAATGTGGTAGTATTGATGATACTTTGTTTATTAAATACAAAGGTCTTGATATGCTAATTGTGCAAATATATGTTGATGATATTGTGTTTGGTGCTACATTAGAATCTATGTGTGAAGATTTTGCATTATGCATGAAGAATGAATTTGAAATGAGTATGATGGGTGAGTTGACTTACTTTCTAGGTTTACAAATTAAACAAACCCCACTTGGCACTCACATTAGTCAAACTAAGTATACAAATGAGATATTAAAAAGGTTTGGCATGGATATTTCTAAAGGTTCATCCACACCTATGGGAGTGGGAACCAAATTAGAACCCGACCTAGATGGTAATGATGTTGATCAAAAGAGATATAGGTCAATGATTGGTAGTTTACTTTACTTGACCGCATCTAGGCCCGATATTATGTTTAGTGTTTGCATGTGTGCAAGATTTCAATCTAATCCTAAGCAAACACATCTCATGGCCATAAAGAAGATTCTTAGGTACTTAAAAGACACACCTTCCCTAGGGTTGTGGTATGATAAGAAATCTTCATTTGACTTGCATTCATTTGTAGATGCCGACTTTGCGGGTTGCAAAATAAATAGGAAAAGTACTAGTGGTACTTGTCAATACCTAGGAAATATGCTCATATCTTGGTTCTCCAAGAAGCAAACATGTGTTGCTTTGAGCACTACCGAAGCCGAATATATGGCTATTGGTAGTTGTACTTGCCAATTGCTTTGGATTAAACAACAAATGCTTGATTTTAATATGGAATTTTCAAACATTCCAATTCTTTGTGATAACATAAGTGCCATACATTTGTCTAAGAATCCTAGATATCATGGTAAAGCTAAGCATATAGACATTAGACATCATTTCATTAGAGATCATGTTGCTAAAAAGAACATTGTGCTTGAACATGTAGAAGGGGAACATAATATTGCCGATTTGTTCACTAAACCTTTAGCTAAGGATAGATTCATAAAACTAAGAAATGCATTGGGTTTGTGTGAAGCACCTTGAGAGCATATTACTTGAATGCATATCCTTGTTTGATTGATATCCCAAGATTGAACTTGAATGCTTATTATATTTTCTTGGTGATATGTGCTTATAAGCTAAATGTATAAATTGGTATGCATGATTGAAGGGGGAGTAACCTAGTGTCATTAGGAGGCCATGGGTCACTTAGTGTGATAGGCTCCAAATTAGGTCACTTAGGTTCTATTAGTTCAATTGGTGTGTAGCCATGATTATTTGTTGATGAGAACAAGTTTTGATATTATTTGAAGAATGTTTATGGTCTTAAATCACTTTTGTGATAAAATCTCAAAAATGCTTATAAATCTTTTACAAAACTTGCATCAACCCCTTAGTTCTCCACTTTTTGATTTATTACAAAAAGGGGGAGAGACATGATGTTGCATTAAAATCATTTGCCAAAATGCATATATAGGCATAACTTAAGGGGGAGTGTATATGCCATGATTGGGAGAGAATAGATGTTAAAGTAAGGGGGAGCTAAGCTTACTTAACTAAAGTTGTGTATGAGTTTCAAAAGTGTTTTAAATTGATATCATTAAGCTTTTTAATGCACTTTGAATTGATATTAAATTCAATTACAATCAAATAGACATTTATATCATGCATGTTTTGTAATCATCAAAAAGGGGGAGATTGTTGGACCTATGGTCCTATATGTCTAATTTTGATGATATTAAATCATTTATAAATGATAATGAAACATTAAAGCAATATTTGATTTATATGAATTGAATTTAAATGACTATATATTTTTGAGATAGTGCTGGAAATTAAGTTTTGAAAACAAACATACATGAACTAAGTTAGAGCATTAATTTTCCAATTATCATATCTTAACCAACTTAGGTCGAAATGACTTGAAACTTGAACCACATGCACATGAAGGCTTAATATATGTTCTAGGACTATAATCATGAGAAATTAAGTGCATCACATATATATTTGGTCATATGCTTAAATTCCGCCAAAACTAGGTTTTACCTAATTTTGTGCATATGTGTTCTTTGTGAACGTGGTGAACCAAATGAACTCCGATTTAAATGAAATTTCGTGTGCATCTTAGTTTCATCACTATGAACATATTTTATTTAGTAAAGTTCAAGAGAAAAGGTCATTTACACTGAGTTTGCAAAATGACTTTGAATTTACACTTAGAATTTATCGGTTTTACTATTAGTGATCAAATTGCTTGGTTGAGTGACCAAACGATTTCCGATTGTTATGAAATTTTACATGGACATTATACTACATATAAAATGATTTATCATGCAGTAATATGAATTTTTTGGGTTGTTTTTCTAATGTAATTAACCTATGCGCTCTATATGAAGCTCTTTGAGCTTACATGCAATTGGGGAGTTCTACCTCCTATTTCCTTGTAGGTTAATCATCATTGTGGTCTCATATGGCTCAGAATTCAGTATGTTCAAGAGTGGTCGAAGTCCAGTTTCTAAGAATGAGCTTGGAGCTCTAGGAAACTATGAAAAATCCTATATTTGCCAACTTTCCACTAAGGCACTTTATCAAGTTGAATGAATCAAACATTGAGGCTATTGGTTGTGGTCTTCATGGAGATACAACTCTTTTCAAACATGTGGGACAAACCTTGTCCTCTCTATCATTAGTGATATATTCTTGTTTGACATTTTCACTCAAGACATGTGCTACCAAGAAAGTTAGGTTGGTGCAATCAAACAAGATCCTTGACATTTTCACTCAAGACATGTGCTACCAAGAAAGTTATGTTGGTGCAATCAAACAAGATCCTTGACTATGGGATCACTTTTGAAGTCTTTGATTCAAAATGAAGGGACAAGATGGCATAGTACAATCTACATCCATGGCTGAGAATTAAAGAGAGTTTGAATGGTCAAGATTTGAAGACATACATTGATCAAATGGTTGTGCATAAGACAACTTTCTTGCTTGCAATTTTTGACTTAAAAAAAGGAGCATGTGCAACGTCTATATGCTCTATGGTGGAGATTTGTTTGCTCAAATCATCAATGACCAAGATTAGGAGCTGCAATGGATGGTAGAGATCAACTCTTGAAATTTGATCCAATGGCTGCAAGCATAGGAGAGAATTGCCTTTAAAAGAAGATCTTCCCTTTCATACAACTTGGAGAAGCAAATTGAAAAATTATCCTTGAGAGAAACCTCTTGCTATCAAGTTCATCAATCATCAAGCCTTCTTGCTATTTGCTACAACAATCTTCTCCAATACAAGCCTCTACAATCAAGGACTTCTCACTACTCTTGTTTTTGCAAAAGGGAAGTTCCTATATCCTTTAGGCTTTGTTTACTTACAATCTAAACCTCTCTTGTTCTTAAAATCCTATCTTTGAGAGTGTTGCTGTAATCTTAAGAGTTCCATACCAAATACCTTTGAGGTAACCTGTGAGAACCTTGGCTGAAAATCCCATTGAGAAATTCCCTTTGTTAGGGGAAATTGTAAACATTGAAGTTTGAGGGAGTTCTTAGAAACCCTTGGTGTAAGGAGTTTTGTGGGTCTCTTAAAACCACACCTTAGTGGAGTTGGGAAAATCCTAGGTTGGTGAATCTAGGTAGTAGACGTAGGAGAAGGGTCTCCAAACTACTATAAATAGCTGTGTTGATTTCTTTGTTTATTTGTTTATATTTACTACTTGTTTCAAACTGCAGGATTTTCAAAACCCTAATCTGTCCGAGATTAGCAGACTGCCTTAAACTTTGAATTTTGATCTGAAATTTTGATATAGTGTTTATTAAGGTGTTGTGACATTGCATATAAAATTTCGTTGCATTTTGACATCATTTGATAGGTAAAATCTGAGTTGAAAAATCTGTGTGCAGTGTGTTGCTTGAAAATCTGTTTTGTGCAATTCTTGATTATTTGATATTTGGTCATTCACTATATTGTATCACATCTTGCATTGGATTGAATATTGATTAGGAAAATCATTAGAGTCCAAATTTGTGTGCTACTTGTTAATTGCCATTAATTTGTTTAAATTGAAAAAGGGATTCCAATTGGAATTTGGGGACACAATTCACCCCCCCTCTTGTGTTAAACTCGATCCGTCAAATGGTTGTTGAAAATCTGGTAAGGCCAGCACAGGGGGTTTCGCCATGATCTGTTTGAGATGGTGGAAAGCACAATCAGCTGCATGTGACCACTGGAAAGCATCTTTTTTCAGCAAATTTGTGAGTGGAGCTGCAAGTATCCCATAATTGCGGATGAACCGGCGATAGTAACCGGTGAGACCTAGGAACCCACGCAAGGCTCTCAAGGTTTTTGGTGTAGGCCAGCTTAGAATACAATCAATCTTTGAATGATCCACCTCGACCCCATTAGCCGACACCACATGACCCAAATAATCAATCCGAGTACATGCAAAGGAGCATTTGGAGAGCTTGGCATAAAGCTGATGTTGGTGTAGGATTTCCAGCGCATGCCGAAGATGAAGTAGATGATCTGCCAGACATTTACTATAGACAAGGATATCATCGAAAAAGACGAGGATAAATTTACGTAAGTGGGGACGAAATACCTCATTCATTAAACTTTGAAAGGTGGATGGTGCATTCGTAAGACCAAAGGGCATCACGAGAAATTCGTAGTGACCCTCATGTGTTCGAAAGGCAGTCTTATGGATATCCTCTTTTGCAACTCTGATTTGATAATAACCAGAACGCAAATCAAGTTTGGAAAATACTATAGCACCATGGAGCTCATCTAATAATTCATCCATAACAGGTATTGGAAAACGATCCTTGATGGTGTAGTGATTCAAAGATCGGTAATCGACACAAAGATGCCAAGTGCCATCTTTTTTCTTGACCAACAAAATTGGAGAAGAATATGAACTCTGACTATGGAGGATGATTCCATCTTGGAGCATTTCTCGAATCAATTTTTCGATCTCTGATTTTTGGGCATGGGCACATCGATAGGGGAGAACATTCACGGGTTGCGCATTTGAGGCAAGGCATATATGATGATCATGCGATCGGGAGGGTGGGAGACCGCTTGGAGTGCTGAAGACAGATTCAGATTCAGCAAGTAAAAGGCGAACATCTGAAGGAATAGTCCCCTCCATTGGTAGGTAATCTGAAGCACTTGTTGATAGAGAATATAACAAATACCCATCATTAGAATGTGATCCCAACTTTTGCGGAGAGTTGCAAGTGGAGTAAGAAGGCATTTTGGAAGAATTGCCAAATATTTGTCTGGGGACGCCCAATAATGTAAACTTCATCCACAGATGCTTAAAGTCCCATAAGATTGGACCCAAATTTTGTAGCTAGTGAGTTCCTAACACTGCATCACAACCACCAAGTGATAAAAGATAAAAGTACACAGTAAGTGGAATACCTTGAATAGTTAGCTGAGTATTCACACATCGACCCATGCTTTGTAGTTTGTCTCCATTTGCAACCATTACATCAAACCGGCCATCTGAATCAACATGAAGTGGTGTTCCTTTGACCATTTGTGGGTCCAAAAAATTATGAGTGGAACCCGTATCAATGAGAATAGAAAGAGGTTTATGATAGAGATGACCTGTCACCCTCATTGTTTGAGGCATTTGGGATCCCGTTGTACACACCAAATTCCTCAGTGTAAATTAAAATACACTTAAAATTTGATATAAATTACAAATATTTAAATCAAAGTGGACTTGATCTCTTCTTTTGACGTATTCCACACGAATACAAAATCCTCCGATTTTTAGTTGAGTGCTTCAAACAAATTCTACGAATTTGTAATAAAATCCAGTTGGATTTGAGTGTTGGACTTGAATTTGGGATTTGATTATCGGACTTGAGACTTGATGGAATTCTAAGAATTCTGGATTTAGAGAACTTGAACTTCACTTCAGGGACTTGACTTAGACTTGAGACTTGAAGGAATTCTAAGAATTCCGGATTTAAAGAACTTGGACTTTTCACTTCCGGGACTTGACTTGGATTTGAGACTTGAAGGAATTCTAAGAATTCCGGATTTAGAGAAGAAATTTGAGAGAGTCTTTAGATAGTTTCTCTCTACTCCTCCTCTTTTTTTTTTTTCAAATGAGCTTGGTATTTATAGGCAAAGGGAGAAGTGGAATTTACTTATGTTCTCTTGGCCTTAACCCTTGACATTAAGGGTATTGTAGAGAAATCACTTAATCAATGATTATCCCTTTAATTTTATTTTTATTTTATTTGAATTTGATTTGATTTGTATTTATCTTAGATTTTATCCATTTAACAATATTTTGGGCTTCATAAATTATTTTAATTTAGAGCTCACTATTTTATTTAATTGGGCTGCAAATTTTTTGTGTCTACACCCGTCATGGCATGTAAGGAAATTGCAGGAACATTACCATCTAGATCTACGGTTTCATCAGAACAATCCATATCATCATCGGTAGGTGGTAAAACATCTAGCATATAGAGAGTTTGTGATTTACAACGATGTCCGGGCCGGAATTTTTCATCACAGTAATAACAAAGCCCACGATCACTGCGGTCCTTCATTGCGTCATAGGAAATTTTTTTGATTGGTGGAGTGGGAAGTGGTGTATTTTCGCTGGTAGGAATACTTGTGGTGGAGGTTGTAAAAGTTGGGCGGGTGGGTGGCCGGACAGAAGGAAAATTTCGAGGTTTAGCTAAAAGGTGGGCTTCTTGGGTCCTTGCCAATCCGATAGCCTCTGTGAGAGTGCGAGGGCGCAGCAGCTTTAACATCATACGAATTCCATCCTTCAAGCCGCTGATGAAACAATGCAAAAGAAAGTCATCGGACAACCCAGTTACACGATTGGAAAGAATTTCAAACCTCTTTTGATATTCAGCGACTGTCGTGGTTTGGCGCAGTTTTGCTAGTTCCCCAGCTGGGTCCTCAAATTCGGTGGGTCCAAACCGCCTTTCTAGTGCTTGAACAAAGTCTTGCCAGTCCGTCACTGCACCTGTATGCTGCAACCATTTAAAGAATTGCAAAGCGTCTCCTTTCAAATGGAAGGATGCCAAAAGAATTCTTTGGGGTTGAGGAATTTGATAGTAGAGGAAATATTGTTCTGCCTGCAATATCCAACCAGTAGGTTCGTCTCCCCCATCATATTTCATCAATTCAACTTTTGGTTTATGGGTGTGTTGAGTGGGTGCTGGCGGAGGTCGTGATGGTTGGGATGATTGTGTTAAGGTTGTGTCTTTCATCTGAAGAGCAAGTCCAGCGAGCTGTGCACGAATCTCCTCCATAAAGCCTTCGATATTCGCTTGGCGACCTTCAATATGTGAGATTGCAGCATTATGTTGGGAGACAGCTTCAATAAGCTCTTTAAGGCGTGTTGGGGGACCAGTGTTGTCAGCCATGGAGGTTCGTTGGCTTCGATACCAATTTGATACCAGATATAAGATTTGGAAGGGACAAAATAAGGAAATGGTTAATTCGAGTTTAACCGGGACTCCAAAAGCAATAATTGAATAAAGGTGTTTTTATCCGCTAACCTTTTATTGATAATGCATGAGCTTAAATACAAGAAAGCACAAACTACTTCCACCAAATCAGGTGACGTGATTTGGTTACAACTGCAAATATTGGAAAGCAACAAAATAGGAAATAACAAATGATTCCTAAAGACTAGGTCTTCTAAAAGACTTATTCTCAACTTCTCTCATGAAGGGCACCCATAACAAATTTTGGGGGAGTTTTTGGGCATATCTCAATTGTAACCAATAGGAGACGGTTCTGTAAGGGTAGATAAGTATTTTTAGACACAAAAGAGGGCTAAAACCCTAATTGTTCTCATTATTCTCTCATTTAGCCACCATAGGAGTAGTGTAGATTTAGTTTCTCTCTAAGTTTTCTTTGTTGTTTTTGATTCCTCTCTTTGATTTTGTGTAAACACTTGTTTAGATGACAATAAATTTATTGTTTTCTCTAGTTTCTAATACCGAAGGGTGGATACAAGTTTCGATTACTCAAGGTATGTCTAAAGAGTCGTAGCTTTGATCTCTCTCTTTCAATTTTGTGATAGTTGTGTATTTGGGTGCATGAGAATATCATGTTTATTGTGTTTTTGGATTGTATAGTTTAGGGATTCAATTTAATATGCTTGATTAGGAATTGTTAATGCCTAATGCATGATTTTCCTAATTGGTTGAGTTTTATTGCATAACTATTAATTGTGTGTAATGATGATGAGATTTTGTGGAATTTATGGAATACGCATGGTAAATGACGGATCGAGTTTAACACAAGAGGGGGGGTGAATTGTGTCCCCAAATTCCAATTGGAATCCCTTTTTCAATTTAAACAAATTAATGACAATTAACAAAGAAACCTCCACTAATGCAATTATCAACCTCAAGCAAATTATCAACACACAAGGGCAGAAAATCAGTTTTAATGCACGGTCTTGCAATGACCAAAATAGTTTAGGAAACAATTAAACACTTAGTCAATCAACATGCAAACAATGCAATGAACAAAAATTGACACAACGATTTATAGTAGTTCGGAGACCCTTCTCCTACGTCTACTACCTAGGTTCACCAACCTAGGATTTTCAACCTCCACTAAGGATGTGGTTTTCTCAAGAGCTCCACAAAACTCACAAGGGTTTTTAGGTCACCCTTGAAACTGAAGATTTCAAGACAATCTTCAAACTTTACAACCAAGGGTTTCTAAGAACTCCCTCAAACTTCAATGTTTGTAATATGCCCTAACAAAGGGACTTTCTCAATGGGTTTTTTTAGCCAAGGTTCTCACAACTAGCACTAAGCTATTTAAGTGAAGAACTTTCAATAACAACAATCACACACTCACGGGTAGGATTTTCAAGTAGGTAAGGTGAGGTGATTTTGGGAGAAATAACACCTTGAGCTTAAGTGAAAGCACCCTCTCTTTGCAGCAGCAAAATGGTGAGAAGGCCTTGAGTAGTGGCTCAAGAAGAAGCTGGGATTTTAGTAGACAATGGATGCTTGAATGCTTGAAAGCTTTGAACAAAGTTCTCTCTTGATTGTAAATGCTTCTCCAAGTTGTATGAAAGGGAAGATCCTCTTTTAAAGGCAATTCTCTCCTATGCTTGCAGCCATTGGATCAAACTTCAAGAGTTGATCTCTACCATCCATTGCAGCTCCTAATCTTGGTCATTGATGATTTGAGCAAACAAATCTCCACCATAGAGCATATAGACGTTGCACATGCTCCTTTTTTAAGTCAAAAATTGCAAGCAAGAAAGTTGTCTTATGCACAACCATTTGATCAATGTATGTCTTCAAATCTTGACCATTCAAACTCTCTTTAATTCTCAGCCATGGATGTAGATTGTACTATGCCATCTTGTCCCTTCATTTTGAATCAAAGACTTCAAAAGTGATCCCTTAGTCAAGGATCTTGTTTGATTGCACCAACATAACTTTCTTGGTAGCACATGTCTTGAGTGAAAATGTCAAGGATCTTGTTTGATTGCACCAACCTAACTTTCTTGGTAGCACATGTCTTGAGTGAAAATGTCAAACAAGAATATATCACTAATGATAGAGAGGACAAGGTTTGTCCCACATGTTTGAAAAGAGTTGTATCTCCATGAAGACCACAACCAATAGCCTCAATGTTTGATTCATTCAACTTGATTAAGTGCCTTAGTGGAAAGTTGGCAAATATAGGATTTTTCATAGTTTCCTAGAGCTCCAAGCTCATTCTTAGAAACTGGACTTCGACCACTCTTGAACATACTGAATTCTGAGGCATATGAGACCACAATGATGATTAACCTACAAGGAAATAGGAGGTAGAACTCCCCAATTGCATGTAAGCTCAAAGAGCTTCATATAGAGCGCATAGGTTAATTACATTAGAAAAACAACCCAGAAAATTCATATTACTGGATGATAAATAATTTTATATGTATTAGAATGTCAATGTAAAATTTCATAACAATCGGAAATCGTTTGGTCACTCAACCAAGCAATTAGATCACTAATAGTGAAACCGATAAATTGTAAGTGTAAATTCAAAGTCATTTTGCAAACTCAGTGTAAATGGCCTTTTCTCTTGAACTTTACTAAATCAAATATGTTCATAGTGATGAAACTAAGATGCACACGAAATTTCATTTAAATCGGAGTTCATTTGGTTCACCACGTTCACAAAGAACACATATGCACAAAATTAGGTAAAACCTAGTTTTGGCGGAATTTAAGCATATGACCAAATATATATGTGATGCACTTAATTTCTCATGATTATAGTCCTAGAACATATATTAAACCTTCATGTATATGTGATTCAAGTTTCAAGTCATTTGGACCTAAGTTGGTTAAGATATGATAATTGGAAAATTGATGCTCTAACTTAGTCCATGTATGTTTGTTTTTAAAACTTAATTTCCAGCACTATCTAAAAAATATATAGTCATTTAAATTCAATTCATATAAATCAAATATTGCTTTAATGTTTCATTATGATTTATAAATGATTTAATATCATCAAAATTAGACATATAGGACCATAGGTCCAACAATCTCCCCCTTTTTGATGATTACAAAACATGCATGATATAAATGTCTATTTGATTGTAATTGAATTTAATATCAATTCAAAGTGCATTAAAAAGTTTAATGATATCAATTTAAAACACTTTTGAAACTCATATACAACTTTAGTTAAGTAAGCTTAGCTCCCCCTTACTTTAACATCTATTCTCTCCCAATCATGGCATATACACTCCCCCTTAAGTTATGCCTATATATGCATTTTGGCAAATGATTTTAATGCAATTTATCATCATGTCTCTCCCCCTTTTTGTAATAAATCAAAAAGTGGAGAACTAAGGGGTTGATGCAAGTTTTGTAAAAGATTTATAAGCATTTTTGAGATTTTATCACAAAAGTGATTTAAGACCATAAACATTCTTCAAATAATATCAAAACTAGTTCTCATCAACAAATAATCATGGCTACACACCAATTGAACTAATAGAACCTAAGTGACCTAATTTGGAGCCTATCACACTAAGTGACCCATGGCCTCCTAATGACACTAGGTTACTCCCCCTTCAATCATGCATACCAATTTATACATTTAGCTTATAAGCACATATCACCAAGAAAATATAATAAGCATTCAAGTTCAATCTTGGGATATCAATCAAACAAGGATATGCATTCAAGAAATATGCTCTCAAGGTGCTTCACACAAACCCAATGCATTTCTTAGTTTTATGAATCTATCCTTAGCTAAAGGTTTAGTGAACAAATCGGCAATATTATGTTCCCCTTCTACATGTTCAAGCACAATGTTCTTTTTAGCAACATGATCTCTAATGAAATGATGTCTAATGTCTATATGCTTAGCTTTACCATGATATCTAGGATTCTTAGACAAATGTATGGCACTTATGTTATCACAAAGAATTGGAATGTTTGAAAATTCCATATTAAAATCAAGCATTTGTTGTTTAATCCAAAGCAATTGGCAAGTACAACTACCAATAGCCATATATTCGGCTTCGGTAGTGCTCAAAGCAACACATGTTTGCTTCTTGGAGAACCAAGATATGAGCATATTTCCTAGGTATTGACAAGTACCACTAGTACTTTTCCTATTTATTTTGCAACCCGCAAAGTCGGCATCTACAAATGAATGCAAGTCAAATGAAGATTTCTTATCATACCACAACCCTAGGGAAGCCGTGTCTTTTAAGTACCTAAGAATCTTCTTTATGGCCATGAGATGTGTTTGCTTAGGATTAGATTGAAATCTTGCACACATGCAAACACTAAACATAATATCGGGCCTAGATGCGGTCAAGTAAAGTAAACTACCAATCATTGACCTATATCTCTTTTGATCAACATCATTACCATCTAGGTCGGGTTCTAATTTGGTTCCCACTCCCATAGGTGTGGATGAACCTTTAGAAATATCCATGCCAAACCTTTTTAATATCTCATTTGTATACTTAGTTTGACTAATGTGAGTGCCAAGTGGGGTTTGTTTAATTTGTAAACCTAGAAAGTAAGTCAACTCACCCATCATACTCATTTCAAATTCATTCTTCGTGCATAATGCAAAATCTTCACACATAGATTCTAATGTAGCACCAAACACAATATCATCAACATATATTTGCACAATTAGCATATCAAGACCTTTGTATTTAATAAACAAAGTATCATCAATACTACCACATTGAAAACCATTTTCAAGCAAGAACTTAGACAATCTTTCATACCAAGCTCTAGGAGCTTGTTTTAAACCATATAAAGCCTTGTCTAGTTTGTAAACATGGTTTGGAAATTTCTTACTTTCAAATCCGGGAGGTTGTTTAACATAAACTTCCTCATTTATCACACCATTTAAAAATGCACTTTTCACATCCATTTGAAAAAGTTTGATATTTTTGTAACATGCAAATGCAAGCAATAATCTAATAGCCTCTAACCTTGCAACCGGTGCAAAGGTTTCATCAAAGTCAATGCCTTCTTCTTGGCAATATCCTTGGGCCACTAATCTAGCTTTGTTCCTAGTTACATTACCATTTTCATCCATCTTATTCCTATAGACCCATTTTGTTCCTATAATGGTGTGGTCTTTAGGTTTAGGACAAAGAGTCCAAACCTTACTTCTCTCAAATTGTTCTAACTCCTCTTGCATGGCATACACCCAATCATCATCATGCAAAGCATCACGTACATTTTTAGGCTCTACTAAAGAAAGCATGGCAAAAGAGTTTAAAGGATTAGAATTAACCGTAGAGTCCCTTTTGGCTCTTAGTTGCCTTCCTTGATGCAAGTCTCCAATAATTAGTTCTTTTGGATGAGACTTCATCACCTTGTATTTGTGAACACCCGGTTGTTCCATAGCATTTTCAGCTTCTTTTGGTTCTTCATTTCCCTCGGGTTCACCTTCACTTTCTTCATTTGGTGGTGTTTCTTCATTTGAGATATTCATCTCCCTTAAGTTCTCCACCAAAGGGACATCATCTTCATCTTCTTCTAGCAATTGTATTCCATGTGTACCTTCATTTTTGTGCTTCAAAGGATGTTCCAAATCTGAAAAATTATTTTCTACACGCACATTTGGAGCAAGTGTGGTCATATCATCGAATTTAACATTTACACTTTCTTCCACAATTTTAGTTCTAGAGTTAAATACTCTATATGCTTTAGATGATGATGAATATCCTAAAAATATTCCAATGTCACTCTTTGCATCAAATTTATCCAAATTGTCTTTGGTATTTAAAATAAAACATTTAGCACCAAAAACCTTAAAGTAATCTACTTTAGGTTTCTTGCCATACAAGAGTTCATAAGGAGTTTTCTTTAATCATTTTCTAATGCTAAGTCTATTACTCACATAACATGCATTACTAGTAGCTTCGGCCCAAAAATATTTAGGAAGATTATATTCTAGAAGCATGGTTCTTCCTAGTTCTTGTAAAGTTCTATTCTTCCTTTCTACAACTCCATTTTGTTGAGGTGTCCTAGGAGCACTAAACTCATGTTTAATACCAAAAGAAGCACACAAAGAATCAAAATTAGCATTTTCAAATTCACCTCCATGGTCACTTCTAATTTTTGAAACTTTTAAGTTATGCTCATTTTGCAATCTCCTAAGTAAGTTTTCAAAAGCATGCAATGCATCACTTTTATGCACAAGAAACAAACACCATGTAAATCTAGTATAATCATCCACAATAACAAATGCATAGTATTTTCCACCTAGACTCCTAACTCTACTAGGACCAAATAAATCCATATGTAACAATTCTAGAGGCCTAGAAGTACTAATATCAAGTTTAGGCTTAAAAGACTCTTTAGTTTGTTTACCCCTAACACAAACATCACAAACATGCTCAACATTGAAATTTAACTTAGGCAATCCTCAAATAAGTTCATTGGCACACAACTTTTTCAATGTAGACATTCCGATATGACCTAATCTTCTATGCCAATGCAAAGCATCATCATTCTTAGAAAGCAAGCAAGATATTTTAGAATTTTTCATAGCATCAAAATGCATTACATACATATCACCACTTCTACTTCCTAATTTCACAACATTACCATAAACATCAAACACATAACATTTATCATTTTTGAAAAGAATATCAAAGCCTTTATCGGCTAAATGACTAACACTCAATAAATTAAAAGATAAATTTTCAACCAATCTTACTTCACTAAGGGAGAAAGAAGAGTTACCTATGGATCCCAAGCCTAGGATCTTACCTTTGACCTTGTCTCCAAAGGTCACAAATCCTCCATTCTTATTTGCTTCAAAGGATGTGAATAATGAAGCATCTCCCGTCATGTGTCTAGAACAACCACTATCCAAATACCATTTGCATGATTCGGATTTGGATTTTAAGCACACCTAGATAAACACATGTTTAATATACCTTAGGTATCCAAACTTTGGATCCTTTGGGGTTAGTAGCAATAAAGGCATATGCATCAATTTTGAAAGTTCTCATCACATATGCTTTCTTTTCAAAGTCATTCAACCCTTTAGGCACCCAAACCTTCTTCACATAAATTTTTCTCTTCCTAGGTGTAGTTCCCTTAGGAACATTAGCCTTACCCTTGGGGTAGGTACCATTTTTGTTCACATTGACCGTGACCTCCTTAGCCTCTAGGGTGTCCTTAAGTTTCATAGGATCATATCCTAATCCACTCTTGTCAAGATAATGTCTTTGAGATGCAAGAAGTTCATCCAATTTAGAAGAACTCATAGAAAATTTTGAAAATTGTTTTTCAAGCATATTGTATTTCTCATTGGCCATATCAAGCTCTTTTTGTAGAGAAGAAGCGTTAGGCATAATAATGCACTCATGATCATCCCATGTATCCAACTCACCTTCTAGCTCATGAATCCTAGCATGCAAAGCATCTAAGTCATGTGAATTGCTAGATGATGCAATGTTACTAGAATTAACACATGTTTTCAATTGATTTTTTAAATCCTCATTTTCTTGAACTAATGCATCAAGTGAAAAACATACATCATCATATTTAGATTTCAAATCACAACACTCATTTAGATGCATTTTTTCTACTTTAGAAAGTCTACTAACTTCTTTCTTAGCATGCTTGTGTTTATGCATCAATTTCTCATAAGCAATATAAAGTTCATCATAAACACAAGAGAGCTCATCATAAGAAGGTTTAGAAGATGTTACCATCTCATCCGAATTTGATGAGGACACTTCCTCTTCCTCATTTGCCATGAGACACAAGTTGGCTTGGAGTTCCTCTTCACTATCACTTGAAGATGATGATGAAGAATCATCCCAAGTGGCATTGAATGCCTTCTTCTCCTTCTTCCCTTTGTCCTTCTTCTTCTCTTTCTCTCTATATTCCTTATGCTTCTTCTTTTGAAGCTTAGGGCAATCGGCCATAAAGTGACCTACTTTGCCACACTTAAAGCAAGTACTCTTTTCTTTCTCTATCTCCTCTCTCTTTTCTTTAAAAGCCTTTCTATTCTTGAATCCTCCACGTTTGTTCATCTTCAAGAACTTCTTGAAATGCTTAGCTAATAGGGCTGCCCCTATTTCACTATCATCATCACTAGAATCCGAACTAGTGTCACTATTGATCCTAAGAGCTAAGCCATTTTTCTTAGGTGGTGCATCTTCCTCATCTAATCTTGACATCTCCAACTCATGTGTCATTAGACTTCCTATTAATTCCTCTATCTTAAGCTTCCTAAGGTCTTTAGCCTCTTTAATGGCTACTACCTCATCTTTCCAAATCCTAGGTAAACTCCTAAGAATCTTTTGGACCTTATCAACTTCCTCATATGGTTTGTTCAAAGCTTCTAATTCATTACATATGCAAGTAAGTCTAGAAAACATCTCCCTAATGCTCTCACCCTTCTTCATTCTAAAGGTCTCAAACTCGGTGACTAGCATGTTTATCTTAGAGTCCTTCACTTGACTTGTTCCTTCATGCTTCAACTCTAACATATCCCAAATCTCCTTTGCACTCTTACATTGAGCTATGTAATCAAATTCACTCCTAATAAGTGCAATGTGCAAAGTGTTGATTGCCTTATTATTTAGGCTAAGTAATCTCTTATCTTCCTTAGTAAACTTACTCTTTTCCTTATCTACCATCTCATCACCCAAAAGTTTCCTAGGAACATAAGGACCATTCTCTACAACTTCCCACAAATCATAATCAATGGAATTTATAAAAATTTTCATCCTATTTTTCCAAAAACCGTATTGCAAGCCATTGAAAAATGGTGGTCTATTCATGGATAGGCCTTCGGCCTCACCATAAGAATTAATATTTGCCATAAATATGCCAAATAGGATATAACTCCTAGTTTTAGCTAACCTGCTCCGATACCAATTGACGGATCGAGTTTAACACAAGAGGGGGGGTGAATTGTGTCCCCAAATTCCAATTGGAATCCCTTTTTCAATTTAAACAAATTAATGACAATTAACAAAGAAACCTCCACTAATGCAATTATCAACCTCAAGCAAATTATCAACACACAAGGGCAGAAAATCAGTTTTAATGCATGGTCTTGCAATGACCAAAATAGTTTAGGAAACAATTAAACACTTAGTCAATCAACATGCAAACAATGCAATGAACAAAAATTGACACAACGATTTATAGTAGTTCGGAGACCCTTCTCCTACGTCTACTACCTAGGTTCACCAACCTAGGATTTTCAACCTCCACTAAGGATGTGGTTTTCTCAAGAGCTCCACAAAACTCACAAGAGTTTTTAGGTCACCTTTGAAACTGAAGATTTCAAGACAATCTTCAAACTTTACAACCAAGGGTTTCTAAGAACTCCCTCAAACTTCAATGTTTGTAATATGCCCTAACAAAGGGACTTTCTCAATGGGTTTTTTTAGCCAAGGTTCTCACAACTAGCACTAAGCTATTTAAGTGAAGAACTTTCAATAACAACAATCACACACTCACGGGTAGGATTTTCAAGTAGGTAAGGTGAGGTGATTTTGGGAGAAATAACACCTTGAGCTTAAGTGAAAGCACCCTCTCTTTGCAGCAGCAAAATGGTGAGAAGGCCTTGAGTAGTGGCTTAAGAAGAAGCTGGGATTTTAGTAGACAATGGATGCTTGAATGCTTGAAAGCTTTGAACAAAGTTCTCTCTTGATTGTAAATGCTTCTCCAAGTTGTATGAAAGGGAAGATCCTCTTTTAAAGGCAATTCTCTCCTATGCTTGCAGCCATTGGATCAAACTTCAAGAGTTGATCTCTACCATCCATTGCAGCTCCTAATCTTGGTCATTGATGATTTGAGCAAACAAATCTCCACCATAGAGCATATAGACGTTGCACATGCTCCTTTTTTAAGTCAAAAATTGCAAGCAAGAAAGTTGTCTTATGCACAACCATTTGATCAATGTATGTCTTCAAATCTTGACCATTCAAACTCTCTTTAATTCTCAGCCATGGATGTAGATTGTACTATGCCATCTTGTCCCTTCATTTTGAATCAAAGACTTCAAAAGTGATCCCTTAGTCAAGGATCTTGTTTGATTGCACCAACATAACTTTCTTGGTAGCACATGTCTTGAGTGAAAATGTCAAGGATCTTGTTTGATTGCACCAACCTAACTTTCTTGGTAGCACATGTCTTGAGTGAAAATGTCAAATAAGAATATATCACTAATGATAGAGAGGACAAGGTTTGTCCCACATGTTTGAAAAGAGTTGTATCTCCATGAAGACCACAACCAATAGCCTCAATGTTTGATTCATTCAACTTGATTAAGTGCCTTAGTGGAAAGTTGGCAAATATAGGATTTTTCATAGTTTTCTAGAGCTCCAAGCTCATTCTTAGAAACTGGACTTCGACCACTCTTGAACATACTGAATTCTGAGGCATATGAGACCACAATGATGATTAACCTACAAGGAAATAGGAGGTAGAACTCCCCAATTGCATGTAAGCTCAAAGAGCTTCATATAGAGCGCATAGGTTAATTACATTAGAAAAACAACCCAGAAAATTCATATTACTGGATGATAAATAATTTTATATGTATTAGAATGTCAATGTAAAATTTCATAACAATCGGAAATCGTTTGGTCACTCAACCAAGCAATTAGATCACTAATAGTGAAACCGATAAATTCTAAGTGTAAATTCAAAGTCATTTTGCAAACTCAGTGTAAATGGCCTTTTCTCTTGAACTTTACTAACTCAAATATGTTCATAGTGATGAAACTAAGATGCACACGAAATTTCATTTAAATCGGAGTTCATTTGGTTCACCACGTTCACAAAGAACACATATGCACAAAATTAGGTAAAACCTAGTTTTGGTGGAATTTAAGCATATGACCAAATATATATGTGATGCACTTAATTTCTCATGATTATAGTCCTAGAACATATATTAAACCTTCATGTATATGTGATTCAAGTTTCAAGTCATTTGGACCTAAGTTGGTTAAGATATGATAATTGGAAAATTGATGCTCTAACTTAGTCCATGTATGTTTGTTTTTAAAACTTAATTTCCCGCACTATCTAAAAAATATATAGTCATTTAAATTCAATTCATATAAATCAAATATTGCTTTAATGTTTCATTATGATTTATAAATGATTTAATATCATCAAAATTAGACATATAGGACCATAGGTCCAACAGTAAAGTTATGGTTAATTAGTCTTTGAGTGTGAAACTAGAGTGTTAGCAAAGCCGAGCTCCAAGAGGGAACATTAATCCATAAGAATAGGTGCCTACTCCTTTGCGTTCATCGTAGACCAAGAGGCCCGATAGCATCCATGTAGGAATCAAAGTCTTCATGCCCGATTTCCTTTGCATATGCATAGTTGATAATATCGCACAATGCATTGTGTATGGTTGTGCGTGTTTGCAATTGTACCTTGAGTATGAGAAATGAGCATCCACCAGGAAGGATTATGGGCTATATGTTTTAACTTAAGTGTTTTCTTTAATATTGGTTTAGTTGGTTACAAATTGCCTATGCTACCGAGTCATTTGGTCCCTTTTACTTTTCTTGCAACTTATTCATTATTCTTTTGTGTTTAACTTTACTTGTTAGTGTTTGCATTCATCCACCAAAAATTGCATTTTGCTTCCTTGGGGATTCGACTCTGAACTCCTGAAATTTATTACTTACCGACGACCCTACACTTGGAGTAAGTACACACATGAACATTTTTGTGATTGTCAATGGGCCCACAAAACACAGTGATTGAATCAGAGAGTGACACATCCACTATTGGGATGACTGTGATCCCTATCACTTCTGTTATTTACGAGTAATTATCATTGAGAATATACATGTGACTGAAATCTAACCTCACTCACATATGATAATAAGTTATTATGATATGGAACTTAGAACTTTTGGTTCTTGGTAAAAATCTAAAAATTAATTACACTAGTCTTAAAAACATCATAGGGAGAGGAACCGGGTTGCAGATCAGTTAGTCAATGATGCTATCATTTACACTCGAGGAATGACTATCTTGCAGGATCCTACTAGTGTTATTGATAAGTTGTTATGGGAAGATTTGATTGGGGTGGCTTGGCCTCGTTTGGTGCCAAATGTTGGCTACCTCCGACACTTATGTCCTTTACGCGAACTAGCACGCCAACTATGGCTACCTCCGACACTTGTGTACCAATGACGTGTATTCTCATAATAAGGAACTTCTACACCAGAAATTCGACTTCCATAAGTTCTCGGAGAAGGCTGAGAAAATAATATTATTGATCTGTAAACAATCACCATCACTAACAGCTTCTTCCTCATTGAACTGTTAAGAAAACAAAAATTAATAAAAAAAATTATAATAATTTAAGTTGTGTAAACGATCTTAAGGTTTATAATTTGGAAATTTTGATTTAGATCTAGGTCTTATTAAATTGTTGTTATTAAACTTATCATGTGGATTGGCATCGACTTCACTTGAGTGAGCCATCACTTCTGAGAAATGGGCCTAATAATGATCTGGCTCATTTTAGAGTATGGAAAAGTCAACATAACTATATAACAAATAGACTAACACAACTATATCTTTTCAGATGGAGGTTTCATAATTCATTTAAAATTATAAAAAATTGTAGAGTCTACAATTTGAATCCAACGGTCTAGAAGATGTATCACATCACATCACATTTTTGTCGTTCCATTTTTAAAACCTGTTTGACTTTTTCTCTATCATTAAATTGGAATCGTAGACTCTAGGGAGTTGCAGAGCTCATATGACATATATCAGAAAAAGGATTTTTCATTTTTTCCTTTGCCGTGAGAAGACTTGCTTCCATGTATTGGAAGACTTAATTAAGATGAAGGGTTTTCATTTTTTCTTTGTCGCGTAAAGACTCGAGGAAAAACAAAGACAGACCTTGTTGTTTGTGTGGAAAGTTGAGTTATTGCATGCCGTGTGGAGTAAAGGCATGAAAGCTTTGTTGCATGCCTTGTGGAATATTATCTATGCAAGTTTGTCTTCATCTTCAATTGGGGTGAAGATCAACATCCCTAACCCTAAAGATTCCTATAGTCGACCAACAATGTGGTGTATAAGGAAAGCGACGATGGAGGAATTGTTTGCAAGGTTATCAAAATCGAGATCTTACCATGAGCACGTAAAAGTTTGTGTGCTTATAAAGATCGTTAATTAATAATACGAAAATGTGTGTAATAAGTAAAGATAAACGATCACCGTGATTTTTACGAGAAAACCAAATGGGAGAAAACCTTGAGTCTATATGGCGATTAGCCTTTGAAACAATCGATTATGTATGATAAAGGTTACAAAGGAGAAAACCTAAACTCATTCACTCTAATCCTTTGTTTCCAATCAGTTCTTGCATGAAATGATGACAGATGTCAATATGTTTGGTTCTATAATATTACACAAACTAATGAAAATCAAAAACTAAAAGAAAAGAGTTGTACTTGATTAATTTCTAGTTCCATTGATTAGTTTTAGCATATAGTAGATTTTGCATTCATGCATGGTCGACTTAGATAATTGATTTGGTTAGTAAATAACGATTTTTTTATTTTATGGAAGCAAGTCTTCTCATGGCAAAGGAAAAAATGAAAAATCCTTTTTCTAATATAAATTATATGGGCTCTACAATTTCCTATAGTCTACCATTACAATCTAATTGTAGAGAAAAAGTCAAATAGATTTTAAAAATGGATTGACAAAAATGTGATGTGATTTGATGTGATGTGACACATCTTCTAAACCGTTGGATTCAAATTGTGAAACCCCAATCCGAAAAGATATAGTTGTGTTAATCTATTTGTTATATAGCTATGTTGACTTTTCCACACTCTAAAATGAGCCTGGTCATTATTAGACCCATTTCTCAGAAGTGATGGCTCACTCAAGTGAAGTCGACGCCAATCCACATGATAAGTTTAATAACAACAATTTAATAAGACCTAGATCTAAATCAAAATTTCCAAATTATAAACCTTAAGATCGTTTACACAACTTAAATTATTATAATTTTTTTATTTTATGTTTTAATTTGTGATGATTAATTTTTGGACTTTGAAGTAAGTGTTTCATGTAATTAATCAATGAGAATGGAATGGAAATTCAACCGTTAGAGGAACAAGTTATTACAACAATCTCAAATGTGCTTGATGAGGTTGCGGATGTCCTTTGTGAAGAAACTATGCCACACAAGAGGAGGATGAATTGTGTCCACAAATTCCTATTAGGAACCTATTTAATAAAGTCGTCACACAAAACACAAAACACACAAGATAAATTTTACAATATAAGAAAAAAATCAAAACAATAATAAAAGTTGTAAAAGTGTAGGGAAGAGAAAGCAAACAATGATTTACAGCGGTTCGCTCACCAACTTAGGACTTTCAATCCACTAAGGGTGTGGTTTTACCAAGCTCACTACACAAACTTACACAAGGGCTTCAAGGTTACCCACAACATAGAGATTTCAAGTCAAGGTTACCCACAAAAACGTGGGCTTGAATATCTTTTTATTAAAAAAAATAGAAAGAAATGACAATGAGTATTTACAGTTTGCAATTCTATTGGTTAGTGTAGAATATATGAAAAAGCTGACTGCCGTATGGACAAGAGAATAATCGGCTTCTCTAATTACATTATACACGAGTATACATTTGTATATATATGATAACTCACCAGACTACTTTAGGAAACCCTAATGAATCACTCATACAATCATGAGAAATTACTGAGTGTGAATTCTATACAAATTAGGACATTGAATCCCTATAATTACTCTAATAAACTCACGTCAACACTCCCTGTCAAGTTGGTGCATGTGTATCTCCAATGCCCAGCTTGGTAAGTGAGTTGTGAAAAATCCTGCTAGAAACCGCCTTTATCAATATATCTGCCAGTTGATCTTCAGATTTAACAAATGGAAACTGAACTATCTTGGCTTCGAGCTTTTCCTTGATAAAGTGTCGGTCCACTTCAACATGCTTTGTACGATTATGCTGAACTGGATTTTGAGCAATATCTATGGTTGCCTTATTATCACACAACAGGTTCATCGCCGACAATGGTGGATAACCGATCTCTGTAAGCAAGTGTTTTAACCAAAGTAATTCATAGAGTCCCTTGCCCATTCCTCTAAATTCAGCTTCCGCACTAGATAACGCCACAACTTTCTGCTTCTTACTCCTCCAAGTGACTAGGTTCCCTCCCACAAAAGTAAAATACCCTGACGTAGACCTTCTATCTGTGATGCTTCCTGCCCAATCTGCATTCGTATAACCCCCAATGTCCATAGAATTTTTTCTTTCTACACTTGTATAACCATCAATGTCCAGATGGTTATTTTTTTAGAACATTAGTCCCTTTCCAGGAGATGACTTCAAATATCGAAGTATACGAACTACTGCATCCATATGATCCTCACTTGGATTGTGTATAAACTGACTTAATACACTAACTGCATATGAAATATCCGGTCGTGTATGCGTTAAATAATCAGTTTCCCAACTAACCTTTGGTACCTTTCTTTATTAGTGGGAACTTGATCAGGATATTCACCCAAGTGATGATTCTGTATTGTCGGGGTATCTGCAGGCTTGCAGTCCAGTAATCCAGTTTTTGAGAGGACATCTAGTACATATTTTCTTTGGGATAGGAATATGCCATGCTTTGATCTAGCTACCTCAATACCCAAAAAATACTTAAGCCCTCCGAGATTCTTCATCTCAAATTCTGCTGCCTAGTGGTCTTGAAGTCTTGAAATCTCCTCTTCATCGTTTCCTGTAATTATCATATCATCAACATAGATTATCAAGGTTGTTACCTTCTCCATTCGGTGCTTCAAAAATAGACTATGGTTAGAATTGCTTTGTTTAAAACCAAATTTCTTCATGGCTAAGCTGAATCGCCCGAACCATGCACGAGGTGATTGCTTTAGACCATACACAGCTTTCTGTAGTTTACACGCAACCTTTGTCATTTGTGGCGATGTATCATATCCTGGTGGAATATCCATGTAGACTTCCTCCTTAAGATTGCCATGGAGGAAGGCATTTTTTATGTCAAATTGGTGCAATGGCCAATCCAAATTTGCAGCTAAGGATAGTAGTACCCTAACTGTATTTAGTTTGGCCACTGGAGAGAACGTCTCTTGATAGTCAATGCCATACGTTTGTGTATATCCCTTCGCCATGAGTCTCGCCTTATATCTTTCAATGGATCCATCTGCCTTGTATTTGATAGAAAAGACCCATCTACACCCCACTGTTTTCTTCTCCCTTGGCAGAGGAGTAAGAGTCCACTTCTGGTTGTTCTATAGTGCCTCTATTTCCTCTTTTATTGCCAGAGTCCATCTAGGATCGGTCAAGGCTTCTTCAATTTTACTGGGTACAAACTCGTAGGATAAGTGATATACTAGTGCTTTTAGTGGAGTAGATAATCTTTGAGAAGACACATGATTTGTGATCGGATATTGTGACTTCTTCACCTTGTAATCTAGAGAGTATCGGTCCGGTGGTTTCCCCCGATTGTGCCTGGGAGGTAATTGATAACTAGTAGGAATGTCAGTAACATATATGGATGGAGGAGTGGTAGGAGAGCTTACCTCAAGAATATTCTCAGGAGTTTGGATGTCTGGTACTGTAGAGTAAGGGGGGTCTTCTGGTCCAGTCTCTACCACATTATGCTTGTCTGGTTCACTCATTCTCGGCTGAACAATCTCACCCTTCGAGACAGACTGCTGCTCAACATTTGATGATGTTCTGGTCCCAACCTCAACTGAACCCAGACTCGGAACCACTATGATGGCCTGCTGCTGCTGTTGCTCAACGAGAATTTTCAGTGGCCAATTCTGCTCTTCACTTCATACCTCCCTCTGAAGAGGAGAATTGCAACCCGAAGGAGGAAAATATGTCTCAGATTCTAAGAAAGTAACATCCATGGTTACATACATCTAGCGGGTGGTAGGATGATAACAACGATAGCCTTTTTGATGTGTCTCATATCCCAAAAAAATGCAACGTATAGCACAAGGATCAAGCTTAGTATGCTGATTTTTATGGAGATGTACGAAGGCAATGCATCCAAAAGTACGAGGAGCAAGCATCAAAATAGATGGTAGTGGGTTGTGTGCGGAAAGAACTTGCAATGGAGTCTGAAATTCTAACACTTTCGATGGCATGCGATTCAAGAGATAGACTGTCGTGCATACAACATTAGCCCAGTACTGACGAGGCACATGAGCTCCAATAAGAAGAGCCCGAGCAGTTTCTAAAATATGTCTATTTTTGCGCTCAGCAATACCATTTTGTTGTGGTGTCTGAGGACATATAGTTTCATGAATAATGCCATGAGTTTGAAAGTACCGTTTGAAATCATGATTAACATATTCTCCACCATTGTCAGATCGAAGAATCCAAATTTTAGCTGAAAATTGGGTCTGAATCATAGTATGAAAGATCTGAAACATATTGAACACATCATGGTTATGTTTCATCAAATAAATCCATGTCATCCGTGTGCAATCATAAACAAAAGTAACAAACCATCGAGTACCAGACTGAGTAGAAATGGGAGAGGGTCCCCAAACATCAGAATGAATTAAATCAAAAGGAGTAGCATTCTTATTGGAACTTAAAGCATAAGACACACGGGTACTTTTAGCCAAAATGCAAGCATCACACTTAAAATCGGAGTCATTCAAATTTGAAAATCAATCAGGTAGTAAATGCCTCAAGTAAGTAAACGATGCCCTAAACGACGATGCCATAACCAAATCTGTCTTGTCTTCACACCAGTTGAATGTTGCATACTGTTAGCCCTGCCTGGACTGAAGTCATCCGTATAGTATAACCCCCTACTTTAGTACCACGACCAATTATCTCCTTGGTGAGAATATCCTGAAGAAAACAAAAGGCCGGATACATTAGTGCACAACAATTCAATTCTGTAGTAGCTTGGCCAACAGATAGCAACTTATTTGAAAGAGATGGAACAAGTAAAGTATGAGATAGTGATAAGGATGGTGACAAAGCCACAATGCCTGCTTCTGTGACCGGATACTCTACCCCATTTGCATTGGCAGTATTACTCTGTCTAGGTTGAGAAATACTAACAAAATCATTAGAATCAAATGTCATGTGATCCGTTGCTCCCGAATCAATTATCCATCCATTATGATCACGGTGACTAGTACTAAGTAGAGAATAGCCACAGTTACCTGAATCACTGAGTGTTGTAGAGCCGTCAATGGAAGATTCTACCTGTGGAATTAAGGGCAGCTGAGGTTCGGCATTAACCAGTGCTGCCTGACCAGAAACACCACCTTTTCCACCAGCTTCACGTTGCTTCTTAGCCTTGAATTCAGTCCACCATTCTGGGTACCCATGCAATTTGAAACAAGTTTCATGAGTGTATTTGGGATTACCACAGTGTGTGCACCCTCCACCTTCTAATTGGGGTTTGGGCTTGGAGACTGGTTTTCCCACACTTCCAGAGTGTCTAGTTCCATGCGGCATCAGTAGTAATGAGGGAGGTTGTTGGGTCATATCTGAACTGGGCCGGTTCTGTCCTCCAACACGTCCCGTTGGTCGTGTGCCTCCTTTTGATGCCATCACTCCTCCAATTGATACATCCCACGTTCCTATCATCACAGACTGTCTTAAATCTTCTCTATGAACTGACGCATATGCTTGCTCCACCGTGGGAAACGACTTCGTTTGGAGTACATCACTTCGGACTTTATCAAGTTGATCATCCAAGCCATCCAGGAATGTATATACACTATCTTCTTCTATAAGCAAATTATATTTGCAAATATCACTCTCACATGTCATCGGGTTTTGTCGTCGGAAATCAATCTCTCTCCACAACCCTTGGAGACTATTGTAGTACATCTCAATGGATCCACCGGCATGTCTAAGCCGAGATACCTTCCGTTTCAGATCATACACCTGAGAAATGTCTGTGCCATCAAAATACGTTGTAGCAAATGCATCCCATACAGCCTTTGCTGTAGAGAATCTGATAAAGTTGCTAATCAGCCTTGGATCCATAGAGTTGATTAACCAACCTTTGGCAATGGAGTCTCCAGTTCGCCATCTTCGGTAGGTCCGGTATGTTGGTTCAGGTTGTTTGTATTCTCCATTGATATATCCCAACTTGTCTTTCCCAGAGATAAACATCTCTACATCTTGGGACCATAATGGATAGTTGGTGCCATCCATCGTTATTCCAATTTGTGCAGCGGAAGAATCTTGAGTAGGTATTGGGGTCGGTGTGGTCTGTGTCTGGGTAAGTAGTTGCGTTAATCTTGAAGTCAAGTCTTCAATGGATAGGTTATTTGTTGTGGAGTTAACACCGGTGGATGTAGCACTGTGGAATTTTCGAGGGTTTCCATGGTGATAATGAAAGAGGTGTTTAGCTGGTGTTTCAAGTTGAGTAGAGACCCTAAGATCCCTGCTCCGATACCATGTAGAATATATGAAAAGGCTGATTGCTGTATGGACAAGAGAAGCATCGGCTTCTCTAATTACATTATACACGAGTATACATTTGTATATATATGATAACTCACCAGACTACTTTAGGAAACCCTAATGAATCACTCCTACAATCATGGGAAATTACTGAGTGTGAATTCTATACAAATTAGGACATTGAATCCCTATAATTACTCTAATCAACTCACGTCAACAGCTAGTATCCCTTAGATCTATATACAAGGAAGAAGCAGTAGTAGAATTTTCTCCAGTGTAAGTCAACGGTCCAAGTGCTATTTTGACTGAGATAATGTTTGACCCAGTTGAGCAATAGCATGATATGTATGTGGAAGATTAGACTACCATTAGTCTGTGAATATCGAGTCAAGGTTTTATTTACGTGTAATTATCATACGTGACTGAAATCTAACCTCACTCATATATGATAATACAAAGTTAATGTGATCGGTGATGAATTGCGGATAATCTCAAAATATTGAAAAATTAGAGGTAGAAGAAGAAGATGATGAAAGAAGAAGAATAGGAAGGAGAAAAGAAGAAACTTTTATTAATGTAAAATGTCAAGTTACGTACATTAATCCTTGTTTGAGATAGCCTAACGTAAACAAAGGTTTACATTTTGAATCTAACGATTACTGTCTTGAAGTGACAAGTCTATTAAACCAAAAAGTGAAATTGTACCGTATTGAATCAATACACATCAATAAGAAGGGGCCAACATGCGAGCCCAAAGAAGGACCATTAATGATATATATAGACCATCCAAAAAATTAAACTAATACAAAAGTACATTATTTAATCCATTAATTAGGCCCATTTCTAAAATAAAAGCAAATTGAACTTTAGATATTTGGGTATGATAGATATTAATCGACCAAGTAATTCCAGTAACATTTTAATTAATATATCTCAAATTACAATAAACATTTCACTAGCAACAATCAATAACATAAACAAAGCCTATGCAGCATGTGTTTAGCAATCACATGTTTTACAAATCCGCGATGCGAACCATCTTGCCAACTTCGGCTATCTTCGACACTTGTGTACCAATGACGTATATTCTCATGGTATGGAGCTTCTACACCAGAAATTTGGCTTCCATAAATTCTTGGAGGGTGCTGAGAAAATAATATTATTGATCCGTAAACAATCACCATGACTAGCCACTTCTTCCATGTTGAACTGCTCAGAAAACAAAAGTTCAAAAATTGTTTCAATACTTTTACGAAGAACTAAAATTATTTGTGAGAAATTCTTCAATCCAAAAAAAAAAAAAAGAGATAAAGAGAAGTAATTACCAATCCATGAAATTGATCTGAGATATATAGAAATTGTTTTTGTGAGTATTGTTCAAGGATATCCAGGCGTATTTATAGTAATTCTTCAAGAGGTAAGTCTTTTTTATTTTTTTTTATTTTTTTTATAGGATAGTGCTTGATCCACTTAATAATTAAGTGGTGCCCTATCTATTAAACTTGCCACTTGACTATGAATATCACATTAACTCTTTCACTAATTAAGAAGTATGTGTTTCATGCAATTAATGAATGAGAATGGAATGGAAATTCAACCACTAGAGGAACAAGTGATTACAACAATCTCAAAATGTGCTTGATGAGGTTGCATATGTCCTTGTGTAAGGGAATTCTCTCATTATGTGCTTGGTGAAGGTGAACTAAAAAATCACTTGTGATAGAAATAGTTGGTGAATCTCTCTGGTGTGAAATCGTATGGATTTCGAAACTTCTGAGTTTAATTCCTATTAAGAGCAATATCTTTGTGACCACACGCTCTGTTTTGATTCAAGTTACCCTATCATCAGGTGAAAAATATCTGTGTACGTGGGCCTAACAACCCGATCTTAGTCTCATATTGAATGTTCAAAGGGAAAAACTTATATGGTATCATTTTCTGTTACCATAAAAATTGAAGGTGCACTAATGGATTTACATTTAGAATAATAATTATTATTCAAAAAAGATATTTCACACCACGTGTATATTCTCATCTCATGGTTACGTTCAAGAGGGTTGCTAAACTTGTCACCCATCCTAACCCTTTATGGTAAGTACCGATTCTTGTTTTACAAAGAGTATTTATGGTCTCCCTGTCTACACACATGAGATATTGGAACTCATGATCTATTCTCTCTCTAAAAAAGTAAAGACCCGTAAAAAGAGCGTTATTATTTTGCCAATTAAGTTTTCTATTTAAATGTCTATTATTTTGACAATTATTCTTCTCTTTTAAGTGTTTTAAGGGTTGACATCTGTTTTTAAACGAAATAAGAATAATAATTATTTGAATATAATAAAATTAAGGGAGATCTATCAATAGGTCCCTCATTACGAAACTTTATACCATCTAGTCCAAGTGTTCAATAAATATACCAATAAGTCCTCGATAAATTTTTGGACAAAAATACCAATACATATTGAAGGACCATCCACTTCATATCTGACGGATCGAGTTTAACACAAGAGGGGGGGTGAATTGTGTCCCCAAATTCCAATTGGAATCCCTTTTTCAATTTAAACAAATTAATGGCAATTAACAAGTAGCACACAAATTTGGACTCTAATTATTTTCCTAATCAATATTCAATCCAATGCAAGATGTGATACAATATAGTGAATGACCAAATATCAAATAATCAAGAATTGCACAAAACAGATTTTCAAGCAACACACTGCACACAGATTTTTCAACTCAGATTTTACCTATCAAATGATGTCAAAATGCAACGAAATTTTATATGCAATGTCACAACACCTTAATAAACACTATATCAAAATTTCAGATCAAAATTCAAAGTTTAAGGCAGTCTGCTAATCTCGGACAGATTAGGGTTTTGAAAATCCTGCAGTTTGAAACAAGTAGTAAATATAAACAAATAAACAAAGAAATCAACACAGCGATTTATAGTAGTTCGGAGACCCTTCTCCTACGTCTACTACCTAGATTCACCAACCTAGGATTTTCCCAACTCCACTAAGGTGTGGTTTTAAGAGACCCACAAAACTCCTTACACCAAGGGTTTCTAAGAACTCCCTCAAACTTCAATGTTTACAATTTCCCCTAACAAAGGGAATTTCTCAATGGGATTTTCAGCCAAGGTTCTCACAGGTTACCTCAAAGGTATTTGGTATGGAACTCTCAAGATTACAGCAACACTCTCAAAGATAGGATTTTAAGAACAAGAGAGGTTTAGATTGTAAGTAAACAAAGCCTAAAGGATATAGGAACTTCCCTTTTGCAAAAGCAAGAGTAGTGAGAAGTCCTTGAATGTAGAGGCTTGTATTGGAGAAGATTGTTGTAGCAAATAGCAAGAAGGCTTGATGATTGATGAACTTGATAGCAAGAGGTTTCTCTCAAGGATAATTTTTCAATTTGCTTCTCCAAGTTGTATGAAAGGGAAGATCCTCTTTTAAAGGCAATTCTCTCCTATGCTTGTAGCCATTGGATCAAACTTCAAGAGTTGATCTCTACCATCCATTGCAGCTCCTAATCTTGGTCATTGATGATTTGAGCAAACAAATCTCCACCATAGAGCATATAGACGTTGCACATGCTCCTTTTTTTAAGTCAAAAATTGCAAGCAAGAAAGTTGTCTTATGCACAACCATTTTATCAATGTATGTCTTCAAATCTTGACCATTCAAACTCTCTTTAATTCTCAGCCATGGATGTAGATTGTACTATGCCATCTTGTCCCTTCATTTTGAATCAAAGACTTCAAAAGTGATCCCTTAGTCAAGGATCTTGTTTGATTGCACCAACATAACTTTCTTGGTAGCACATGTCTTGAGTGAAAATGTCAAGGATCTTGTTTGATTGCACCAACCTAACTTTCTTGGTAGCACATGTCTTGAGTGAAAATGTCAAACAAGAATATATCACTAATGATAGAGAGGACAAGGTTTGTCCCACATGTTTGAAAAGAGTTGTATCTCCATGAAGACCACAACCAATAGCCTCAATGTTTGATTCATTCAACTTGATAAAGTGCCTTAGTGGAAAGTTGGCAAATATAGGATTTTTCATAGTTTCCTAGAGCTCCAAGCTCATTCTTAGAAACTGGACTTCGACCACTCTTGAACATACTGAATTCTGAGCCATATGAGACCACAATGATGATTAACCTACAAGGAAATAGGAGGTAGAACTCCCCAATTGCATGTAAGCTCAAAGAGCTTCATATAGAGCGCATAGGTTAATTACATTAGAAAAACAACCCAGAAAATTCATATTACTGCATGATAAATCATTTTATATGTATTAGAATGTCCATGTAAAATTTCATAACAATTGGAAATCGTTTGGTCACTCAACCAAGCAATTAGATCACTAATAGTGAAACCGATAAATTCTAAGTGTAAATTCAAAGTCATTTTGCAAACTCAGTGTAAATGACCTTTTCTCTTGAACTTTACTAAATCAAATATGTTCATAGTGATGAAACTAAGATGCACCCGAAATTTCATTTAAATCGGAGTTCATTTGGTTCACCACGTTCACAAAGAACACATATGCACAAAATTAGGTAAAACCTAGTTTTGGCGGAATTTAAGCATATGACCAAATATATACGTGATGCACTTAATTTCTCATGATTATAGTCCTAGAACATATATTAAACCTTCATGTGCATGTGGTTCAAGTTTCAAGTAATTTGGACCTAAGTAAGATAAATTATGATCATTAGAAGATTAATACCCTAACTTAGTCCATGTATATTTATTTTCAAAACTTAATTTCCAGCACTATCTCAAAAATATATAGATACCAAATTCACATAGAGATATGCATAAGCCTTCATTTGTATATGCACAATTAAGATATTAAACAATTAACCAAATAACCATTTAAGCATGTTTTCTAGCATTTTAGGATATGTTCAAGTCAAGCATGCTCACACACATTTTAGTATACAATCATACACAATCATCAAAAACACAATGTTGACTAGACACTAAGTCTTGGTCCAACAATCTCTTCATATTCCATTCGTATAAATATTCAAAAGTAAGAATCATCATAAACCAATATCTTTCTCAAGAAATCTTCAAGGATGGATACTCCTAACTCTCCACCTGTAAAAAGGTCTAGAACTGATGAAGGTTCTACTTCTAAAGAAGAAGAAGGTGGAGGTGATCCCAGATTCAACCTCTCCCCTATAAGGGAAGACGTATACGAGGACGATCCCCAGAAAACTATCGAATCTCTACAAGAAGCTTTGAGGGAAACCAAAAGGAGACTTAAAAAAGCAACCGACAAAGTTCAAGACTACAAAAGGCAACTTATGGTTTCAAGGTATGCCATACAAGGTGTTCGATATATGTCATGGGGCAGACAAGCAAGTACTCATGACCCAGATAAATTGCACGAAGCAATCACTGAGATCACAGTACAACTTGGATCTGTTGCAGATGGAATAGACAGTGTTCTTTATACCCTAGAATAAAATCTTTGTCCAACACTTATAAATAAAGCATTAATGCTCACATCTTTCGATGTGGAACTGTAACACAAAGAGGGCTGAAAGGAAACAACTTATCGTTGGTAGGAGAGTCCATGGTTCCAAAAAATATTCTGAGGGTGGTGTTACCTGGATTGTGGGGAAGATGTTATGATTCTCTTGGTTTGTTGTTTTTGTTCCTTTATGGTTTTTTCCCAGTGTAGTGTCTCTGAGGGTGGTGCTTTAAGCCTTATTACTAAATTTCTCGATCTCTCGATGACAGAACGTGAACAATTGTGTTTTATGCAGATTGTTGTTGACTCTATACATGATCCAAATGTTGGTATTGCATGTGATCTGGAGTCATTAATAAATGCTCTTGCAAATTTAGTTGGCAAATACATGCGCTGAGCTCAAATGTAGCAGAAGAAGAGTATTCTTCTATTGTGGCTTCAAACCTCTCGTGTTTCTTCATTCATAGGTTTCTAATCAGAACAAGTTGATCATTAACATTGGGACTTGTCATGCTAGTGGATGAATATGAACTGCATTTATTTTTAAACTTTAGAGTTCAAATATTTCTAACTACATTCTTGAAGGGTAGGAAAGGAAGCAGAAAATTTAAATGCTGTAAATTTTCAGAATTGAAGTGATCTTTGTAAATGAATAATATCCGCTATTTTTTGTAAAGGAGACTGTGTTGTTCAAGTTATATAATGAATTAACTTGTTTGTGCCCGACTAAGTTTGGTTCAGGAAGAGCTTTAAAACTGCAAGTCAAGCTCAGGTCTTGCTTGATTTGTTGAAACTACAAATCACGTTTGTTGAGGGAGGCTAGAACTCAGTTCAGATTGCCTAGATTACAACTCTCACTTGTGCAGGCATTGATATACAGATTTTTTTGTTCGGGAGACGGTATCTCCACCCTCCAAACGTAGTAATCCTATCCCCAATAATTGATTTGTATTTTTTATATTAAGAGTTAATTATACTTTTCATCACCGAAAGATAGGGATTGTTCATTTTTAACATCGCAAGATTTTTTGTTACAAAGTCGTCACCCATTGTTCTAAAATGAGACAAACAACTCATCTGGGCAAATTTCACACTACCCGGTCAAACTTTTTGCTTATGTGGCATTTAGTCAACAAATTTTGCTTATTTGGCGTTTTGACATATGATGTGAAAATTTCATCTAAGTTTTCTAAAAAAACAAATTAATGACATGTAACTAAAAAATTTTTTCTAAAAAAAACCTAATATTCTATCTTCCTCTCTGCCATCAACTCTCTCTCCCTAAAAGTCTAAAACTTCATTCTCTTTCTTACCTCTCCTCTCTCTAACCGTCGACATGGCCATCACTCAGACCAACCTCCAGCAATTATGCCCTGCCTTCCTCCCCGCACCAAAATCCACGCATCCAACGACTACATCGTCATCGTCAGATTCGAGGGGGAAGATTGGGTTCATTGTCTGCATCTTATCCTCCATTGCCAAAGCTTCAAAGCTTGAAGACTAAAAGTCATAAAATTGAACTGCTTTATCAATGATTTCTATACAAAATCACACCCATTATAAAAAAAGAAATGAAGAAGGAAGCTAATTCTGGATCCGGAGAATAGGACGAATGAAGCTAATTTTCGACCTTGAAAATCCTTTGCTAATTCGTAGATTTGTATGTGAAGCTTTGCGCCGAGCTTTTCTGGTCTTCATTATTAGAGAGAGAAAGGAGAGATAGAGAGTTGCAGAGAAGTAGAGAGTTGCTGATAAGAGAGAGAGAGAAAGAAGAGAGAAGGGAGGTGGAGAGTTGCAGAGAAGAGTTTTTTTTTTGTTTTTTTAATAGGAAGTAAAGACACGTAAGCATACACATCAGCACTTTAATGTTGCAATAGCTGATCATATGCCAAATCAGCTTTGACCCTGCTCGTTACTGTAGCAATTCTGACCGAATCCCTTAAATGTCTCATTTTGAATTAATGAGCGACGACTTTGTAATAAAAAATCTTTCAGTGTTTAAAGTGAACGACGCTTATCTTTCGGTGACGAAAAGTATAATTAACCCTTATATTAATTTAGGTGTGATTTGATATTTGATTCTTTCAATTTGCGTGTGATTTGATATTCGGTAGTGATATACATACATTGGATTTGTGTACATAAAATATCCATAATGATGTGGCAGTTGACTGGATATGCTGACTAGGTAAATTCAAAATTCAAAAATCAAACCCTACAAATCACTTTTATCTATCCTCAGATTTCACTTTTCTCTCTCCTCTATCTCTCCCTCTCCTCTCTCTCACGCGATTCTCTCTTCTTCTCTCACGGACCTCCGCCGTCTGGCCATCGGTATGACCACCGCTACCTCCAAAAGAAGCTTCCGGCCCACAGGAGCAACGTCCAGCCACCACTTACCGTCAACGGTTGTTTGAAGGGCTTGATTAGTTTGAAGGTGTTGTTGATTCAGGTCATGGGTATATAAAGAGTTAAATACACTTTCATGCGCAATGTAATTAGGATTTTGGTGTAAATTTATTTTGATTTACATTGTTGCTGCCAGGACAAGGTAATTGGGTTTTTATTTACAATTATAAATGAGTTTGCCGAGTTCTTTAGTAGCAATAAGCCACTAGTGATTAAACTTGTCATTGCTTACTTATTTCGCTTTTCAGTGGCTTATTACACTGCAATTGACAGTGTATTTAGCTCTCCATTGGCTTATTACACTGTGATCGGTAGTGTATTTAGCCCAATCTGTTATTACCCTGTGCAATTGACAGTGTATTTAGTCCAGTGATTTATTACAATGTGCAATTGACACTGTAATAAAATTACAAGTCACCAATCACAAACTCGAGAGAAAGAATGAAGAAGTAAAAAAGGTAAGGAGAGAATAAGAAAGTTGGAGAGAGAAGAAAGAAGTACAAAAAAGTTTTAAAAAAAAAGTAAAAAGCTAGCTTGATGAGAGAGAAGCGGGAAATTGAATGTAAGATTTAGGGTTTCTAAAAAATAATCTATGTGGCATGCCACATAGATTATGTATCTTATGCACCCCATATATTATGTATCTATGTCATTTTCCTTTGACATTAGATTCACATTCCAAAATTGATTTTCCCACCATCGATAATTAATTAAAGTAACTTATTATATCACATCAATGTAAATTGATTGTACATTTAATGTATGTTGTTAGTTGTACATTGTATAGAGTGACTTATTCTTTTGTAGAATCAGACCAGTATATACACAAAGTGAAGTATCAATAAGAAATATCAGGCAAATATTCTTTTACAACTCTCACTTGTGCAGGCATTGATTGATTGACATACGGATTTTTGTTTCAGTAGTGCTAGGTAGTCCATATAGTAGTAGTTCATGGGAGCCCAAGTCTCTTAAATGAAATTTTAAAACATTTTAACTCTCAAAATACATGTTAGATTTAAAAAAAATTACATATTCAGAATCAAGGCATAAAACTTTTTCTAACGAGATTCATTGTCAATGAGTTTTATCGGGTAAATCTTAATTCCATTGTTTTTTTAATGGAATTTCTTAATTCCATTATTTTTTCAATAGAATTTCAAAAACAAATGAATTCAGACCTAAAACAATGAATTATAGAGTGTACTTTAAAAAACAATAGAATCTATATGAAAACAATAAATTTTGGATAATGAATTCTAAGATAAAAGAGTGAAAATAAAACTATTCCATTGATTTAAATCTATTGGGCTTTCATGAGATATTAAACTAATGCGCTACGTGTCATTTTCATTTTTGTTTTTCTTGACAGCCAACAATAATGATGGTGGCAGGAGAAAAAAAAAAAGCAAACTAGCACTGTAAGACGTCCTTTTATTGGTGCAGAGGCCAAAATTTTCTAACTGGATGTATCACGTTTATCCTGTTACTTCCTTTCATTGGTTCAGAGGCCAAAATTTTCAAGCCGGATCTATCACGTGACTTCTTTTTCTTGATTCGGAAGCCAAATTTCTCTGACTGGATGTATCAACTATCACGTGGATTAATGAAACAAGACCAGGAAATGAAGGAACAATAATGAAGCAATCAACACATTAATGTATACCAATACAAATTATTGATTTTTGCATGCAAATTATTTTTTGATCATTCTCTACGATGGCTTATTAGCTACAGTTCTAGAAAGACACAGGTAGTACAGTGCACTTGTCACCAATCCTTCCCCTTTACGTTTAACATTCGAATCAAAATAGTAAAAATCAATTAAGAAGGATCGAAATAGTAAAAATCAATTAAGAAGGATCGAAAATTATGTAGCGATCATATAAGTCATACTATTACATGTCTGTGAAACATGAAACCTAAGGTACTATTGCTAGAAACAAAACTTTAAATATCACTTTTAAGTCTCAGTTTAGCATCAATTTATTTAAATATTGGTCAAATATTCAAAAGCATTAAGAACAGTAATAGACACTTAATCTGGAATAATAATGATAAATTGACATAAATCAAACTCATCAAATATTCATAACTAGGCTACACTAAAACCCTAGCAAGGAGGATTAGTTTCACATCATAAAATCAACACAAAAAAAATTAATTTAGATAAATCTATAAGTTTAGGGAAACCAAACAATAAGAACGGAGAGGAGACAATTGCGACGGCTTACGCCTCCAACTTTCCTCTGTTTTGGTGTATGTCTATAACCCTAAAACAATTGAGTGTTTCTATTTAAATAGTCGGGCTCTTTTTTCTAATTCAAAATTATTTCTCTGAGCCCTCTTTTTTGTCCTTTAAGCCTATTTCGTTTCTTCACACGTGAGTTTCAAATTATGCCAAAAGTCACGCCCTTCCTCGAAGAAGGGCCAAGCCTTATTTGATTAAGGGCAATCTGGTCCGTATTTTATTTTTGCATAAATCAATAGTTTCTTATCTCAAACCTGAAATTCAGATAAAATGTAGATTTTAGATCTTATGGTAGTTCAATTTAACTCAAACGAGACAAAAACGAGTGCAATTATGAGTATAAATCAATGTAAACGATGAGTATATCAAACACCAATCTGAGTTGAGTGGCTAAAACTAGAATAACAAAAATCAAATCCACAAATTCAGAAGGAAAAAAGATAAGTTCCAAACAGTAGACAGAAGTTACAGCACTAGAACCCAGGAATTAGAATTAAATATGTTACGTTCGTTTCACGCATATAGACTTTCACAGTATAGGCGGCATGGTGTGTTCAACGTGCACATCCGGCTTTATAAATTCAATATTCTTGTTCTATACCTCTTATTGTCAAGGATTGTCTTTTCTGGATAGCCCACTAAGCTCAAATTCGAGTCGGATTAGGTAAGTGTAAACCTGTATGACAGGTTAGTTGGATTTCTAAGACGCAGTGCAAATCACTTGGAAATAGTGTCACTATCTTGGAAACTCAGGTCGGGCTAGGCACTCGCAAGCTCGCCCAACAGGTTAGGTGGGTCAAGACCCAACGCAAATCACTTGCAAATATGGCGTCAGCTTAGAATCGAACTCTCGATCTCTGGCGAGATTCTTTACACCCTAATTTTGGAGAGATAACCCAATAGACGATCACCAAATAGCTAAAATATCGTCTATCACCCTAACATGTTAGCCCTACTTGGTAAAAAAAAAAGATTTAATTGACCTTAGTTTGATAATGATCCTAGCACGTAACTCCATTTTTTTTTATGAACCGGAATTCATGCTTTGAATTTGCCATTGTGTTACAGCGGAACGTAACTCCATTTTTCGCCGCATGTTAAACACCACATATGGTCCCAGCAGGAGCATGTAACTCCATCTTTCATCTATAAATACCATTAGAGTGTGTGCTTACAACTCACTTCCCAGGCATCACTAAAGACACTACCATAAAGTCAAAGACTCTACCTTCAAAAATGAGTCCATCTCTTCTAAACAAGTCCATTGCTTCCCTGTTGCTGGTCTTGGTGTTCTGTGCAGCCCAAGGCCAATCCGGTATCTTGAATGATGCCTTCACCGCTGCTTTCCAAATGTTGTTTTCTGAAACTCGAGGTCTGTTGGCGACCTTGAACGATGACTCCTCCATTGCTGAAAAGTTTGAGCAATGGATGGCCAAGTACGGTCGCTCTTACAGGAGCATTACCGAGAGGGTGAACCGATTCTATATATTCAAAGACAACTACGAGTACATTGAAAACTTCAACAATGCCGAGAACAAGAGTTACAAGTTGGGCATCAATGAATTTGCAGACTTAACTCATGATGAATTTTTGGCCATATATGCCAATAATGAGAACATCCCAGGCATCTCTAGCCCATTGAAAATAACCTCTAGGTACCAAAGCCGGCGAAGCCTTGCCGATGTTCCATCAAGCATAAATTGGGTGGAAAGAGGAGCTGTAACCCCCATAAAGAACCAAGCTTCATGTGGTAAGAAAACCATCCCACATATATATATCTACCACTAAATTTCCTGTCAAGTTGAGCTTGACGTTGCTAACTTCCTTCTTTAAACTAATAAGAAACTAATTTAAGTTATGAGTTTTAGCTTCAAATCTTACTATATTATTAACTGAATTTGAATTGGTTTGTTATAGGATCTTGCTGGATATTTTCGGCAGTTGCAGCCACAGAAGGGATTGTACAGATCAAAACTAGGGAATTAATGTCTCTATCAGAGCAACAAGTAATGGATTGTAACGGCGTGCGTAACGGCTGCTCTGGTGGATGGATGACTGAAGCATTTAATTACATTGTACAAAACGAAGGCGTCGCAAATGATACAATTTACCCATACCAGGGGAAAAGCTTAACTTGTGACACTACCTTGGCCTCAGAAATTGCTGCCCAAATTAGTGGTTATGAAGAATTGCCTGCCAACAACGAGACAGCGCTACTAGAGGCTGTAGCTCAACAACCTGTCTCAATTGTCATTGATAGTACCAGAGAAGGCTTTCAGTTCTACAAAAGCGGGGTTTACACTGGAGAGTGTGGCACTGCAACGTCCCATGCTGTTACCACAGTTGGGTATGGTACTAGTGAGGATGGGATTAAGTATTGGCTCCTGAAAAATTCGTGGGGCACGACTTGGGGTGAAGACGGATACATGAGGATTCAGAGAGATGTATCAGATCCTCGAGGTCTTTGCGGAATTGCCCAAAAGTCTTCCTATCCTGTTTTCTACGAAACAAAATCAAGCAGAAGATGAATAGGTAGCTCCTAGTCCTTGAGCTTCCTTCCTACTATCTGGAGTATTAGTCAAGCAGTTGAATAAGCAGCTCATTGAGCTTCCTTTCCTACAATAAGCTTGTTATGTATTTTTAATTGGCTGTGAAAATGCCAGAATTATGTTGTTGTTTGTATCATAATTTGCTTGTATCATAAGTTGAATAAAATATGATACTACTACTACTAAAACACAGAGATTAGCAGATGGTTCAGGCATTTTACTAGCTGACCAAGATAACCCACAAACCAAGCTTAACCATCAGTCATTTTTATCCGGTGAACAAAAACTAAATCAACCAAAGTTAGAGTGTAGTTTGAAAATAGGGTGGTGCAAATAAAGTTCACCTTTTAAGATTCAATCCATGCCTTGTTCTTCGTATCTTCATTTGATATCATGGTATCGGAGGCAGGTTTGATCCTCCTGTGATCCCACCACTAAGTGTTGGACAAAGATTTTATTCTAGGGTATAAAGAACACTGTCTATTCCATCTGCAACAGATCCAAGTTGTACTGTGATCTCAGTGATTGCTTCGTGCAATTTATCTGGGTCAGAGTACTTGCTTGTCTGCCCCATGACATATATCGAACACCTTGTATGGCATACCTTGAAACCATAAGTTGCCTTTTGTAGTCTTGAACTTTGTCGGTTGCTTTTTTAAGTCTCCTTTTGGTTTCCCTCAAAGCTTCTTGTAGAGATTCGATAGTTTTCTGGGGATCGTCCTCGTATACGTCTTCCCTTATAGGGGAGAGGTTGAATCTGGGATCGCCTCCACCTTCTTCTTCTTTAGAAGTAGAACCTTCATCAGTTCTAGACCTTTTTACAGGTGGAGAGTTAGGAGTATCCATCCTTGAAGATTTCTTGAGAAAGATATTGGTTTATGATGATTCTTACTTTTGAATATTTATACGAATGGAATATGAAGAGATTGTTGGACCAAGACTTAGTGTCTAGTCAACATTGTGTTTTTGATGATTGTGTATGATTGTATACTAAAATGTGTGTGAGCATGCTTTACTTGAACATATCCTAAAATGCTAGAAAACATGCTTAAATGGTTATTTGGTTAATTGTTTAATATCTTAATTGTGCATATACAAATGAAGGCTTATGCATATCTTTATGTGAATTTGGTATCTATATATTTTTGAGATAGTGCTGGAAATTAAGTTTTGAAAATAAATATACATGGACTAAGTTAGGGTATTAATCTTCTAATGATCATAATTTATCTTACTTATGTCCAAATTACTTGAAACTTGAACCACATGCACATGAAGGTTTAATATATGTTCTAGGACTATAATCATGAGAAATTAAGTGCATCACATATATATTTGGTCATATGCTTAAATTCCGCCAAAACTAGGTTTTACCTAATTTTGTACATATGTGTTCTTTGTGAACGTAGTGAACCAAATGAACTCCGATTTAAATGAAATTTCGTGTGCATCTTAGTTTCATCACTATGAACATATTTGACTTAGTAAAGTTCAAGAGAAAATGTCATTTACACTGAGTTTGCAAAATAACATTGAATTTACACTTAGAATTTATCGGTTTCACTATTAGTGACTTATTTGCTTGGTTGAGTGACCAAACGATTTCCGATTGTTATGAAATTTTATGTGGACATTCTAATATATATAAAATGATTTATCATGCAGTAATACGAATTTTCTGGGTTGTTTTTCTAATGTAATTAACCTATGCGCTCTATATGAAGCTCTTTGAGCTTACATGCAATTGGGGAGTTCTACCTCCTATTTCTTTGTAGGTTAATCATCATGAGGATGTTATATCACTCAGAATTCAGTTTGCTCAAGTGAATTGAAGTCTGGTTTTCAAGTATGAGCTTGGATCTCTAGAAAACCAAGAAAAACCTATGTTCATCAACCTTCCACTAAGGCATTTTGATTGATGTTTGGAATTAGCCTTGGAGCTGTATAATATGGATATATTGGTGCTGCCAAATTCAGAGTTTGAAGTCAAGATTGGAGGGACATGTTTGGTCATGTGAAGGATCTCTTATCTTCATCAAACAAGATCTTGCACATGCTTCCTTTATTGAGGTCAATGATAAGATTTTTGTGAGAAGACAATTGATGAAACTAAAGGACAAATGCAATGGTTGAAATTTGTAAGAGATGAGAAAGTATATTTTGCAACTAGACAAGACTTAGATTATGAAGATATTCTTGAAGACTACAAGCTCCAAAGGTACTCTAATCTATGGCCGAGATTTAATCGTTTTGAATTATGAATGGATCAGATTACAACAAGACTTGAAGGGTTAAGATGACCATTTAAAAGGTGAATCCAATGGTTGTGCATAAGACCATATTCTTGCTTGCAATTTTTGACTTAAAAGAAGATCTTACTTGATTTTTGGAGTCAAAGATTGTTGCAAGTTGCTACACATTTTGTAGGAAATCATTGGAGATACCAAGGCCAAGATTTGGTGTAAGTTTGATCAAATGGTCAAAGATGACAAAATTGTTGGAGATACCAAGGTCAAGATTTGGTGCAAGTTTGATCAAATTGTCAAAGATGGCTGCAAGTGCACATGACAACTCAAATCTTGGAAAGCTAGACTTGGAAAATAATGCAAGTGCAACGGCTACATATTGTAAGGTCAAGATTTAATGATCTATTCATTCAATGGCCAAGATTTGCACATGTAATTGAAGGTCGAGATTTGAAGATAGAAAAAGATCCAATGGTGGAAATCACAAGAGCTTGGTAAATTATAAAGAGGGGTTCTTCCTCATTCCAACTGGGAGAAGCCAAAATTACATTGAAGAAATTCTTGCTCTCAAAGCTTTCAAGCTAGTTTGTGCCATTGAATCCAAGCTTCTACCCAAGCCACTCTAAAGGCTTCCTCACTATTTTGCTTTTGCAAAGAGGGAGTGCTTCTCATTTGGCTTCTTATTTTCAGATTCGAAAATCCTCATTATTCTTCATTTTCTATCCAACCCGTGAGGTGATATTGTGATTCTTGAGTGTTCCTCAACCCCATTTGCTTAGTGCAAACCTTGAGTGAACCATTTATACCGAACACTTGTAAAAGTCCCTTCATTGGGCAAAAACCTTGTTGAGGTTGAGTTTAAGGGAGTGCTTGAAACCCTTGGTTGTAAAGTTTGAAGATTGTCTTGAAATCTTCAGTTTTAAGGGTGACCTAAAAACCCTTGTGAGTTTTGTGGAGCTCTTGAGAAAACCACATCCTTAGTGGAGGTTGGAAAATCCTAGGTTGGTGAACCTAGGTAGTAGATGTAGGAGAAGAGTCTCCGAACTACTATAAATTGCTGTGTGGATTTTCTTGATTGCATTGCTTGCTTGTTGATTGATTAAGTGTTTTGATTGCAGAATTTTCTGAACCACTAGTCTGTCCGTGCACTGTTCACATAGCTAAACTTTGAATTTTAATCTGAATTTTTGATATAGTATTCATTAGGATGTTGTGATACTGCATACCAAATTTCATTGAATTCTGACTTGATTTGCTAGGTGAAATTTGAGTTGTAAAATCTGTGTGCAGTGTGTTGTTTAAAAAAATCTGTTTTTGCAATTCCTTGATTATTTGATAATTGATCATTCACCATATTGTATCACATCTTGCATTGAAATGAATATTGATTAGGATAATCATTAGAGTTCAAATTTGTGTGCTAATTGTTAATTGACATTGATTTCCTTTTAAATTATAAAAAGAGATTCCTATCGGAATTTGGGGACACAATTCACCCCCCCTCTTGTGTTAAGTACGATCCATCACTAAGTTCTGATGTCGCTGCAGTATTAACAAAGACAACACAAAATATGAGAAGCCTGAATACACAGGCCATGACAAACATTCAAGCTGTAGGCACATCAGTAACCATGCCATACACAAATACTCAACACACCACTCCATTGCCATATTTACCTACCTCCTTTACATCCACTCAAAATCCACCATTGTTGCCCACACCACCAATTTTTTCAACCATCCCAAAAGCAACACACACCCCACATTTCCACATCAACTCCAAATCAAAATCCTTTTTTAAACCCCTACAATTTTCTAAACAGTGATTTTGCCATAAACAAAATAAGATCTTGTCCCTTTGCAACCTGGGAGAACCAAAAATTCAACCTCCATGCAAGAGGTCTCAAAAGGAAGCCTTTCCAGCATTGATATGCTCCCACTAACCTCTTGTAGACCGTATGGAAAGAACAACAAATTAAGTCTTGTATCTGACATTTGAGGCATGAGTCTAAAACAAATTGAGGTCACTACATTAAATGAGAATTCAATAGATCAAATATCTATTAAATTGTATTAAACTTCAATATAACAATCTTGACCTCGTATATTAGTTTGCAGACCAAACAATAATAAGCTGATAAACAATGTATTGTCAACTTTGAAAACCTGAAAGCATATATGAATATGGTATACCAAATAAAAATCCATTAAAAAATGAAGGACTCATAACAAATTGAAAATCAGCAAAACCAATAACAACATGTGTTATTGGTACTTATATAAACCCTAACAATAAGTACCAATAACCCTAAACCGATTACTTCAATCATGAATCACGACCCACATCGTGAATTTTCAAACTCCACATGCATATAGAATACTAACCAGAAAGTCTCATTGCCTGATTTCTTGACGCCATGACAGGTCCAAGTGAGGACTACGTACGTGTAGCTAAGTAGCCAACACATTTTCAAACACTCTGGAATTGTTTGATCTCTTAATAAATAGAAAGTGTTAGTGACCAAGAAACATGAAACTAAACTGAAATTCCCAAACTCTCATTGCTTCCCTTCTGCCAATTCGTGTTTGTTTTAAGTTGTTGTCCAACATTTGTAATCGAAAAAGTATACTTAAAGTCATTAATGGCAGCAAGTAGTACTTAATCCAAAGAAGACGCTTACCTGATCAAACTGAGTGAGCATCTTTACAATAAAAATGAGTACTTTATCAAGTTTATTTCTAAAGGTCATCACTTGGAAAAGAAGAAAGGGATAGAGGAAATATATAAGCATACTTTAGGTAAAATGAGTTCACCAATTTTGCAAATATGTTTCCCAAAACTTCATTACGAAAAATCATGAAATAATGATTTGTATCATCAGTTCAAGAAACACACGGTACCAAAAAGATAAATCATCCCATAGAATCCACACGAATGAAGAGTAAATCATACCAGGCAAAGAAGACATAATTTCTTCGATATCCAAGAACCATCACTAATAAACCCTAAGTGAGCAATAAGAACAAAACACTTGTGCTTGCTTTCTTTTTCTTTCTTTGAGAAGCATATTCACAGGGAAAAAAACATGTAAAAGTAAAAGCTGAAGAAAAAAATAATGTCCCTTGTAACAACCCGTCCTGGAGGGGGGTCTGCGAAATTACCAATTTATCCAAAACGTAAACTATCTATGCAAATCCTCAAAAAAAATCATTTAATACAATCCCAAAATGAAATAAAAGTATTCATAAATCTATTGAGACGTAATTAATAAGTCTTTATAATTTATACAAAGCGGGAGTCTTTATAATATCAACCCTACACTACCCATAACCTCAACTATATCCATGGGGAAACCGCTCACGCCTCGAGAACCTGGCCACCACCTACGTACTCACCTGAAAGAGAAAGAAGAAAATAGAGGTTGAGCTAAATAGCTCAGTAGGGGTATAGTACCCGATAAAGACTCGGATATCCGTGATGCGAATACCGAGAGAGAAAATCATAACGATAATCACATACGATGAGACAAAGAGTAGAACTAGTCTACAAATACAACAATCAGCTCAAGAGTAATGAAAGAATAGGCAGGAACAATAGGGTTATGCTCATATCACAATCACAACCCAATATGCATATACATACATACATATATATATATATATAAGCATGCAAATTATATATGCAAAACACACATCTCCTCCCAATGGGCATAGCGCCACAAATCATCCACATCCAATCATCGGCACACGGTAGTCCGGATTTCCCCTCGGAGGCCGTGGCAATCAAATCTCCGTATAATCACATCGCAAGGCAGTCCGGATTTTCCCTCGGAGGCCGCGACAATCAAATCCCCGTATAATCACATGGGAACAGATTAAGGGGAATAAATCCCAGACAGTGATCACGTCTCAAGGTGGTGTGTCGCGAGTCACAACCACCGCACAAACCAGAGCCAGACAACAACAACAACAAGGCTATCACATCCACCCATCTCCACAAATCCACAATATGAACACACAGTCAACATATATCATGATGCATGTATTACAATAAGGTTTTCCATGCACCCAAACCCATTTCCAAACTAATTAAGAAAATATTTTACTTTATTAGAAAATTAAGACACAAAGCTCTACGAAGAGTCATAATCAAATCAAACATTTCCCCAAATATATATTATTTATCCGGCCGATATTTAATCACTCACTCTATTTATTTGATCAAATAAAATAAAATCTAATCAACATTAAAATTCTGGCCAAGCCTCATTCTCTTAGAGAATATATATATATATACATATATATACACACTTCGGCTCCAAAATTTGTTTGAAGAACCCTCTCCAAATCTTAAACCATCAAAGCCAATTCAAGCAATTTAAATCTTCAAGTTTGGCCATAAAAATAAATTCTTAAATTTTCTATACCCATCATACATGGCCCAGCTAAAACATTAGCTAAACAATTTAACATGACTATCCCCTTTTTATAAACCCAACTTAACACAATCCAAAACCCAGCTAATCCCTTTCTTCCTCACAACACACACAAGTCACAGATTGAGAATTTACCATGTACACCAAGTCACACACAAGTATATAACTATGTGCAGTGATTTTTCCACTAATGGCGTGGATTGCTTATGTCGCCGGCGGAGACAGGCTTAACCCATGCTGGCAAACATCACACAACTAAAGTCTGGCCACAACAGATTATTTTTCCCATGCCAATAATTTACACCAGTGTATACCCATACCCACAAACAACAAGGTGAGATTCTTACCTAACTCAGATTCCCTCTCCGGCGGTACTACGGCGAGAACTACTCCAATCCCGACTATCTCTAGCATCCAGATCAATAAAGAAAGAAACAAGGAAAACATCGATCCTTGTTCATCCGAAAAATTTGCCCAAACCCATATATACAAATAAAATTTCTTTGCCCACCTTAATAATGAAACTCTTTCTACAAATGAAATTCTCCTTAATTTATGATTCACCTTTGCCTGTAATCCACCTCTTGGTTGCCTATATAGTCACCTCCGGCGATGTCTTCTAACGACTGAGGTTTACCTAGACTTGATCCTTCTCGTGCGGCTGTCAGTATATGGCAGGTTTAGCTATCCTACAAGGAATGATAACGGGGTATAAATACCCATCTACTAGGTATTTAGGTATTTCAATGATTTCTACATTGACCCTTAGTTTCTTTTGTTTACTCTTTTACCCCCAAAAGTTTCCATTCGAGTTTAGTTTTACCCTTTAAGAAAAATTAGGGTTTTACATCCCTAAATTTCATTCACTTATATTTCAAATTTCAATAAAACAATTACCTAAGGAATAAATTTTTCTCAATATTTTCTACAAAACATACAGGTCCTCCTTTTATTCTTTTTGCTAACAAATTCAACATTCAAATATATGTGAATATATTCTAGCATCAAGCCTGCTATCTCTGTTGTCAATTGTCACACAACCAGGACAAACATTAAAAAAATAGAGGCGCAAATGTTCATATAAAACTAATAATTGCTAAGTAAATATAACTATAAAACACCAAAGAGAATACATACCTTGATCAAATTGCCAACTGTTATATTGAGAAAGTTTGTAGAATGGGAAAGAGAGAAAACTACAACCTGGGAAAGAAAGTCTTAATCAGAAAACCTTAGTTAGAACAAAAATTGTTTCAATACCTTTACTAAAAACTAAAATTATTTGTGAGTAATTCTTCAATCCAAAAAAAATATAAAGAAAATGTAAAAGAAAGAGAAGTAATTACCAAGCCATGAAGTAGTTGTATAGATATATACAAACTGCTTTTGTGAGTATTGTTCAAAGATATAGGAGCATATTTATAGAAACTCTTCAAGAGAGGTAAGTCCACTTAATAATTTAGTGGTGTCAAATGCATTATGCCTGCCATGGACTATGAATATCACATTAATTTTTTGACTTAGAAGTAAATGTTTCATGTAATTAATTAATGAGAATATAATGGAAATTCTACTATTAGAATTTTCTCCAATATAAGTCAATGGTCCACCATTTCCAAATGCTATTTTGACTGACATAATGATTGACCCAGTCTAGCAATAGCATGATATGCATGAGGAAGACTAGGCTGCCATTAGTCTGTGAATATTTATGAGGAAGACTAGACTGCAAAAATGTTAGTATCTCAATCATCAAGTAGTGGATTTTGTTCATTGATTTTGATGTAAGTGTAGGGATTCACAAAACCTGATGATTGAGCCAGAGAGTTTCACATCTACTACTACTAGGAAGATTGGGATCGCAGTTACTGAGATCTCTATCACTTCTATTATTTACGAGTAATTATCATTGAGAATATACATATGACTCAAATCTAACCTCACTGTACATATCATAATAAATTAACGTGATATGTGACTTGAACTTTTGATTCTTGGTAAAAATCTCAAAAAATAATTACATTAATTTTAAAAACATCATGATTTATGGATAAATTGAAAGAAATTCAATCAAGAAATTAAACGAATACAAAAGTACATTATTTTATCCATTAATTAGGCCATGTCTAAAAAAAACAAAAATCAAACTTAAATTTTTGGTATGGTAGATATTAATCGACCAATAAATTTCAGCAACATTATAATTAATAAACACATATATCTCAACTTACAATAAACATCTCATTAGCAACAATCAATAACATTAAAAAAAGCTTATGCTACATGTGTTTAGCGATCGCATCTTGTTAACATATATGTAAAGAATGAGTTTTCTTGATTCATTCGTATAGGTGTAGTACATCATATATAGGTACAAGAGTATAGTTGACCTACGTATGCAATTATGTCTATGATTTACATGCCAAGTATAGAATGATATAATAGCTAAACATGAGGCTATTACTAAGGTGATGAAGAGATTGCTGGAGTGATCTCAGTTTCCATTACTCGCTGTTGACTTGATGGAGGAGATTGAGGAGTAATTGTCGTATCATTAACACCCCCCCGCAAGCTTGACGGTCTTGGTCGGACAAGCTTGTTGCATAACAATCGGTGCCGTGGTTTGTGGAGAGGCTTGGTCAAGACATCCGCCAATTGATCAACGGATGGAATGAAGAGCACACGATGACTTCCTAGCGCCACTTTTTCACGAACAAAATGATAATCGAGTTCAATGTGCCGTGTGCGTGCATGGAATACGGGATTAGCAGCCATGTATGTGGCGGAGAGATTATCACAGTATAGAAGTGTTGGGTATTGTAGGTGAACGCCAAGATCATGTAGAAGATAACACAACCAAGTTGTTTCAGCACATGCATGCGCGAGAGAGCGATATTCAGATTCAGCACTTGAACGAGCCACCGTCGGCTGTTTCTTGGAGCACCATGATATCAAGTTAGAGCCCAAATATATTAAGTATCCGCTGGTTGAGCGCCTCGTGTCAGGACAACCGGCCCAGTCGGCGTCGGAGTATGCACATAATCTTGCCGATTGATGTTGTGGCCTGAAAACTAAACCGTGGTCAATGGTCCCTTTGACATACCGAAGGATGCGCTTGGCTGCCGCTAGATGTGTGGTTCGTGGGGTGCTCATGAATTGAGAGATTGTATTCACAGCATATGCAAGATCCGGCCGAGTTAGGGTGAGGTACTGTAAGCTACCGACAAGTTCCCTAAACTTAGTTGGAGAAGGTAATAACAAACCATCAGTGGCGGAGAGAACAAGTTTGGCAGCAAGTGGGGTCGCCGCCGGTTTGCATTGAAGAAGCCCATGTTTCTCTAAGAGTCCATGCGCATATTTCACTTGATTCACATGGAGATAGCCGTCAGTTTGGTGAACTTGTAATCCAAGAAAGAAGTGTAGAGGACCCAAGTCTTTGATGTCAAACCCACGGCTGAGGGTGTCAATAAATTGTTGGAGGAGGTGTGAATTAATTCCTGTGACGATGATGTCATCAACATAGAGAAGAAGGAAGAGTTGTTGCACACCATGGTGATAAGTGAACAAGGAAGGATCAGCTAGGCTCTGACGAAATCCAACAGCTAGTAAAAAAGAGCTTATTCGTTGGAACCAAGCACGGGGTGCTTGTTTGAGACCGTACAAAGCTCTTTGAAGTCGACAAACATGATGTGGTCGATCCGGATCGTGAAACCCTGGGGGTTGAGACATGTAGACATCCTCCTGAAGAAAACCATGAAGGAAGGCATTTTTAACATCAAGTTGACGTAGGCTCCAACCACGAGAGACAGCAATGCCCAATACAGTTCTAATCGTTGTCGGTTTAACGACCGGACTAAATGTCTCGCCATAGTCAATGCCAGGTTGTTGATGAAACCCTTTGGCTACAAGACGCGCTTTGTAGCGCTCAATACTTCCATCGGCCTTCCGTTTGATTCGAAACACCCATTTGCATCCAACTGTGTTTTGTGATGGGTTTGGCGGGACCAAGGACCATGTATTATTTTTGAGGAGAGCATTCAGTTCTTCAGTCATGGCAGACCGCCATTGGGGACTCTTGATAGCCTGGGAATAGCAAGTAGGCTCCATTTCATCAATATTGTTTAAAAGAGCTTGATGGAGAGAATACCGAATAGTGCCATCTGTGCGTTGTTTGGGTTGAACAATGCCATCTTTAAATCTTGTACGCATTGGGTGTGATGTGGTGGGGAGATGATTGGCAATGGCACATTGGCTGGTATCATCGGAGGCACCAGGTTGGGGTTCTGTACTGGATTCTGAACTGGGCAAAGAGGTTTGAGACTGCAATGAAGAATCACCGGGCTCGGTGGAGCAATTATGTGAGCTTGGCAGAGGGTCGATGTTGGGAAGTGCTGTCTGTGTAGCCTCGTTCTCTTGAGTAAGAGGCAGAGGAGGGGAGTTGGGCTGGGCGTCATGGCTCGGCAGCATGGGCTGCGGAGGATTAGAGGTGTCTGTTTGTGGCACTTCGGACTGTATTGAAGCCATGGGTTGATGCTCCAATGCAACTGTTGGTTGTAGCTTGGGTACCTGCGATGTGAGAAAAGGAAAACTAGTTTCCTGAAAAATTACATGACGAGACACATAAACACGACCTGTTGTTCGACACAGGCACCGATAACCCTTATGTTGTGGACTATAACCGAGGAAGACACATTCTTTTGAACGAGGAGAGAGTTTATGTGGTGAATATGAACCAAGATAGGGAAAACAAGAACAACCGAAGACTCGAAGATGAGTATAGGTAGGTTGTTTGTGAAAGAGGTAGGTATGTGGGGTTGACCAATTTAGAGTAGGAGTAGGCAAGATATTGATAATGTGAATTGCAGTCATGACTGCATCGGTCCAAAATGAGAGAGGAAGACTTGCAGTGGTGAGGAGAGTACGAGTCATATCAGCTATGTGACGATGTTTTCTTTCGGCTAGACCGTTCTGTTGAGGAGTATGAGGGCACGAGTAGCGTTGGTGGATGCCAAGTTGTGTGCAATAATGAGCGAAGGCATGATTGACAAATTCTGTGCCATTATCACTCTGTAGTGTTTGGATGGTGGTGTGAAATTGGGTTTTGACCATGTTAACAAAACTTTGAAAATGATTGAGAACCTCATATTTGTTACGCATGAGAAAGATCCAAGAATAGCGAGAGAACTCATCTGTGAATAAAACATAGTAACGGTAACCACTAACAGAAGAAACAGGAGACATCCAAACATCACTGTGAATTATGGAAAAGGGAGTTGACACATAATTAACACGTGATTCAAAAGACAAAGCCTTGGATTTACTAACAGCACAATCCGTACAAAAGAAATTATTGAAAGAACTTTTTTGGCCAAGTAAAGAGCCTAGACGAGCAAGGATAGTTGGTGACGTATGACCGAGTCGACGATGCCAAATGGAAGAATGTTGAGTGAGGAGAGCGTGAGGGGCACGAGAGAGTGGAGATGACGAAAAATGAAGTGGATAGAGACCATCTCTACAAGGGCCCTGAAAGAGTAATGCACCAGTTAGAATATCATAGATGCGATAATAATATGGTGCAAAAAGAAAGAATACCATGTTGTCTTTTGTAAACTGAGCAACAGAAAGTAGATTTTTGCGTAGTTCAGGAATACTAAGAACATTAGGAAGAGAAAAACGAGTGGATCCAAGAGGTAGAGAAATAGTACCAATTTGGGCAATAGGCATGGAGGTGCCATTACCCATACATACTTGATCCTTACCATTGTAGGGTGAGGGATTTTGAAGAGGAGTGTTTGGCGTAATTGCTGGTCCAGAGTAACGATGTGGGCAGGTTGCATGGCCATGTTGATTTGTGCCGCACGTGGGACACCATTGGGGTGCTGGACCCAGAAGACTTTGGTTGTTCCATGCAGTGTTTGAAGTTTGGGTGCCATGCCATGGCGTTGGACTAGAGGGCTGATAATGAGGGGAGTGTGGATTGTAGCCACGAGAGGAGCCACGGGATTGGTGACGATTGCCGCCACGAGAATGACGATTGCCGCGACCACGGGTATTAGTGTGATTGCCACGAGTCCCACTATGTGTGTTATATAGAGCAGTAGGAATAGATGGGGTTTGATGGAGAGTGGGGTTTTGGTTTTCAAAGGCCAGAATACGGGAGCGCAATTCAGTGAAGGAGATGAGAGGATGATTGTTGTAGAGAGCAGTGCGGAGCATAAGATAGTCAGGACCAAGGCCTTTCAGTGTGGCAATAACGAGATCATCCGGATCAATCGGCTTACCAATAGAGGTGAGATTGTCAGAGATAGACTTAGCATGGTGGAGGTACTCTTCAACAGTCTTAGAACCTTTGTTGAGATCAAAGAGTTGGGACTTAAGTGTGGCGGCACTAGCAATGGATTTTTGAGAAAAATGAAGGTGTAAACTGTCCCAATGATCTTTTGCCGTTGTACAACCGATAAGAAGGGAGATGATGGGAAGTTCGAGAGTGGTGGTAATGCGACTCACAACAAATTGATCAGTGCATACCCAGTTTTCATACGCAGGATTGGGGATGGAGACATTAGTGGTGGTGGAGGTGGCATCAGTAGTAGTTGTGGAAGAAATGGTTGTCGGTGGGGCTGGATAAGAACCATCGACGAACTTGAAAAGACCTAGACCAATGAGAAAGGGTTTCATTTGACATAACCATTGAAGATAGTTGGTGTCATCAAGTTTGAGAAAGTTTGATGTGCTGGAACCACCGGAGTAGGGAAAAGAAAGATCAGAAGAAGGAGAGGATTCAGTAGACATGATGATGAAGAAGATGAAGTTATGTTTGGAAAGAGAGGATTGTGGAACCTAGACCTCTGATACCATGTAAAGAATGAGTTTTCTTGATTCATTCGTATAGGTGTAGTACATCATATATAGGTACAAGAGTATAGTTGACCTACGTATGCAATTATGTCTATGATTTACATGCCAAGTATAGAATGATATAATAGCTAAACATGAGGCTATTACTAAGGTGATGAAGAGATTGCTGGAGTGATCTCTGTTTCCATTACTCGCTGTTGACTTGATGGAGGAGATTGAGGAGTAATTGTCGTATCATTAACAATATACATAAATATAATATATATATATATATATATATATATATATATATATATATATATATATATATATATAAGTAAAAAAAAATTCTCTCATAAGCATACAAAGTAAGGACAATAAAATAAGGACACATTTTTTACCATTGATTTAAGTGAATGACAAGTGAAGTCCACTGCTTTAGGTCTCATATGTTTCAAATCAATGACATAAACATTGTTTATTTTTCAAAATTTATCGGATAACCATTTACAAATTTGTAAAATCCGAACCCTAATCTGTTTCAAACCTAAATCCAAATTCCAAACCCTACTTGTTTATTTTTGCTGGTCTTCCTTTTGCTTGTTTGTTACCTGGTGAGAAATTTCCCTTTGTCCTTGCATGTGGGCTTGTTTCCTTGTTTCTTCTCAATCCTGATGGTATTAATTGCTCTGCCGAAAACGTGGGGACTTGGATCTCTTTTTATAAAAAAAAATAATAAATAGAAAGAAATGACAATGAGTACTATTTACCAGTGTTTTAAAATACCGGTTCAACCGGCCGATTAAACCGGTTGAACTGGAAACCGGAGGGGTCACCGGTACGATTTAATAAAATATCAGTAAAATATCGGTTTGATCAAATACCGGTTCAATCGGCCGGTTTTCGGTATAAATACCGGTTCTCCGGTTTGAAAAATTCAAAATTGAGAATTTTTTGATAAAAAAAAAAATAAAAATGTATAAAAAAATAAGTAATTTTCTTTAAAAAGAGTAAAAGTTGAACCTAATTGAGATTTAAATGATTATGTTAGATTTGAACATTTATAATTTATATAGTTATGTTGTAATTTTTATAAGAATGTTTATTAATTGAAAATTACATTTAGTAATATTATGTTTAATTTGAGATTGAGAGTGTTATTATGTGGTTATTATTTATTTGGATGCATTTTAATTTATAGTACCTTTCTAATTTTTCTAATATTTTTACAGGTTTTTTATAATTTTTTATTAATTATTAAAAATTTAATTAATCAAATAAAACCGGTCAACCGGTTTGACCGATTGAACCGGTTAAATCGGTTTTCGGTGGCCAACCGGCATGATCGGAAATCCGGTTTTTAAAACATTGCTATTTACAATCTGCAATTCAATTGGTTAGTCTTCCTTAGAGATATACAAGGAAGAAGCAGAGGTAGAATTTTCTCCAGTGTAAGTCAATGGTCCACCATTTCCAACTCCTATTTTGACTGACATAATGCTTGACCCAGTTGAGCAAAAAATAACATGATACTCGTGACTGTCATTAGTCTGTGAATATCGAATCAAGGTTTTGTTTACGTGTAATCATCATATGAAATCCTTAAAAAAAAACTAATTATATTAGTTTTAAAAACATTATGATAAATTGAAAGAAATTCATACGAAGGGGGAGGGCAATTTATATACAGTCCATCAAAAAAAATAAACGCATACAAAGGTAAATTATTTAATCCGTTAATCAGGCCAAGGCTAAAATAAAAACAAATCAAACTTTAGATTTTTTGTACGGCAGATATTAATCGACCAAGTAATTTCAGCAACATTTTAATTAATATATCTTAAATAATTATGATAAACATTTCATTAGCAACAATCAATAACATAAACAAAGTTTAATCATTTGCGTTTCCAATATTTTATTTCAATGTGAAACATATTTTTCAAAAAGATATTTTAAAAAAAAACAAAACATAAAGAAAACCTATGCAACATGTGTTTAGCAATCGCATGTTGTTTAACACACACACACTTAAGTTGCCCTGGTGTCCTCATCTGCATCATTCCCACCTTCATCTCCCGCTAGGAGAGGTCATATTCATACCAGCTCGAAGACTATAGCTACCTACGGCATCTGTGTAGCGATGACGTGTATTCTTCTCGTTGTATGGAGCTTCTATATCAGAAATTCGACTTCCATAAATTCCCAGAAGGAGTTGAGAAAAAAATATTATTGATCCGTAAACAGTCACCATGACTAACCACTTCTTCCTTGTTGAACTGTTAAGAAAACAGAAGTTCAGAAATTGTTGCAATACTTTTATTTAAAAATAAAATTATTTGTGAGTAATTCTTCAATCCAAAATAAGGGAAAAAGGAAAATAAAGAGAATTAATTACCAATCCATGAAATTGATCTAGAGATATATAGAAACTGTTTTTGTGAGTATTGTTCAAGGATATCAGTGCGTATTTGTAGTAACACTTCAAGAGGTAAGTCTTTCTATTTTTATTTTTTGTAGGATAGTAATGCTTGACCCACTTAATAATTAAGTGGTGTCGTCTGTATTAAGCTTGCCACTTGACTATGAATATGACATTTATTTTTGGACTTTGAAGGAAGTGTTGCATGTAATTAATCAATGAGAATGGAATGGAAATTCAACCACTAGAGGAACAAGTTATTACAACAATCTCAAATGTGCTTGACGAGGTTGCAGATGTCCTTTGTGCAGGAACTAGGTCATACAAGAGGAGGGTGAATTGTGTCCATAAATTTCTATTAGGAACCTCTTTAATAAAATCGTCACGCAAAACATACAAGATAAATTTTACAAGATAAACAAATAATCAAAACAATAATAAAAGCTGTAAAAGTATAGGGAAGAGAAAGCAAACAACAATTTACAGTGGTTCACTCACCAGCTTAGTACTTTCAATCCATTAAGGTTGTGGTTTTACCAAGCTCGCCGCACAAACTTGCACAATGGCTTCAAGGTTATCCCTAACCTAAAGATTTCAAGTCAAGGTTACCCACAAAAACGTGGGCTTGAATTTCTTTTATTTGAAAAAATAGAAAGAATTGACAATGAGTATTTACAGTTTGTAATTCAATTGGTTAGTATCCCTTAGAGATATACAAGGAAGTCATGGTCCAAGTGCTATTTTGACTGAGATAATGTTTGACCCAGTCAAGCAATAGCATGATATGTATGAGGAAGACTAGACTGCCATTAGTCTATGAATATGGAGTCAAGTTTATGCAAAAATGCTAGTCATCCCAGTTTTGAATCTTGTCTCTTGATTGATGTAAGTGTATGGGTGATTGGACCTCTAAACTAAGGTTCCAGTGTCCTCTAATTAGGGTGTTCTAGTAGTTAGTTAATGTTATTATGTGTGTTTTAATTTAATTATTCACTTACAGGTGTTTCCCATTGGTTTTGTAGGAATCGGACCTTATTCAGACAAGTTGGACACTTTTTGGGCATTTTTACTGTGAGGTGTCTGGACAGCTCCCAAGGTGTCCAGACAGATACTATCCGGACACCCACTTTAGGGGTCCGGATACTTCATTTGAAAAATGAAATAAAGCCTTCAAAGAGAACTTGATGAAGACCAGGTGTCCAAACACCTTCCAAAGCTGTCTGGACACCCTGTTACGAACCTGCACTTTCGAGAGAAAATTTTGAGGGAGTTTGTGGGCAAATCTCAATTATAACCAATGGGGGACAGTTCTGTAATGGTAGATATGTATTTTTAGGAGTAGTGTAGATTTAGTTTCTCTCTAAGTTTTCTTTGCTGTTTTTGATTCGTCTCTTTAATTTTGTGTCAACACTTGTTTAGATGACAATAAATTTGTTATTTATCACAAAAATCATGAGTGGGTAGTTCTCTTCTTTAGTTTCTAATACCGAAGTGTGGATACAAGTTTTGCTTACTCAAGAGTCATAGCTTTGATCTATCTCTTTCGATTTTGTGATAGTTATGTATTTGGGTGCATGAGAATAGCATGTTTATTGTGTTTTTGGATTGTATAGTCTACGGATTCAATTTAATATGTTTCATTAGGAATTGTTAATGTCTAATGCATGATTTCCCTAATTGATTGAGTTTTTATTGCATAACTATTAATTGTGTGTATTGATGATGAGATTTTGTGGAATTCATGGAATATGCATGGTAAAGTCATGGTTAATTAGACTTTGAGTGTGAAACTAGGGTGCTAGCAAAATCGAGCCTCAAGGGGAAACATTAATCCATAAGGATACGTGCCTACTCCTTTGCGTTCATCGTAGACCAAGAGGCTCAATAACCTCCATGTAGGAATTGAAGTCTTCATGCCCAATTTCTTTGCATATGCATAATTGATAGTATCGCACAATGCATTGTGTATGGTTGTACGTGTTTACAATTGTACCTTGAGTATGAGAAATTAGCATCCACTAGGAAGGATTAGGGGTTAGATATTTTAACTTAAGTGTTTTCTTCAATATTGCTTTAGTTGGTTACAAATTGTCTATACTACCGCGTCATTCGGTCCGTTTTACTTTTCTTGCATCTTATTCATTATTCTTTTGCATTTAACTTTACTTGTTAGTGTTTGCATTCATCCACCCAAAATTGCATTTTGTTTCCTTGGGGATTCGACTCCGGACTCCCGGAATTTATTGCTTACCGACGACCCTGTATTTGGGATAAGTACACACACGAATATTTTTGTGTCGATCAATGGGACCATAAAACATGGTGATTGAATCAAAGAGTGATACAATTACTAGTACAATGATTGTGATCCCTATTGAGAATATACATGTGACTGAAATCTGAACTCACTCACATATGATAATAAGTTAATATGATATGGGACCCAGAACTTTTGGTTCTTGGTAAAAATGTAAAAATTAATTACCCTAGTTTTAAAAAACATCATGATTTATGGATAAATTCAAAGAAATTCAATCAAGAAATTAAAGGAATACAAAAGTACATTATTTAATCCATTAATTAGGCCATGTCTAAAAAAAACAAAAATCAAACTTAGATTTTTTGTATGGTAGATATTAATCGACCAAGAAAATTCAGCAACATTATAATTAATAAACATCTCATATATCACTTAAGTTGCCCTTGTGCCACCATCTTCAATCCCTCTGTCCTTTTTTATTCGAACCAGCATGCGAACTATGGCTACCTCCGACACTTGTGTACCGATGACGTGTATTCTTATGGTAAGGAGCTTCTACACTAGAAATTCGACTTCCATAAGTTTCCAGAGGGAACCGAGAAAATAATATTACTGATCCGTAAACAATCACCATCACTAACAGCTTCTTCCTCATTGAACTGTTAACAAAACAAAAGTTCAAAAAAATTTGCAGTACTTTAATTAAAAACTAAAATTATTTGCGAGTAATTGTTCAATAAAAAAAAAGAAAAATAAAAATAAAGAGGAATTAATTACCAATCCATGAAATTGATGTGAGATATATAGAAACTGTTTTTGCGAGTATTGTTCAAAGATATCCGGGCGTATTTATAGTTAATTCTTCAAGAGATTAGTCTATTTTATTTTTTAATTTCTTTATAGGATAGTGCTTGATCCACTTAATAATTAAGTGGTGTCGTATCTATTAAGCTTGCCACTTGACTATGAATATCACATTAATTTTTTGACTTAGAAGTATGTGTTTCATGTGATTAATTAATGAGAATGGAATGGAAATTCAACCACTAGAGGAACAAGTGATTACAACAATCTCAAAATGTGCTTTATGAGGTTGCATATGGCCTAGCTAGTGTAACGGAATTCTCCCATTATGTGCTTGGTGAAGGTGCACTAAAAAATCACTTGTGATTGGAATAGTTGGTGAATCTCTCCGGTGTGAAATCATATGGACTTTGAAGGTCCTGAGTTTAGTTTCTAATAAGAACAATACCCTTGTGGTCACACACTCAGTTTTGATTCAAGTTCAGGTGAAAAATATATGTGTCCACGGGCCTAGCAACCCGATCTTAGACTCATATTTAATGTTCAAATGAAAACTTGTATGGTATCATTGTCGGTTATCATAAAAATTGAAGGCGCACTAATGAATTTACATTTAGAACAATAATTATGATTCAAAAAAGATATTTCATACCACGTGGATATTCTCACCTCATGAATACGTTCAAGAGGGTTGCTAAACTTAACACCCATCCTCACCCTTTATGGTACGTACAGATTCTTGTTTTACAAAAAGTATTTGAGAGTGTGTTTTTGTTCAAGAAGCGTTAGTCAAATATTATGGAACGAGCGAAATAAGTAAACAATAATCAACATACAGAAATAACGAAGAAAACCCAACAAAGAAAAAATCCCGAGTCTATAAAATGACCAACCTCGAAAATAATCCACTATGTGAATAAAGATTACAAAAGATCTAACTCTAAGACCTTAGTACATTAACTATTTAGTGTATGTTTTCTAGATGCAACAAGTCCGTTAGTTGCTCAAATTTTGGCCACAACCAAATTCTACAAGTTGAGAAGAAGCTGTCTGATACTCCATCAACAAGTGATCCACTCCACCAAGAGCTGTCTCGTGCAAAGGCTCTTCTTCAACCATAAAAATATGAAACGAAACTCCGAAGTTGAAAGAATATGCTTTGTATTGTGCACAAACTTCGGTCCTTTGTAAGTCTCAGACGACACGTATATATATAGTCTTCAAGGAATCCTAGTCGCTTTAGACTTCAAATCTTCTGAGATCCAAATTTCCTAATTAGACTTCAACCACACAACATAATTTTAAGGAGCTTCTAAAAATCCGAAACTAGGAATCGATCTTTACATACAAGTATTCCCTTAATCAAAAACCTAGACAAATAGTTTCTAATTAAAGACAACTGTATTATAACATTTTAATACATAAACCTAGCCCATAATATATAATATATCCTGACCCATGTCACTGTTGAGCTGGAATACTTATGCCTTGTTTGATATGATCCAGAGGCACGATTGGCATAGCCCACATCAAGATACGTGAAACTTTCAAATAAAGTAGGCTACCTCAAGATACATATCTGCACAAACACAAGCATAATTGCACAAAAACATACAAGGCATTCTAGTATACAATGAACATTCGACACTCAATGCCTGACCACACATACCGTCATAACCAGGAGGGGTAAAAACCCCAATAATTTATGGTCTCTCCGTCTGTACACATGAGATATTGGAATTAATGATCTATTCTCTCTAAGAAAGTAAGGGCCCTTAAAAAGAGCATTATTATTTTGCCAACTAAGTTTTCTATGTAAATGTCTATTACTTTGAGAATTATCCCTCCCTTTTAAGTGTTTTAAGAATTGACATCTGTTTTAAACGAAATAAGAACGCAATAAAATTAAGGGAGATCTACCAATAGGTCTCCCATTATGAAACTTTATACCAGCTTGTCCAAGTACTAAACAAATATACCAATAAGTCCTCCATAACTTTTTGGACAAAAATACCAATACGTATTGAAGGAACATCCACTTCATATCCCCTACGCAAACCTAATGAAAAAAAGGCAACCACCTCTCTCCTCACCATCCTTTGCCTCCTCTCATAACTTCTCTCGTTTCCTCTCTCTCCCCTACACTGCCTGCATCGTCACCCTCCATGCTGCCCGCCGTCATCTCCGCAGACTTTGAGAGGACATCATACTAACAGACCATCTCAGCTGACTTTACTTCTTCTCTTGCTCCTGCTCAACCGATCTCTATCACATTCTCGTTTAATCTCTCGCTCACGGTCACAGTCTCTATCCTGTTGGTGATCTTGATCTTTCGAAATAATGCTTGACCCAGCCTGCAATTCTATTGGTTAGTCTCCCTTAGAGATATAAAAGGAAGAAGCAGTAGTAGAATTTTCTCCGATATAAGTCAATGGTCCACCATTTACAAGTCCTATTTTGACTGACATAATGCTTGACCCAGTCGAGCAATAGCATGATATGTATGAGGAAGACTAAACTGCCATTAGTCTGTGAATATCGAGTCAAATTTTTATTTACGTGTAATTATCATACGTGACTGAAATCTAACCTCACTCATATATGATGATACAAAGTTAATGTGATACGTGATGAATTGCGGATAATCGCAAGATATTGAAGAATTAGAGGTAGAAGAAGAAGATGATGAAAGAAGAAGAAGAGGAAGGAGAAGAGAAGAAACTTCGATTAAACTTTATACATGTAAAATGTCAAGTTACGTACATTAATCCTAGTATGAGATAGCCTAACTTAAACGAAGATTTACATTTTGAATCACACGGTTACTATCTTGAAGTGACAGATCTACTGGAAACTGGTACAAGTGAAACTATACCGTATTGAATCAATACACAGCAATAAGAATGGGCCAACATGAGAGCCAAAGATAATAGGGCAAAAAAGGTCCTTGCTACTGTTTATCAACTTCGTTGTCGCACGTCGAATACAGACTAGAGATTTCGATTATCTATCAATTTGGGAATCAAATTTTTGGTTCTTGGTAAAAATCTAAAAAATAATAGCATTAGTTTTAAAAACATAATGATTTATGGAAAAATTGAAAGAAATTCATGTGAAGGAACATTAATGATATATATAGTCCATCAAAAAATTAAACCAATACAAAAGCACATTATTTAATCCATTAATTAGGCCATTTGTAAAATAAAAACAAATCGAACTTTAGATTTTTGGGTATGGTAGATATTAATCGACCACGTAACTTCAGCAACATTTTAATTAATGTATCTCAAATTACAATAAGCATTTCATTAACAACAATCAATAGCATAAACAAAGCCTATGCAGCATGTGTTTAGCAATCGCATGTTGTTTAACACACACATATATATATACATATATATATATTTATTTATTTATTTATCCCCATCAGATGGTCTCTTATCATCAATATAATGATGATCACCATGCACACTTACGCTACCTCCGACCCCTGTGTACCGATGACGTGTATTTTCATGGTATGAAGCTTCTACACCAGAAATTCGACTTCCATAACTTCCTGGAGGGAGCTGAGAAAATAATATTATTGATCCGTAAATAATCATCATGACTAACCAGTTCTTCCATGTTGAACTGTTAAGAAAAAAAAAGTTCAAAATTGTTGCAGTACTTTTATTAAAAACTAAAATTATTTGTGAGTAATTCTTCAATCCAAAAAAAAGTAAAAAGAAAAAGAAAGAGAAGTAATTACCAATCCATGAAATTGATCTGAGATATATATAGAAACTGTTTTTGTGAGTATTGTTAAAGGATATCCGGGAGTATTTATAGTAATTCTTGAAGAGGTAAGTCTTTTTTATTTTTTATTTATTTTTTTATAGGATAGTGCTTGATCCACTTAATAATTAAGTGGTGTCGTATCTATTAAGCTTGCCACTTGACTATGAATATCACAATAACTCTTTCACTAAGAAGTATGTGTTCCATGCAATTGATGAATGAGAATGGAATGGAAATTCAACCACGAGAGGAACAAGTGATTACAACAATCTCAAAATGTGCTTGATGAGGTTGCATATGGCCTTGTGTAAGGGAATTCTCCCATTATGTGCTTGGTGAAGTCCATGATGGCATCATAATGTTATCAGAACATAATTAATTTAAGTTATTGAATGGAGTGAGGGTGTTGATTCTTGTGTAGCGCCTTGTAAAAAAAGAGGAAATTCGGATACGATAAGAGTTTCTATTAGTTTTAATCAACTAAGAATTGAATAAAGTAAAATAAGAAAAAAAAAAGAGAAACTTAAACTCATCCTTAAATAGAAAAATCTTAATTAAACCCTAAAACACTCCTATTGAAAAATAAATACTTAAAAGAAAAGAAATAAAACTACTCCTAATTATAAAAAAGATACTTGATTCGTAATAGAAAAATGATAAAAACTGAAGTTATGGTCTTTTTTTTAGCTCACATGAGTCAAAATTTCTTGTCAATCCCAATCCAAATAGAACTCGTCCAAGAATCTCATGATCCGCATCATTCTTTCCTTATTAGAGAAAACTCGACATCAAGTTTTGAATAGTTGAAGGAGTACAGTGCTTGTGTGCTTGAACATCATCCTTGTAATCAACGTAAAGCCAACCTTGAACTCTCGAATAGAATTAAAAACAACATTAAAAAAATATGCTCTCCATATGGTTCATCAAACCTTCTGGAATAACAAATTCAATGAAATGAATGTTTACGAACATAATAACATGTGTTTCAATTGAATAAAATTTGGCCACCCCTATTTTTTCCTCCAAATACTCCTCTTTTGTCAACCAATTATCACCATCCTTTTCTAGGTAATCATTGAATATTGGCACATAATTCATCTATTCCCAAACCAATGGAATCCAAGTACTACAACTAAAAAAGTGATCTCCATATGACAATATTATCAAAATTGGCTAGTCGTGTCCATTGCCATGTCAAAACAGAGCTTAATGGATATTGCAGGTGGGGGAGACTAGTCATCCTCGAGTATCGAATTTTTTACAAAAAAAAAAGAAGAAAGAAATGAGAATGAGTATTTATAGTCTTCAATTCGATTGGTAAATATCTATAAGAGACATACAAGGAAGAAGCAGTAGTAGAATTTCTCCAACATAAGTCATTGGTCCCCCATTTCCAAGTGCAATTGTGAGTGACATATGAAAAGGACAAAAATAATATTCAGCAACAAGTAAGCAAAAGTCAACTTCCAACAAAGGAAATGAAAGATTGTTTTCTTAACAATCTTGCTGAGTTGGTAGCTATTTCCAATTATATCCCATAATCAAGGTTAAAGCTATTCAACTCATGATTTCATGGCATTTGACCATTGCTCATTATTAGGCCATATTATATTGTACTCATGATATTAGGTATATGATCGTTGCTTATTATTAGGCATATTAGTTTCCTATTTTTGGCAATTTGATTTCCCAGTATTAAGAAGAGCAAACGGCTCTCTTACAATTATTAAGGTCTCTTATATATATATATATATATATATATATATATACAGTCCTTCTCATATGCGCGTCTGCGTATGCGGGCAAATTATGCGGGCTTCCAACACCAACCGTTAGATCAATCTAACGGCTGGAATTTTCAGTTTTAATAAAAATTCAAAAGCCCAAAAAATCTCATTTGTCTTCAACCTCCCACACACATCTCGACAGAAGACAGAGCTTTGTGACTTTGGCAGCTCCGCCTCCCACAGATTCCACGACGAAACTGCTTCCGTCTCCCTTGGGTCTTTGAACATTTCGATAGACAGAAACGCTTTCTTCCTCACGATTAGGTTTGTTTTCCGAAGATTTATTTGTTGTCTGATTTGTTTAGTGAAGTTCTCTTTTGTTTGTTGTATGAGTTGTCCGTCATCTTCCTCTCCCACAAAGCTTTACCTTATTTATTTTGTATGTGCTTTGTTTAGTGTTCCTTTTATTTTGAATTTAACTATATGGTTTGAACTATTGTGCTTTATTCACCTCAATAGTAGCAGATGTAGGACAATTTTTTAGACCTCTGAATGAAATTTTATGCAGATTGTTTTTCAAATGGATGTCAGCTCTTCTTCTTCCAATGATTTATCTTTTATTCCTCAAGTAAGGGCTGAAAAAATTCCAAAAATTGGGCAAGAATTTGAATCATTGGATGAAGCCCAAAAATTTTACAATGAATATGCAAGGGAGGCCGGATTTAGTACTCGAATGTGGACTACTAATCGAAACAAAAATAATGAAATCATTAGGAAGGAATTTGTTTGCTATAAAGAAGGGGCTCGAGAAAAAGGGGAATTAATATCGGATGGTAGTAGAAGACGTGGGACAACTAGAGAAGGATGTAAGGGCAAAATGGTTGTTGTAAGGTCAACTTCTAAAATGAGTTTCATTGTTTCAATATTTTGTGAGGTCCATAATCATGTGCTCACAACACCTAGAAAGGTGCATTTGCTTAGATCTCACCGTTCTATGTCAACTGCTAAGAAGGCTTTGACACAACAACTCTCTGCAGCGAATGTGCCTATTCACCAACAAATTAGTATTATGGAGTTAGAAGCAGGAAGTCTAGCAAATATTAGGTGTATAGAGAAAGATTTTTATAATGGTCGAAGGGATGAGGTGAAACTATTTGCTGGACATGATGCTCAAATGCTATATGAGTATTTTGAAGCAGAAAAGGAAAAAAATTCAGAATTCTATTTTTCAATCAATGTGGATGTAGAAAACAATATCAAACATTGTTTTTGGGCAGATGCAGAATGTAGAAAGGCATACCAGGCTTTTGGGGATGTAGTAGTATTTGACACAACTTATAATACAAATCGTTATGGTATGATATTTGCACCCTTTGTTGGAGTTAATCATCATGGACAAACTACTCTATTTGCATGTGCATTCTTATGTGATGAAACATCAGAGTCGTTCCGATGGCTTTTGCAGCAGTTGTTGATAGCTATGGTAGTTGGTCCACCTAAGATGATTATCACTGATCAAGATCCTGCAATGAGTAAAGCTATAGCTGAAATCCTTCCAAACACTTTGCATAGATTTTGTATGTGGCATATCTTGAGTAAATTTTCAGAAAAACTAGATGTAGTCAAGTGGAAGGAACATTATCAACATTTTCATAGATGCATATGGAATTCAGATAGTCGAGAAGAGTTCGATGTTCAATGGGCAGAGGTTATCGAGTCAAGTGGGTTGAATACAAATGAGTGGTTGAAAGCATTATACGATATTCGTTCCAAGTGGATTCCTGCATATGTTAATGATACATTCTCTGCAGGTATTTATAAAGTATTTGTTGTTTATTGCTTTTTTTTTTCTATAGTAATTACTTACAAAATAATTTGTTTTCGTTGTTATAGGTATGTCGAGTAGTCAAAGAGCATAAAGTTGTCATGCATTTTTCAAGTCTTATGTTTCAAAGAAAAATACTTTGATGGATTTTGTGGTTAGGTTTTGTAGAGCTCTAAAACGCCAAAGACACCAAGAATTATATCTTGATCACAAAGATATTAATGAACAACCTGTCATGAAAACCATGTTTGGTGTTGAGAAGTCATTAGCTGAGTTTTACACACAAACAATGTTTTACAAAGTTCAAGAGGAGTTATTCCAAAGCATGGCTTATATAGCGACATTTGAGCGTGAGTCTGGAAACTTGAAGTTCTACATTGTTCAGCGTGTTGAAGGGAATCAGAAAAGTGCTAGAAAATTAATTGAGGACAAGTCACTGAATTATATGAGTTGCAGCTGTAGGAAATTTGAGTCCTATGGAATTATATGTCGTCACATTTTTTCAGCTTTCAGCAAACAACTTCTACATCAACCACTGTCTGATATTTATGTTCTACGTAGATGGACCAAAGCTGCAAAATCGTTAACTGTTGGAGGTGCTGATGGGAAGGATAATTGTGATGGAAATATAATACTGAAGCACAATGCCTTGCGTAGACAAGCGTCGAATATTATTGAGGCCGCTTTGATCAATGAAGAAATATATAGCCTCACATCTGAAACGTTCGATTCACTCGAATGCAATATCAACTCAATGACACTAAATGATGGAGGACAGTCTTCTACACCTAGTTTGTCTCTATCAAAGCAGATTTACAATGAGCCAGAAAAAGTTAGAGCAAAAGGTTGCGGAAAGAGGCTAAAAGGAGGCAAAGAAATTGCCACTAAGAACCCCAAAAGGCGTTGTAATGGTTGTGGATTAGCAGGGCAATCACATGACAAAAGGAATTGTCCTTTAATTATGGGTAAACCTATGCATTACTATATTGTTGTATATGTTTTCTATGTTTTTAATGTACAGAGGTTCTCAACCTGTTTTGATTAACTATGTTTTTGTATGTTTGCAGGTAAGACGCAGTAGCTTCATGGCCTCTGCTGTTCAATTATTTTAAGGAGGTTGAATCCTACTGGACATTATTATTTTGATGTACGGTTATTCATAGGTTATGTTTTTCATTTTGAGGATGTTGAATCCCACTGGATATTGCTCAATGCATTTTTGGCTTGAGTTGAAAGTGATCGGTTTTCTAATCCTTGTTCACATATTAGTATAATTGGATTCTATTTTTGATAGCTAATAATTGATCTTGCTCTGTTTTGTGCCTGTTTTGAAATGACATTTTTTATCTACTGCTGCAAAAGTTATGCTAAGATGCAGAAGTTTCAATTGGCTTTGTCCTCACATATATAGATTGCAAAAGTTATGCTAAGATGCAGAAGTTTCAATTTACATTGAAAAGAGAACAATAGAGACAAAGGACCCTATCACATAGACAAATTGCATCAAAGCACATACACACTAATCATAACCAGCAATGCCCATTTTAAGTTAACCAATTCATAGCATTTGATGTGTCTGCTCTCCAAGATTTGCCCATTGATGAGTATGTCAAGAGGTGGCCACAACAACACACGGTTGTCTCTCAAATTCTGCATCATTTGTTTGCAACACTCATATATGATTAGCCTCAGCATACCCGAGAAAAGTAGCAGTCATCACAAGAAAAACATCCCCTTCTGGCGGTGAGTCATCAATAAGAAGCTTAAAACCTCAATTGTCAAATTAAAACTGAAAGTTAAGATGACATAACAGTAGTTCAACATATCTCAAATATCAAGAACCCACGAACCCATAAAATCCTACCTGAGAGGGAATTGAATCGAGAAGCCAAAAAGAATGACTGAATTCTACAATCGATTTTGGGCATAATCTAGACTCTCTTCTACCCTAGAATTGGAAGCAATCACGAATACGAAGGGGATTGACGGCGAAATCGCAAGACGAGAGGAAGACCAGAGGCAACCAAGACGAGACCCAGACGAGAGAGTCGAAATCGCAAGGAAGACCATGCAAAATTAGTGGGACGATGTGATTTCGAGACGAAATCTGTGGGAGGCGGAGCTGCCAAAGTCACAAAGCTCTATCTTCTGTCGAGATGTGTGTGGGAGGTTGAAGACAAATGAGATTTTTTGGGCTTTTGAATTTTTATTAAAACTGAAAATTCCAACCGTTAGATTGATCTAACGGTTGGTGTTGGAAGCCCGCATAATTTGCCCGCATACGCAGACGCGCATATGAGAAGGACTGTATATATATATATCTTCCTTGTAATGATTTAAGCAAGGAAATGAAATCATAAGTTGATTTCCTATACTGAGTGGTATCGGAGCATTCCACATGCAAGAAACCTTATCAAGTTTGTTTGAAACCTACCACTCCAAGCCATAGCCAACAAAGAAACCTTTCTCACCATTCAATCCTTTCACCAATGTTCAAGTCTCATCTCCATTAAATTAAACACATCAAATTTTTTGTTATGGAGGTCGTAGGTTTCATCTTTGGTTCGCAGTCTTGGTTTGAGTCACCATCTAAAAGAAAACAAAGCACCGACGAAGGAGACAATAGGCGACGATGGCAAGGTTCAACAAAACCCCCTTCATGATATTTGGATGAGCAATGATGGCCTCTTAACCACATGGTTATTAGGAATCATAGGTGAGGAGGTGATGGCCATGCTTGATGGAATGGAAAGTGCATATCAGGTATGGAAATCAGTGGTAGAGCAAATTCTTCCTATAAGTAAAGACGAGGTACACCTTACTCAAGCCTTAATGTCTATACAAAAAGGTTCATTGTCTTTAAATGAATATATCAGAAAATTTAAAGCAATATGTGATAGTCTTGCTGCTGTTCAAAAACCAATGGATGAAGCTACTAAGTTATTTCATTTAGCTAGAGGATTGGGAAACGAATATAGAGATTTTTGAGGATTGGGGAAGGAATTAAGAGGCTTTGCACCTGCTGGACAGTTTGCTCATGCTTCTTCACGCCATGATCCTACCCTAAACAACAATCACCAATGGTGTAACAACCAAAGAAGGGAGCCTACTGTCACATGCCAAATCTACGAAAAAAGTCAATCACTCAGCCCTTGATTGTTGGAACAGGTTCAATCATTCTTATCAATTAGAAGACATATCAAAGGCTCTTGCTGCCATGCAACTAAATGATGATATCGATCCAATCTTATATGCGGACTCTGGAGCCACAACACACATGGTAAATAATCCAGGTAAAATTTATTGCTCCCTATAAAGGAAGTGATTCTATATATGTAGGAAATGGACAAAGTCTTAGAATTTCACATATAGGAGAAAGAAAAATTCCTAGAAAACATGAAAATCTTGATCTTAAAAATGTATTAGTTGTTCCCAAAATTAAAAAGAATTTACTATCCATAGGACAATTAACTACTGATAATGCAAGCTCTATTAAATATTTTACTAATGGTTTTGTGATTAAGGATTAACAGGGAAAGATGATAACCAAGGGGCGTAAAAAGGAAAGTGCACAAGAGCACAATCCTGAAATTATTTCTTTTTCAAGTTCTGAAGCATGGTCAAACAGGACCAGAATCCTTCACCAAAATGAAGACAAAGAATTAAGGCTCAGCAACAACATGAAAGATGGAAGGCAAGATAACAACAATTTCTTTGATTTTAGTAATTGTGAACACGATAAATCTAGTAACAAAAATGATAACCAACAACTTGAGCACGCCAACAATCCTATGGCTATCACCGTTGAGGAAGGGGCACACAAGGCTTCTCTTGAGACCGCTACCATTGAGGAAGAGGCAGCTGATGCTCCCATTGAGGAAGGGGAACCTGAAGCACACATTGAAACAAATAATTCCCCTCGTGAGTATCCTGATTTAAATGATCAGATTTTTGTTGCTTTCAATTTTTTTGATGCAGGAAGACAATTACCTCAGAGACATCATATGATAACAAGAAGACAACTAGAATCAAATCCTTCCCTTGATCCTATGCTCAATTCAGAAATACAACATTTTTGAGAAAGAAAACACCATACATCGCTCACTACCATACAAGAACCAAAAACATATAGAGCAGCTCTCTCCAACCCATAATGGCACGTAGCTATGAAGGACGAAATCAAAGCTGTTGATGACAATAACACTTGGGATTTGGTACCTAGACCACATAAAGTGAACATCATTGGTTCAAAGTGGATTTTCAAAACCAAACTGAAGGAAGATGGTACAGTAGATAGACTCAAAGCTCACCTCATTGCCCGAGGATACTCTTAAGTAGAAGGACATGACTATGAGAAATCATAAAACCCAATAGTCAAACAAACCACGATTAGACTCGTTCTTGCCATTGTTGTGCCATCAAAATGGAATTTGAGGCAACTAGATGCAAAAAATGTCTTTCTTCATGGATACCTCAAAGAAACAGTCTACATGGAACAACCACCTAGGTTTAAGGATGAAAAACTTCCGTCACATGTGTGCAAGTTAAAATGTCCTCTCGTGGACTAAAACAAGCACCAAGAGTATGGTTTGATAGATTATCTCAATTTTTATTACATCTTGGATTTTGTTGTAGTAAGTCTGATTCATCTTTATTCATTTGCCATAAACATAACACTACTACTCTAATGTTGATATATGTCGATGATGTAGTGATTACAGGAAATAACCTGACATATATTAAGGAGCTCATCCAACAACTAAGTTTAGAGTTTGCTCTAAAAGACTTGGGAAAGCTTCACTATTTTCGAGGCTTGGAAGTTCGCTACTTTGACAAAGGAATCTCCATCTCTCAAACAAAATATACAAAGGATCTCCTTCAAAGAGCAGGACTGCTAGAGAGCTCTCACTTCAACACTCCTATGGCTCTAAAATCTCAACCAACACCATAAGACAATAAAGCAACAGGAGCCACCGAATATAGAACTCTTATTGGAGCACTTCAATACCTCATATATACTAGGCCAGACATAGTCCAAGCAGTGAACAAAGTGTGTCAACATATGCAAACACCAAATGAAGGAGACATGAAAGCAGTCAAAAGAATCTTGCGCTACCTCAAAAGGACTCTACACTATGGTATATATAACTTTTTTTGCACAAAGTACTTGCAAGTTGTATGCATTTTGGGAAGCAGATTGGGGAGGATGTCAAGAAACAAGACGAAGCACATCTAGATCGTGTATATTTTTGGGAGCTAATTGCATCTCATGGACATCCAAGAAACAACCTACATTCTCTAGATCAAGCTCCGAAGCAGAATATCGCTCCATGGCAACAACGACGGCAGGATTCATTTGGATCACCTTTCTCCTTCGTGACATTGGAATCAAATTGGAGCAACCCCCAGAATTATTTTGTGACAACCTAAGTGCTCTACATATGTCTGTGAACATACTATTCCACGCTCGCACAAAACTCATCGAGATGGACTACCACTTTGTCAAAGAAAAAGTAGCAGTTGGGTCACTAATCACAAGGTTTGTTCCTTCCACACATCAACTAGCTGATATCTTCACAAAGCCTCTTCCCAAGCTACCTTTCAAAAAATTTCGAGACAAGCTTGGAGTACACTCACTTGCTACCTCCAGCTTGAGGAAGGGTGAAAAGGACAAAAATAATATTCAGCAATAATCAAGCACAAGTCAACTTCCAACAAAGGAAATGAAATATTGTTTTCTTAACAATCATAAGTTGATTTCCTATACTAAGAACATAATGCTTGATCCACTCAGAGATAACATGATATGTATGTTATGTGAATATCAAGTCAAACTTTTATTTACGAGTAATTATAATTGAGAATTTACATGCGATTGAAATCTAAGCTCACTCCCATATGATAATATATATAGGTAATGTGCTTAAAGGACTCGTGAAAAGCAGCATCATTGAGTGCAATTTGGTTAATCGGTCATTCCGATAATGAATGACTATAGTAAGTAGCACTCATATCCACTAATTAATAAACAATGCAACCCTAAGTGTTTGAGCTATTTAGGCAAGACGTTGGTTTGGAGCATATTAGTGCTGTGTGATTTAGGGGATTTTTTCTTCATTAATAATAATAATGATAATGTGATATGGGATTCGAGTTCTTGTCTACATGTAATTGATCTTTCTTTGTAATTTTTGCCTTTAGTTTTAGAATTTTTTGTAACTTCATAATAGTTAATGTAATCCATATTTTATTTCCTCCGCGATATGTACTTTGATTGAAGTCCAAGAATATTTTATCCAAAAAAAATAATCTAATTGAAGTTATTGAATGGGGGTGGAGTCTGTTGATTCCTGATGGGTAAACAAAAGGGAAATTCAAATAGGATAACAGCTTCTATTAACTTCAATTCGTCCAGAATTGAACAAAGTAGTGAAAAAGAGAAAATTCTTTCAATTTAATTTTAATTGTCAAAAAACTACTTCTCTCATGAAAGGTCGCCATACTTAAATGGAGAAACCCTAGTCACACCCTAAATCAATCCTAATGGGAAATAAATATTTAAGAGGAAAGAAATAAAACTACTCCTAATCAAAAAAATACTTGGCTCGTCATAGGAAAATAATAAAAATTAAAGTTATGGCATTTTTTGGGACACATGGTTTAACATTTCTCATCAATCCCAATCCAAATAGAACTCGTCCAAAAATATTTGCTTCGCCGATCCCATGACCAATATCATTCTCCCCTTATTGGAGAAAACTCGACCTCAAGTTTTGAAAAGTTGAAGGAGTAAAGCGCTTGTCTACTTGAACATCATCCTTGTAATCAACATAAAGTCAACTGATAGCATGAAATATCTATATAATTTATGCACTCCTAAGTTAGGTTTTTGTTGAGTTTTTATGGAACTTAGTGCATTTCATGCTCATATGTCGTCTTTTACAGTGCATCGAGCTTTATAGCTGACTTTGGAGAAAATCATTCATATTTGCGCATTTTTGGATCAAGAAAGGAAGAAACCAACAATGTAGATTTCGGCCGCTCAAGCCAATGCTCGAGCTGGAGTATGCACGCCGTTTGAGCGGATGCTCAAGCTGAAACGTTAATAGAATTGAAGTCCATTCAAGCTGGTGTTCGAGCGGTGATGTGGATGACCCATGTTTTTAACCTAATTCCCATCTAATATAAAAAGGGCTTTTGGGATGAAAGTCAGAAGAATCTTTGAACGGCAATCGCTTTTGAGAGACCGAAGAGTTTGCAAAGGACGAAGATCGTGGGAGAAGAAACGAAGATTGGATTGAAGCTCACCTTCAACTAGCTTTTCTTTCTTTCTCCTTTGGTTTATTTTTCCTTGCTAGTAGCTTATGGAATCTTTGAACATGATAGATTGTACCAAGTTTAGCATGAACTAAACCCTTTTGCTAAGGCTACGATGTAGCCTAACCATGATAATTCGGATTATTGATTTATGTTATTGAATTGATTATCAATCTTGTTGAGTATATATCATTGTGCTTAATGCTTTTGAATGCTTGATCACCATTCGATTGATTTGTTATGCATGTTGAATCGAGAGAGGATGAATGTTACATGCTCTTGTGATATATTTCATGAATTGAATGAAAGACAGAGACGGACCAACGTGATTTGTGTAGTTTTTCTACGAAATACCATAGAACTTCATGTGCTCGCATGCTTTTAAATTCACATAGAGATATCGTGGGTTATCGTGTGTGGGTAACTTCAATTCTACTCGACAGAGAGTGTTGGATAGGTTAGGGTATTTCACTGTCAATAAGGATTGATAATGATTTGATAGTGTAGTCTTGATATTCAAATTGGATTGGTTAGGTGAATCGTATGCCTTAGTGTTTCATAATCTGATTAAATATTTGTTGTTGTGTTCTTGTTAGGATAGTTTAATTTAGTTTAATTCCGCAAAACAATCACTTTCGACTTCTCCAAATAATTTAGGATTAGAATAATTCAAGTACTCAATAGGTGAATAGTCCTCGTGGGATCGATATCTTATTTTTCACCATATTACTTGAGCGATTCATACACTTACGAATTTGTGTAACACCAACCTTAAACTCTTGAATAGATGTAGAAACAACATTAACAAAAAGTTCTCTTCATATGGTTTGTCAAATCTTTCTAAAATAACAAATTAAACAATTGAATGTTGCGGACATAAAAACTATGTTTCATTTCAATAAAAGTTTGTCACCCTTGATAATCATCGAATATTGAGATCGATAATTCATTTATTCCTAAACCAATGGAATCCAACGTTAAATATTCCTCTTTTTCTTCATTGACGATTGATAATTCATCCATATCATCCTTCTCCTCCTATATCGAATCATAGATCGGTTGACCTACATCGTAATTGTCAATTCGTAATCTTGACTTCCACCGTCTTTAATCAAGATTTCTGACTTGTCTTCTTTCCTTTGCACCCTCGTCGTCAAAAGGGTAGTGAAATCTTCGTGAGATTTGACATCATCTACCTCTTGTAGACTTCATGGTGGATTTTGTTGTAGTGTTAGCGTCACCCAGACCTATTGTACTAAAAATTTCATCTCTGTTGTGCTAACAAATCGATCGGTCTGGTCAATCATGCTTCCATTAATTTTCGTTCGAGTTATTCGTTGTGCTTATCCGGCAGTATCCTCCCTTGCATGCAACTCCTCCAAAATCCTTGCCTTTTTGCTATTTTTCTTTGACGACATGATTTAGGAACGTGCTTCAGCTCCAATGCCAACTGATAAATTTAGTTATTTCCCTTGAAAGATAAATTTTGTTCTTGTTAAATATTAAAAATAATATTGCATTAGTTTTGAAAACATCACGATTTATGGATAAATTGAAAGAAATTCATATGAAGGGACATTGATATATATATATATATATATAGTAGATCAAAAAACTAAACCAATACAAGAGTACATTATTTAATCCATGTCTAAAATTAAAAACAAATCAAAATTTAGATTTAGATTTTTGGTATGGTAGATATTAATCGACCAAGAAATTTCAGCGACATTTTAGTTAATAAACACACATGACATATGTGAACTAATTATCTCTTCTCTCTAAAAGAAGCAAAGACGCTTAAAAAGAGCATTATTACTTTGATCATTATGTTTTCAAAAATGACATGTAGCCCATCAGGTTGGTAGTCCATGGGAACCCACCAGGTTTATTCCATTGATTAAATCAGTGGAATAGTTTTATTTCCACTATTTTATCCCAGAATTTATTGTCCAAAATTTATTGTTCTAATATAGATTATGTTGTCTTTTAAAGCACAATGTATAATTCATTGTTTTTGTTCTTAATTCATTATTTTTGAAAATTCCATTGAAAAAAATAATGGAATTAAGAAATTACACTGTAAAAAACAATGGAATTAAAATTTACCAGATAAAACTCATCGACAATTGATCTTTTTAGAAAAAGTTTTATGTGTTGATTCTGAATATGTAATTTTTTTTAAAATCTAACATGTATTTTGAAAGTTAAAATGTTTTAAAATTTCATTTAAAAGTCTTGGTCTCCCATGGGCTACCACTATATGGCTACCTAGCACTACTGTTAAGTTTTCTATTTGAATGTCTATTATTTTGACAATTATCCGTCTTTTGTAAGTGTTTTAAGGGCTGAGATAGAAATAATAATTATTTAAGAATAGAATGTAGTCTGGTTGGTTAGGGTGCCTACCCAAGACCTTGAGGTCCAGGGTTCCATTCTCACCAGAGGGTTGGGATTTGGGTAGTTTCCATCAATTGTGGTGGCCTTCATGTCCCTCGGGCATAGCTTAGCGTGTGTGTGGTCTATATGAGCCTTTCAAAAAAAATAATTATTTGAATATAATAAGATTAAATTATGGAAACATTAAAAACAAACCTTTATTAAAACAAATCCAAATCGTTTATTTAAAGTCTTCTTTTAAAATTATTAGTATTGTATGGGTCAAACTTGGTATTAGACCCAACTTCAGCCCAATGGCCCACTGCCCAAACAATTACCACCCTAAGACTCCACAGACCGAAAGGGCTGCACAAACTCAATTACGTTAGGTTAGTCCAAGGGACTTGAACCAGCAACAAAGATGGATCCAAGATACGATCAAGCACAAGTATGAACAAGGCTCATTGGACTCAGCAAGCCCAAAGGCTTAGCCTAGTGCCAAGTGCACTACCTCGAACAAACTCTAGTTACACTCACCAGTTGGAAGACTCAATATTCAGCAGAATCTTGAGAACCACTCACCTCAATATTCAGCAGAATCTTGAGCCTCTATGGTGATCGACTCCGAGATTCGAGGAAGGCCGTCCTCATATACCTAGAGAAGTAGCAAGTTGAAGTTCACGTGACATGGGCATGGATGGATCCAGGTCAGCAGTGCAGTCGCAGTGGGCTTGAACAGATTTGTCCAAAATTGGCAGCCCAATTTATCATTTCTCTCTCTGTCTAAAGTAAAATCTAAAAGAGGATCTAAGGCCCCTGCTCTCGTCACGTCAATCGTCATAGGGTAGGCAGGGTAGGGTACCCTGTTTTCACACACAAAAAGACAACACTACTCGTAATAGCCTATGGGGAACCCACAGTAGCCGATGATGTTTTGTGATTATTACAAGTCCAAAGAACCAAACCCCCACTGCATATACCCCAAAAAAAAAAAGAAAAAAAAAAGACAGCACTCAAAAAATTCATAAATTAATTATAAAAAAAAAGTTATAAATACTAAAGAGATGTGGTGATTTTAGAATGGGAGGAGTTATAATTTCGACTCGAATTCTTCCTCAAAAATTATGTTAAATAATAAATTTTCTTTTTTGAAAATGACATTAGGATTGGCAATTGGATGTTTGATGGAGATGTAGGATTTGGATGTTTAAGCTCCTCTCCTAAACTCTAGATTGTCATGTCATGTCTCTCTAACTCTCTAAACTATAAAATATATATATATATATATATATATATATATATATAGTATAAATCAAGGTTTAGGGTTTAGACATGCTCATGAATAGTAATCAATGAGTCTTTTTAAAACTTTTGTACATGTGGCACAGAGTAATATCGTTTGAGAAGTGGCTAGGATTTTGTCACGTCCAAACATCATCAGAAATCAAAAATAAAAAGGACTACTGATAAATTGTTTCTCACGTTGTCACGTGTAACGTAAGACTGCACTCCTCGATCATACCACCCCTTGCATTTGGCTTATTATACTAGTATCTATGATTAGGGTACAATGTCATTGTTATTCTCAAATGTCGTAGGGGACTCTTGTATCACATGCAAAATGTATGATTGATTGTTGAGATGGGATAGGTAGGTTTGTATAGAGTTATAGGGGTTTGAATAGTGCAACCCATATATATATATATATAACATGGTTCTCACATGGGGACGTCCACATAATGACAAGATCAAGGCAAACATGGAGGAGACTAATAGAAAAGACTAAGATAGATAATTGATAAGCATGATAGATCTTAAAGTAGATCTAAAACAAAACATAAAGCAAGAAATCTAAACTAAAATTAACAATTTAAACAACTAATGCTCAGATTAATTTAAACAAATAAAATAATTAAAATTACTTGTAAAAATAAACATAATAATAATAAACATAATTGAATAAATAAAAAGCGTTTAAAACCTTCCATTGGGGGTTAAACCATCCGGTGGAGGTAGCAGATTGATAATATATGCAGAAGCATAAATAACTTGAATTGAAGGCGGTTGAACCAGACAATTAATTGATAAACATAAATTTGATAAATAATTATGGCGGTAGAACCAGCCAACTATTTGTATTAATTTGCATATATGTAAAACATATATGTATTTGTTTGATGCATAAATTGAAGCTTACAGACAACTTGTGATATCTATGATATCTGTCTGTAGACTTATGCAGACATATATGTATGCAAGCATATATGTAAGCAAATTTTGAAACTAACCTACTGCGGAGAGCTTCCTAAGAGACTTCAGAAGAGAGGGGTTTTTAAGAGAGAGGTGTTTTGTGTTGTGTGTAGTCCTAAGACTCGACCCCCATTTCTACACTACATATCTTCTCCTTATATAGATGGAGAGAGCATGACAAAATGATTTGTTTTGCTTTTACTTTAACCTACTTTTGTTGTAGCTTTCACTACTTTTGACTTTTTCCTGTTGCTCTGCATGGGTACTGTAGACTTGACGACTTCCTGTAGCTTTTACCAGCTTTTCATCATTTCGTCGTTTTTTGGTTTTCTTAGTTTATTTGTGACAGCAACTGCTTTAGATATCCAGTGGGATTTTTGGACTTTTGAGCAAAGTCTCCAGCTATCAACGGGTTTGATAATTTCTTTACCACCTACCATTTGCGGTGGAATAGCCAAATCATTAACCCAGATTTGATTAGGTACCACTTGGGATTTTTGGACTTTTGAGTAAAGTCTCCAGCTATCAACGAATTTGATAAATTCTTTACCACCTACCGTTTGCAGTGGAATAGCCAAGTCGGTTATATACCTAGACTTGATTAGGTATGGATTAAGTAACTTAATCCTTATTTCCCCATCCTTCAGGGTCATCATCTTCATCTTCGGTCCATTGAAAATAGTCACAATAGTCACTATCATAAGCCTCGGCTTCTAAAATTTATTCTTCTTCAATTAAGTTTAAAAGATGATCAGTAATATGATCGGTAATTAAATCAAATAATATTTGGTCTCTGATTTGAGAAAAAAGTGCTCGTTCAAGAATATCTTTTTATAATTCATAAGGAAGATGAAAAAGTTGAAGTGCCCTAAGGGCTTCTTTTTTGACATTATCAGCATTTAAAAGGGGATATCCTCAAGCATCTTCCCAACCATCACTGTAAGCTAAGATAACATTGATTTGATTTGTTTCAAGTTCAAGATAAATTTTATCATTAAGATCCAGACGAAATTGGTGGTAAAAAATAGGTGTAGAAAATCGGTTTAAAATATAATGTAAATTTTGATTAGCCATGAATAACATGTAGGCTAAATAAATAAGAGTTACTTGACAGGTTTTATCTGTCTTGTAGAAATTCCCTGGTTAAGAAATCAGGCAGATTTTTGTCTTTTCCTGCAATATGCTCAAAATCAGCGGTTAGAGTATTGAGATGATAACAATATATAGCCTTGTGCTTTAATAGATTGAGATTTGAAATAACAGGTTGGTTAATAAATGGAGAATGTATTAAATTTCAAAAATATTTGAATGTATGCCGTCATAATTGACTTGGAATGGTTTAATAAGATCTAAAAATGGTGTGCCTAAAATAACATTTTTTTGTAATGTTTTGAATACCAAGAAAATCAGTTGTAAAACCAATTCCAGAATTTTGAATGGTGATATCGGATAATTTGAAGAGTATTTTTAAATTATCACCATTTACAGATTTTATGCCTTCAATTGTGGTTTACCAATAACTTTGAGGAACTAAATCTGCACGAAGACAGTTTAATTCGGCTCCGGAATCAACCAAAGCAATTGTATCAAAATAATTAGAATTTTTGATATTAATTGTAATTTTAACAAACCATTTTTGACTAATAATGATACAGGATAAAGAACCAAGAAATGGTTTATTTTCTTGGTAGGAACTATCAACGATAATCCCTTCAGCCTCAATTTTATGTGTTTTTTCAATATCCCCTAACTCGCTAGGTGTTTCAGATTCAAGTATTTCTTTCCCTTTGTCCATAATAGCAATTAATTCATTAATTTGCCAACGGTCTTTAATCTGTTTATTTTTAAGAATTTTGATGTCATTTTTAATTTCAATAATCTCTAATTGTAAATCTGAAAGATTGTCGTCACTTTTTATGTGTTTTTTGTCATTTTTAGACAAAATGTCTTTTAAATTATATGTTGCTACGGGCGTTTTTATCTCTTTGTTTGGATAATCAAGATTTTGTTTTAGTTTTTCTACGTAAGCTAATTTAATTTCAGGGTCTTCAATGTGGTTGACCACGTCAAGAAAGAATCCCTGGTCTCGAAAAAGCATATTGCATTCAGGAGAAGAAGAACTAAAATCTTCAATTTGGAGCTCACTATCGAGATCACTACAGAATGAAGATGTTTCATCATCAGTATTTAAAAGTAGTGATTTTAATTTTGCTAGAATAGGAGCATCTAATTCGAGCTCGTGAATCCTTTGGTGCAAGTAACAATACTTTGTCGTATGTCCTGGTTTATTACATTTGAAACAGATCATTGAATCTAATTTTGTTTTATCTGTTTTGTCTATCGTATTTTTAACATTGGGTTTCTTGTAATAATTAGGCCGTTTAAATTTTGAAAATCGGGACTGATAATTAGACCTATTTTTATCATATTTTTCTTGTTTATCCTTTTTAGTATTTTTGCTTGGTGAACAATTTTCTTCGTATCCAAATTGTTTACAAAAAGATCCTAACTCATTTTTAAATTTATGTTGTTCGAATTTTAATTGTTTTTGTAATTTAATGTCAAAACATAATTGTAAACCTACCTTTTGGATATGACTAACTAAGTCACCATATGTTAGTTGATCATACGGTATTTGATTATTATGAATTGATTTAATTTTTTCCCTAACTTTATCTCCTAAGAGAATCGGAAGCCCTGCTAAGAACTTCTCTTTTCAGAATGGTTGGTTATTATCAGGGCGCATCATGACTCGTGTTAAGAAAGTATTTTTGTATTGACGAAAATCATGAAGTTTTTTGCATCTTAGATTGGCTAAGAGTTCAGAAGACCTATCCCTAATACTGGAAGGATCTCCTAAGAAATGTTTTGAGATGGAGAATATTAAGGTTGCAACAGCATCCTGTAAGTCTTCTTCGGTTTCACTTTTGATGTTTATACCATCAAAAGTGGTTTTGACAGCACTAAGTATCTCGTTTTGTTGAGATGATGTGAGATGATAATCCCACCATCCTTTTAATTGACCGGTGAAGCCAGCAACTAATAAATTTGTGATTGCTTGGTCAGTGGTATCCATTTTGGTTTTATACGCATTGCTGACCATGGTCATTTGTTCTAAAAGATTTAGAATATTGTAATCAGACATGCCATCTATGTTCCATTCATAGATGGTATGAGCATTATATTTCATCTGATTGGTTTGTTTCTCTTCTAAAAGAAGATATGGTGCTGTGGTGTTTAAATAATATAATTTTTGTGGAGACTGCCACGTCAATTTATTGATCTCACAATCTGAATTGTCAGTTTGACGATCAGTTTTGTCGAGATTGTGTAGTGCCGGTTTGGAAGACGCCTCAGGGGTGTCAGGAATTTGTAAGGAAGAGAATTGCGTAATATCATTACGGAATTGATTTAATTTTTTATCTAAAGTTTCTATGAAATCGTTATTGTCACTATTTAAAGTTTTTACTAATTTTGAAGGGATTTCATAGGGTTTGAACACGGGTTTATCCAGACTATGAGAAAGAATTGGTTTTTGGACATAGTCCTCAATCCTATTCAACTGTTCTCCTATTGTTGATAAGTGTTGATTTGTGAAATTGTTTTGTTCAACTAAATTCTTAAACTCCTTATCGGTTTTTGCTATTTTAAAAGGGGTAGCAACGATAGGGGTATTTTTATATTCTAACTTGAGTTGGGTTAAAGGCTGGTGTTCAGACTCAATGACAACGTCTTGAGTCATATCCTGCCATTTTTGGACTCTTGCGGTAGTGTTTACCGAAGGTAAAGTTAAAGGGTAATCATTCCCTATGTCGGGGGAAATCATTTCAAACCAGTCAAAGAATAATAATTGGATTCTTTGTTCGGTCATAAAGTCATAATAATTGGTTTGGATTGATTCTCCTTTTTGTCCTTTGTAATTGGTAAGAAACCAATCACGTTTTAAAGTATTTTCTTTTGAATAAAATTCTTTTTGTAAATACTTTTTATCTATGACGAACTCAGCGTCAATTTCTAAGACATTTAATTCAGGATGTTCTTCTGTTTTAATTGTATAATCTGATCTATTTAAAATTGATAACTTAGATTCTTTATTATAAACTTTGTTAATATCTACTCGGGGAATATCCCAAGTATCAATTGACCTATCTAAGTTTTCAAGATTAATCTCCTCAGTGTTGACGATTCCATCGCCAGATACTGAACTGGAGGTAGACATCGATCTAAATAGAGAACACATGTTTGAGCCACGGGTACAATACCTACAAATATTTTGGAGTGCTCCCCGACCGTTTCTTGGTGACCCTGAACTTACTTCGGTTGTCCGTCGCCTTTACTGCCTCGTCACCTCACAGATAAATATGCGCGTGCACTTGTCAAACACTCTCAACAATCACGGCCAGTACTAACCCAGATCGGGACAAACATTTGTTACTTAACTAGATAAACGACTTGCCTCTGGCTCCAATACCATAACGACAAGATCAAGGCAAGCGTGGATGAGACTAATAGAAAAGACTAAGATAGATAATTGATAAGCATGAAAGATCTTAAAGTAGATTTAAAACAAAACATAAAGCAAGAAATCTAAACTAAAATTAACAATTTAAACAACGATGGATCAGATTAATTTAAACAAATAAAATAATTAAAATTGTTTGTAATAATAAACATAATTGAATAAATAAAAAGCGTTTAAAACCTTCCATTGGAGCTTAAACCATCCGGTGGAGGTAACAGATTGATAATATATGCAGAAGCATAAATAATTGAATTGAAGGCGGTTGAACCAGCCAATTAATTGATAAACATAAATTTGATAAAAAATGAAGGCGGTAGAACCAGCCAACTACTTGTATTGATTTGCATATATGTAAAACATATATGTATATAATTGATGCATAATTTGAAACTTACAGACAACTTGTGATATCTATGATATCTGTCTGTAGACTTGTGCAGACATATATGTATGCAAGCATATATGAAAGCAGTTTTGAGAAACTAAGCTACTGTGGAGAGGTTCCTAAGAGACTTCAGAAAAGAGGGATTTTTAAGAGAGAGGTGTTTTGTGTTGTGTGTAGTCCTCAGACTCGACCCACACTACATGTCTTCTCCTTATATAGATGGAGAGAGCATGACAAAATGTTTTGCTTTTACTTTAACCTACTTTTGCTGTATCTTTCACTACTTTTGACTGTTTCCTGTTGCTTTGTCCGGGTACTGTAGACTTGACGACTTCTTGTAGCTTTTACCAACTTTTCATCATTTCGTCGTCTTTTTGCTCTTTACAGTATATTGTGACAGCAACTGCTTCAGATACCCAGTGAGATTTGTGGACTTTTGAGCAAAGTCTCCAGCTATCAACGGATTTGATAAATTCTTTGCCACCTACCGTTTGCGGTGGAATAGCCAAATCATTAACCCAAATTTGATTAGGTACCACTTGGGATTTTTGGACTTTTTAGCAAAGTCTCCAGCTGTCAATGGATTTGATCTTTTCTTTACCACGTACCGTTTGCGGTGGAATAGCCAAATCAGATTTATACCCAGACTTGATTAGGTATTGGATTAAGTATCTTAATCCTCATTACCCCATCCTTCAGGGTCATCATCCATTTCGTTCCATTGAAAATAATCATAATAATCACCATCAGAAGCCTCGGCTTCTAAAAGTTCTTCTTCTTCAATTAAATCTAGAAGATGATCATTAATATGATCGGTTATTAAATCAAATAATATTTGGTCCCTTATCTGGGAAAAAAGTGTCCTTTCAAGAATATCTTTGCATAAATCATAAGGAAGGTAAACATTTTGAAGTGCTCTTAAAATTTCTTTTTTTACGTTGTCAGCATTTAAAAGTGGATATGCCCAAGCGTCCTCCCACCCATCACTATAAGCTAAAATGACATTGATTTGATTTGTTTCAAGTTCAAGACATATTTTGTCATTAAGACCTAGACTAAAGTGATGGTCAAAAATAGGGGTGGAAAATCTATTTAGAATATGATGCAAGTTTGGAGTAGCCATGGTATTTCTTAGACAAATTTTACTTGTCTTGTAGAAATTCCCTGGTTAAGAAATCTGGCAGATTATTGTCTTTTCCTGCAATGTATTCAATGTCAAAATCAAAAACACTAAGAATGGCTTGCCAACTGGCAAAAATTTGTTTTGAGGCTATATTCTGAACATCTTTTTGAAGAACATCTTTTGCGGATTTACAATCAACACGAATAAGAAATTTTTGGTTAAGTAAATCGCTTTGGAATTTTGAAACACAAAAAACAATAGATAATATTTCCTTTTTGATAGTAGAATAATTTTGTTGAGTAGGATTCCATCTTTAGAAGTAAATTGTACTATTTCTTCTTTATTATTTCTAATTTGTTTGAGGATACCTCCATATCCTATTTCAGAAGCATCTGTCCCTACAATTTTTGGAGTATCTGGATCTGCAATACTTAGACATGATAAGGTGGGTAAATACGTCTTAATTTGTTGGATAACAGCAGTATGAACATTTGTCCAAGGAGGTGGATTCTTTTTTAACCTATCATGCAAAGGTTTGCATAACTTTTGTAAGTTTGGATAAAAATCAGCTACATAATTCAAACTTCCAAGAAAAAGCTGTAATTGAGTTTTGTCTAGAATTTTGTTTGGAAATTTATAAACAAAATTAATAGATCTTTCTATAGGGATTATAGTACCATTGTAAATATTATGACCGAGAAATCTCACATGAGTTTGGAACAATTTAATCTTGGTTTTTGAAACTACTAGCCCACTTTCGTTGTTGATATTGAAAAATTTTGATAATGGGAAAAAATGTTGTTTAATACTATTGGAGAAAATTAACACATCATCAATGTAAACAATCAAAAATTTTGAATAAGGAGTGAATATATCATTCATAATTTTTTGAAATTCAGAAGGTGCATTTTTATCAGTAAAAGCCGTTTTATATCGATGAGCCTCCTGAATTTGTATTTGCCAGAAACCTGATTTCATGTCAAATTTTGAGAATACTTTTACTGCATATATTTTGGCTAGTAAATCCTTTTTGTTTGGAATTGGATATCTAATCCATTGGAGGGCTTTATTTAAAGGTTTATAATTGATGACTAATCTAGGAACCCCTCTTTCTATTTCAGCATTTTTGTTGACATAGAAGGCAGCACAACTCCATGGAGACTTACTATGACGGATTAATTTTTTTATCTAGGAGTTCTTGTATTTCTTTTTTACAATGTTCTTCTAGATCTTTGTTCATCTGAATACTTCTGGCTTTTGTGGGAATATTAATTTCTTTAAAATCTTTTTCATAAGGTAATTGTACCACATCTGGATATTATATGCTTATATTTTATTTATTTAACCTCAATTAACCTATGGTTCAAGCATGAAACTCAAATGAGTTTACAAGCAAATTTTCAGGAAAGTTGAGAGGGACTTCATCAAGAGTTCATTATAAAATGTTTCATTACATATGCAAGACGTGTGATCTATATTAAAGAGGAGGATTCAATTTCCATGAGAACATTTTTGACTTGGTGATATTTTGGAGATTAAAAGCAAAAGGTATACTTTCCTTATTTGTTGTCCGAAATCATGGAGAGCTTGAGGTGAATCTCGCATAAAGGAAACTTCTTGCTTGTGCTGCCAAATTGCAGCAGCTAAATGGAAAGATAGCTAGTTGGCCAGCATTTGATTTCAAATGAAGAAAGACTTACCATATTTGAAACCATTAAGCCAAGAATTATGGAGAATGATATCAAGTCTTATTGGTGCATGTCAAGTCTAATCTAAGAAGGAAACAAATTATGAAGTTTCCTAATCTACATGGAGGTGAATTAGTTTTCGACAAAAAGAAAGATCTTTGAAGCATATGCTCTTTGAGGAGCCAAGTTTCTATGTTAAGAAGTAGAATCAGACTTTGGTTATTAAAGGAAGTAAATCAAGAAAGGTTTCCTATTCTCTATGGAACCTAATCAAAGTAAAAGTGAAGATTATCATTTCCTATTTGAAAGAGCTAGACGTGGGGTTAATTGTTGAATCAAATGCAAGTGATTGAAGAAGCAAATCAAAGCTATTATTTCAAGAATTAAATCACTGAAAATCAAGAGGCAATTAAGGAGTCCTTGTGAACTATAAAAGGAGCACTCGGGACACCATCAAAGATACAAGAAAGTGTTAGAATTATCAGAGCTATTTGCTCTCAATTTCTCACCCAAACTCATATAATATTCTTCTATCTCGCTTCACCGTTTGCTTAGTGCAAACACAGGTGTGAAGAACTAAATCTTTATTGTTCATCTTCACCGATTGCTATTGCAATTCCAGGTGTGAAGAATCTTCTCTTCTTGTGAGCTCTTCTAAACTAAAATCCGATTTTCTATCCGTGAGCCTCACTTTAAAATCTCTTGAGAGTTCTTCCTAGTTTGTTGAGTGCAAACACTGAGTGAGTGAATCATTGAGCCTATCTTTGTAAAACCCAAACTGGGTACTATATTTGTGAGATTGTGGAAGAGTTGGGGTAATTTTGAAACCCTTATGTAAGAGTTTTGTGGAACTCTTGAAAAGCCACACCTTGGTGCAGGTTGAAAAATCCTACGTGGTGAACTTAGGTAGTAAACGTAGGAAAAAGGTCTCCGAACTACTATAAACTACTTGTGTGTTGTTTACTTGCTTTACTTTTACAGCTTTCATTAACTCTTCTAATCTAACATAACTTGCTTTATTTTATTTACTTTATTTACATAACATTAATATAACCAAGTATTATTTATTTATCGTATTTTTATTTCTCTAATGTACTCTAACCATAATTATATTTGATTAATCTGTCTTTACTTTATATTATTGTTTATTCTATTCATATTGCTATTGTTCTGTAAAATTGTAAGTTAAGTACTTTCTAGTGCTTATCTTGTTAGAAGCTTTGCTTCAATTGGTTCCTATTGTGCAATTTATTCATATTGCTCATATAGGCCCATTTTGTGTGCAATTATACTTTGCCATTGATTAAATTGATAGGATTTTGCATCTAGACACATTATATACTTAAGTTACAAGTCTAAAGATAAGATTTGATTTGTTTGGAAATAAATTAGGACAATTGTATTAGTAAGACTCACTTTGTGTGCTTGGTGTAGTGCTTGATTTGTGAAATTGATATGAGGGGATTCCTATTCGGAATTTGAGGACACAATTCACCCCCCCTCTTGTGTAACCTAGGTCCAACATTTTATGATAACCGAAAATTCTCCAACCCAACATACCCACCGGACAATTGGAACAGCTCTAAACTCGAGCCGCAATCATGGATATTAAAAATCCTAAACACTAATTCCTAAATTCTAACATGTCGTTTTCAAAAAACATGATTTAAAATAGTTTTGGGAATTAGAGAATCGTAACTAAAATTGCGGATGTGTTCGAGGAACACTTAGATCGACCCAAGATGAAGAAAAGTGGTGATCAATAATGTTTTTTGTTAAGTAGGGTCTCAGAAGTATTTTTATATTTTCTGTTAGAAATTCTAGTTTCCTCGAGTAAACTCTTCTAGCTTCCTAGAGTAAACTTCATCTACTTTCCTAAAGTAAGCTCTCTAGCTTCTTGGAATAAACTCTAGTTTCTACTTTTCCTGGAGTAAACTCTTTAACTTTCTGGAATAAATTCTAGCTTCCTAGAGTCCGAGACGTTTAATAAGTCTCATCATCCTTGAGCCTTTTCAGTTTTTAACAATTCATTCAATCAACTATTAAGAGTTCTCATATTTCTCTAAGCCTTTTCAGATTTTTTTTAACAATTCATTCAATCAACTATTAAGAGTTCTCATATTTCTCTAAGCCTTTTCAGATTTTGACAATTCATTCAATCAAATATTAAGAGTTCTCATATTTCTCTAATGAATTCCAGATCTTATTATTTCAAGGTTTATGGCATTATGCATATAAATCATCCATACTTTCGTTGCGTCATATCAATTTAGTCCAGATTAACTGACGGGGTTAAAATACATATATATGTGTGAGAGATCCAATTTAAAGAGGTACTTTGGAGACCACTATGGATACCCTTAAAAGTCATGGGTAAAGCTTAACGTCGATCCAATGTCACAATAGCATTATCAAAACATATATGGACCATCGAAAACAAGCAAAAGAAGTATAGTCAATGCAATTAAGATGTTGCTAATGGAATTGCGATCAGATGCCCCTAACATCCCAACCTAAACGACTACATTGAAATACTGACGAAAATTTGGCTTGCAACTAGTTTGGTCACCGTCATCAACGAAACCAAAGTGGCATACTATACTCCAGAATATCCCTAGTCACTACATTTTCTATCATCTAGAATTCCACAAGTGCAGCTAGCTAGCTTTTGACTGCAATCACCTTACATATCTTGTTACAATCGTATCTTGTTACAATCGAATCGGAACGCAATTACTACTGATTCCACAATGCAAAGATTGGGGAATGATGTTCTAAACTCAAATTTTCCGCTTGATTAATACTTCCATGATCGCTCCCACCATTAGTATCTTCATATTTTGGTCCGTGCAACGAGAAAAACGCTTGAGAATAGTCTCCGGTACCAGTTACCAACTCATTAGCTAATCCAATAGGACATTTTGGGCTTTGCGGGTTCGTGTTATTCTTGGTACACCAAGCAGCTAGCAATAATGCCTCGTTGCTGGTGGTAGCATTTTTGTGCTGCTGGTTCTGTTCATCTGTACTTGCACTCCAACCCGTATGATCAGTCACTACTCCGTCAGAGGCTTCACTGCCGGTTATTGCAAGGAGCGGTTGAGAGGATGCTGATGAGGCACAGGAATTATAGTCCTCCATGGCAACCGGAGCAGATTCTTGTGGAGAACGTTTGGAGAGATCACCAGCAATGAGAGTTGAGCTCGAGCAAATTCTCTTAACATCATAACGGCCAATATTGAAATTGGTGACAGCACCTGTTCCCCTGAACTTAATCGCTGCAATGTCATACGCTTCTGCAGCTTCTTCTTGTGTACCTATGATACAAGTAAACCAACCAACTTTTGTTCGAACATAAAAGAAATCTAAAAACCAAAATGTGAACCAAAAAGTGTTTGTGTCAAACAACTAATCAATTGGAGGATTATTCAAATCTAGTCCTTAAAACAATCAGCAGATTTCTTTCCTGCATTCTTAGTCATGCCATTCAATTGACTGTATTCGACTGGGGAAATCATGCTCGAGTCGGGAAAATCGTGGATCAAAAATACCTAATGAACCTTGAAACCTAATGCATCAATAATTATAACGACTAATTACTGTTAAAGGAAAATGAGGTAACACATACTAAAAGTGCCAAGGTAGAGGTCCTTGTTCCCTGCAACCCTTCCAATTCTAGCTTGCCATCTCCCGTGCTGATGGTGCCTGCCAATAATGTGAAAATACGATAGGCATTGATGAATAGGTGTGTGTGTATATATATATATAGATAGATGTAGCTATACACACTCAAAATGATAATGTTCGCCTTGTATACCCATGATGTATTAGAAAAGGCTGCAAATGCAATAAATTACTGTAAGAGCTTTATTATGAATGTCTCTTTCTGTCATTACCTTGTCACTCCTCTGTACATAGAAGCTCCTCTTGAAAACCCACTACTTTTCCTGTCAAAAAATTAATTTAATAAACTCATTAATTTACACTTCCCCTTTTTAGTCTTCGGTATTTGACTATTTAGATCAAACATTGATTGCACAACTAAGAACAGTTTCAAGAGAAATATTAGTAGTCTTTGCTACCTTCTCAAGTTGGCTACAAACTCTTGCCTGGTCATATTCTTCATTTCTTCCAGTTCTTTCTCATAAGTAGTCAGCTTTAAAAGAGACAATACACAATTATTGATTGATTTTCAAAATAAATAAATAGCTGTGTAAACTGTAGGTAGGGTTTATCAGTAAAGAACTCACAGGGAAATTTATATGAGTTGTTGGACCCCAATACTTCAAGGCAGCTAAGTCATAAGCCCTTGCTGCTTTTTCTTCCTTGTCATAACCCCCTGACACACAGTTTTGAAGAAGGAACTAAATCATGCACAATATTCAATGCCTAAATTTTTCAACATTAATGAAGATTGATTTTTTTTCTTCCGAACCCAGAAAGAACAACACAAAAAGGAAAAGAAACGTTCACTTACCAAGATAAACTGGAGAGTTGAATCCATGAAAGAAGAAAAAAGACACAAGACCTCATCAGCATATTCTTCAAAAAGAGTAAATCATATTCTTGAGAAAGTGAAAATAAAAGTAATAACTTCGAGTTTTACTGTCTCTCACCTTGCCTTCCTTTCCTTGTTTGTCCTTCTTTTCTACAACTGTTGTCCCACAAATGTGCCTCGTATCTCCCAGTCCATCTATGCCTAACCATTAATGAACCAACCAACACAAAAACAACATTTCATATTCATAGACACACAAGATTGATTAATTGACTTGGATGTATATAAAACACTTGATCATAAAAAATTGTATTTAATACCTTGTAACACCTCTATACTGAGAAGTTCTTTGCCCAAAAGTGTCGATAGATTTTCGAGGAACAGCTTCTCTAGCCGGAGACTTACCCACCTGTGATCGCTTACGATTATCGATCACTACTTGTTGCACTTGTGAAATTGCAGCCAATCCACCATTCTGTGTAGTACTAGGACTCACGGTAAGACACAGTGATTGGGAGTTGCAATTAATATTTGTTTCTTGATGATCATTCAAACATCTTTCCTGATCACTACTACAACTTGGTGGAGGTTGGGGAGGTGGTTGCCTTAGCCAAGACTTCAGCCCTGAAACCGACTCAAAAGGCAAATGGTGGTAAATCCCATTAGCGTTTGGGTTGCCATTGAAATGGTAACTATGTTGGAATAGGTGATTGAAATTCTCTCTTGATGAAGATGTTTCTACTTGATCTCCATCAGCATTAAAGCTTGGTGCTACATTAACATTGATTAATCTAGTTTCTTGGACTTGAGGATACACTTTGGTTTCATGTGTTGGAGAGTTTGAGTAACAACCACCCAAGAAATCCTCGAGCTTTGGAGCCTCCTCGCTTGCACTACTATTTGAAGTCACAATACTCATGTTCCCATACCTCCAATCTAAAAAAATAGAAAGAAAAAAAAAACAATCTTTTCACATGCAATACATAATAACATAAAAAAAAAAAAAAAAAAAAAAACCCAGAAACCCCAACAAGTTTTAAACAAAAATCAGGCATATATAGATAAGTAGAGTAGAGAGAGTGTATGAAAGAGAGACCTTGTGGAGAAGAAGTAGAGGATCTCCTGAACGGATCAACAACACAGAGAGAGCCATCAGAGCGCAAAGGCATGATAGGGATATTGTGATGAGAGAAGGCTCCTCCTCCAGGTCCTGCTGCAGCAGCCTGAGCTTGTTCATGATCTTCTACGCTACCAAACCCTTCATCAAGTCGAAGGTGCGGAGACAGAGAAAAACCCAACCAGTTGTTGCTATTGTTACTCATGATGATATCTATCTAACCTAATCTACCTTCACCTTTCTCTAGAAAGCTCAGACAAGGTAAACCCCCACCACGAATTAAAACACTGAAGAATTATTATAAATTTGTTGTATATATTTGAAGAGATTTTTTTTTCCTCTCTTTTACGGTGGACTTTGAATAGGGTTTTGGGGTCTAGAGTCTCTCTCTGTGTCTGTGGTGTGCAGGGCTAAAAAGCCTACCATGCTAAGAATGCATTGGACTCTGTGTCCCTTTCTTTCATTTCTTTCTCTGCAGAGGTTGGGCCTGCGATAAAATCTATTAAAAGTGCTGGAATTAGATTGGCTTTGGATTCGGCAATGCTTTGTCGCGATGTGGTCTTGTAATGTTGCACCTCTTGATGCCTCATACAGGCACTATTTTTGGAATCTGTAACATACTGTACAAGTAACGACAAGAGACCCCAAACCTTTATGTTGACTCTATAAATAGATTTGGCTAAATGAGTAGACCTTAATCGCAACCCAAAATTATGTTCGTAACTAGTCCCCAACCCCAAGAGGGTTGACAAAGTGGGCAAGTGGTTGGGGTTAACCCTTGTCAAAGAGAGGGATCAGTACATTTGATTTCTTTTGGACGTATTTATAGATCAAAAACTTCGTATTTGTTGTGATGAAATAGCTCAAGATGTTCACGATGAGCAAATAATTAAGGTTAACAATAGAGAAATCAAAATCAAGATCAATCGCATAGAAGAGACAATAACTTTACTTGGTTCGGCCAGTATTGTCAACATTTACAAGCAGTGATGATAAATCTTATTGATGAATCATTTGCTCAAGAACTCTCTATTAATACAAAAATTCATTCTCACATTACTAGGGTATCACAAGGAGAATATTTATAGTGGTCGACAATTGATGGAGTGCGCTATGCAAACTAAGGGAAATTTTCAATTGTAATATAGTTTTTACTGGTTCAATCCGCCAAGAACTGAACGAAAGTAGGGGTATAATCTCGTAAATTTTCATAATTCAACTATAACTGCTCTTTAATGATCGTTTACAACCTTAAATAGTGAAACAAAAAAAAAACCTAAGGAAACCCTAATTAGATAAAAAGAAATTCTAATTAAATAAAGAAATAAACTAAACTCCAAAAAGAAATGCTAGTCTTCAAACTAAGGGAAATTTTCAATTGTAATATAGTTTTTACTGGTTCAATCCACCAAAAATTGAACGAAAGTAGGGGTATAATCTCGTAAATTTTCATAAATCAACTATAACTGCTCTCTAATGATAGTTTACAACCTTAAATAGTGAAACAAAAAAAAACCCTAAGGAAACCCTAATTAGATAAAAAGAAATTCTAATTAAATAAAGAAATAAACTAAATTCCAAAAAGAAATGCTGGTCTTCCTTGAAGAAGAGTTGTGACCTTCCGTGAGGAAAGGCAATCCGCCTTTGGCGAGTTCGTGTTGCATCAACCTCCCCTTGTTGGGGAAAATTCGACCTTGAGTTTTTAAGAATTGTAATACTAAAAACCCTATCATGAATAACATCATCGATAGAAAGAAGCATGCCACCGACCAATACCTCCTTGAACCCTCAACTTCCTTTATCACAGAATTGAAGAACTTTCTACTTTGTTAAACCAGTATGGCATGAAAAAATAGACATGTTTAACAGACACCATAATATGGTCGAGATTTGTCACTTGAATAACATCATATTTCACCTCCATTATTTATTCTTTGATCTCCTCTTGCAGCAATAGATCTTCTTTATCTGGATACTCATTGAAAATTGGGACTGATAGTTCATCTATCCCCAAATCAATGGAATTTAAGTTCAAGTCTTCATCTTCTTCTTCATCGAAGATAGGTGTTGATAATTCTTCCAAATCATCTTCCTCATATTTCGAATCATAGATTAGTTGACCTATATTAAAATCATCAATTCGAAATCTTAACTCCCACCGCCTAATTCGATAAAAAAGAAATTCTTATTAAGTAAAAGAAATAAACTAAATTCCAAAAAGAAACGATGGCTTTCCTCGAAGAAGAGTTGTACCTTTCTTGAGGAATGGCAATCCGCCTTCGGTGAGTTCGCGCTGCATCAATGATGACAAAGTTTCCAATAGAAAAGCCCACTAAAAAATTTCCTAAAAAAAACTTCCCTAAAATTTTTCCTTAAAATTAGGGTCATATACAACATTCTCCACCTGACACTAAACATCCCTAGAAGCTCTAGCATCAACCATCTCAAACAGTGTTATAAAATCGGACTGTGCCAATCACTTGAACCATAAAATCGATGAAAAGACCACCAGGTCAACACGATTTAGCTAAAACACCAATTAAGCAAATGAACTAGAAATAACTGGTAAAATCATATGATTTTTCAAAATATTAGTTGAATTGTACCGGTAAAACTAAACTATTTTTCGTAATATTTCAAAATATTTTTTGAAATTTGAATACTTTGTTATATATTATTACCTTATGATGTGAAACTTGATTTTCATATGTACTGATTGTATTATTTTGTATTAGATATATGATGTGAACTTGGTTTTCTAATATCTTAGATTTTTTATGGATGATCATATGATATTATTCTGGTATCTGCGATTCAATCAATGAACCACTGGTTGAACCAATGACCCAATCCCTTGTCAGGGTCTATGTCTAACAAAGTTTTTATAAGATTGGTCTCAAACCACTGTAGCCACCAACACCTCAAAGGTGCTCACACATGTAGAATATTGATCAAGCTCAAGCAATGCTTAAAATTGATTGTCGATACTTTCTTCATCATCATATCAGTTAGATTGTTTTTCGTTTCCACTTTCTTCAACAAAACATCACCTTCATTAGCGATAACGCACACAAGATGAAACTTGATGTCAATGCATGAGCATGATGAACATTATGCTTCGCCAAGCGAATTGCACTCTAACTATTACTGTAGATGTTGACGCTCTCTTGTGATATTCTCAAAGCACCAATCAAACCTCGGAGACATAACTTTTCATTAATTGCCTCTATCACTACTAGATACTTTGCCTTGTGGTAGAAAACGTCATTGTAACTTGTAACATCGATCTCCAACTAACTTAACTAAACTGTCTAAAATGTGAACATATACCCCGTCGTAGATCTTCTCTTGCCTAAATATCTTGGATAGTCAAAATCCTCATATCCACATAACTTCTACTCTCAACCCCTGTGGATTCTCAGTCTTACATCCAAGATACCTTTATGTACCTCATAATCTAATTCACTACCTACCAATGTTCCTTCCTTGGTGTAGTCATACATGCTCACACACACTAACTGTTTGTGAAAAGTCTAGTCAAGTGCACATCATAACATACATCAAGTTACCAACCACACTCGAATACAGAACTCAAGCCATGAACTCACCGTGCTCTTTATTCGTCCTTAGAAACTTATTAACATAAAGACAAAAATATATTACCAATGGAGTAATTACCACTTTTGAGTTCTTCATCCCAAAATTTGTAAGAATTCTTTTAAGATAACTCTTTTGTGATTGATACAACTCACATTTCCTATTTCTCTATATATCTCCATGCCGAGGATCTCTTTCGTTGCATTTAAATCATCCATCTCAAAATCCTATTAGTTGAGATTTCAACTTATTTATCTTCACCACACTCTTGCAGGTATGAGCATATCATCAACATATAACAAAAGATAAAGAAAAAAGTCATCACTTGCAGCCTATAGCACGCTTCCCCTTAGGTAGTTCTACAAGTTTCTAAGTGTTATTCTTATGAAAAGACTTTATATCTTCATTCATCTAGTCTTCCATCCCTCACAATTCTTGTCATTCATTGCCTCTTCGAATGAAGACGGCTCATCACCATCTATGGTCAGTGCGTAGATTACAAGCCTACACTATCCTCAAACCCATAGCACAAAATGTATTTATTATTCTTTTGGATCTATCAGTCACTAAAGAATGTTGGTAGAGTGATCTTTGTTGCTGCTACAGTTCCCTCTCTTCATATTTCTCCAATTAAATTCCTTATCACTCTCGTTAGATGATTTTACAGGACTATCCAACTCCACTTGATCATTTGTGTCTATTTCACCTCCAATAAAACTCGTATGCTTCCTATGCATGTGCATAGTAGACTTTTCAAAGGTCATATCTCTACTAATCACAAATTTATCCCGCTCTAAGCACCACAAACCAGCTAATCTATTACTTGTTAATCATCTCCACAACTTTGTAAAGATTCATATCCTATGAGTAATCATTGTCATTCAAGAATTGATGAATCAAACGAGCCCTATGCTTGCATATATCATCTTTTGTTAGTTTCTTCCCAATCCTCATGTGGTTGAATATGCAATCAATTACATACATGACAATGATCCCACAAATGTAATTAAGCTCGATTACAGTGTAATTACGTAGGTAAACAGAGCAATTATTAAATGTTACTACTCATACAATATGTCTCGTAGTCTTTTGGTGCATTGTTGGACAAAATCTTACATTTAGCAAAAGAAACACTTTTGTTTAATGTGGCAAATGTATTTTAAGCTCGGTTGTAGTGTAATATGTACGGGAAAAGTCTAATTATAAAATTGACAACGTAAATATATATTTAGAGAAGTATTTTGAATAATGTGATTAGCATGCCCATTGTAATCAGCATTAAATCACATCCAATGTACTTAGACATAACATTCTACATAATCATCTGAAGCTACTCAATTACTTACTAATTTATTGACTGCATGTCTATTTGCCTGTAAAGGTCAAATAGCTGGAAAGGAAGAAAAAAATGGATTCTATAGTAGACCACAACCTAGGTCGAAACTATGACATCTAGAACATGGAGATGATGATCCAAGTTGCACTCCTGCACTCCTATGTACCCCATGCATTACCAGATGACTGTCCAACAATGTCAGAGGCTGCAAAGAAGAAGAGGGCCTGGCTGAGAGGTGGGAAGAATGGCAGCATGTGGAAGTAACTCACTGGGAAGAGTACAATAAGCTGAAAGGAAGATCCAATTGAGAGAAAATTCAAATATATCGCCCCATATGGATGTTAGGATTCCGTCGAACAGCTTGGTTGTTCGTCATTCTTCTTTTTGAGAGAGTGAATTTTTAGGGATTTTTATTTTATGAGTTTTTCGTGTCAAGGCACCTCTTTTACTCTAGGTTTTAATTTTTTTTAAAATTCAAAAAATTTCAATGTCACTAGGCTTATGTGGCATGCCACATGGATTTTGAAAGCCTATGGATGTTTGGCTATGTACAATAAGTACTACCATTTTTCTAGTTTATGTTTTCAATCATTACATTTTTATGCAACGGAATCAATATACAAAAATACTAAAAAACCCAACTCTTTAGCAGCCCAACAATATCCTACGTTATGTCGCGTATATGTGACATGGTGAATCACCATCTTGCATGGCATTAATTAAAAATGACACAGTCTCCTCTCTCCTAAACCCTAAAAAATATTTACCATCCCTCGCCCACTCTCTCTCTCCCCTATCCCTCTCTCTTCCCCACTCCCTACCACTATCGAAAATCAATGTCGACCATCCAGTCACCGATTAGGACCTTTGACCCACCGAACTAAGGAGCCAAATGACTCATCTACAACTTTCGTTTGCCACTAACAACCACCTACTTCTTCTGAATCTCATCTTGAAGCCATCGTTGGACTTGCCTTGACAAGTTCTACAGGTTCCAGCCCTTGGACGGTCGAAATAGTCACTAAAAAGTGAGAACTTGTTATTCCATTCTTTTTAAAAACAATGTAATTTCTTCATTATCCCTTAAAACACTCTTGTTCAAAGTTTAAATCTTAATTCCAATATTCTATCCAGCTACAAATTTGTTCTAATATCTCATTTCAATGAAATTGAACTTTAAAAAGGTCAATTTCATATCCTATACTATTATTCCATTGTTTTCAAAAACATTAAACACTATGGTTCCGAGTCAAAATCTCAATTCCATTGTTTTATTTCATAATTCATTTTTTTAGAGCACAATTTAGAATTTATTGTTTTTAGTACATAATCCATTGTCCTTGAAAGTACAGTCCAGAATCATTATTTTAGTTCAGATTCCATTGTTTTTTGAAAGTACAATCTAAATTTTTTTTTTTTGCAACTTAATTCCATAATCCATTTTTTTAAAAGGACAATCTAGAGTCCTTTGTGTAGTCCAGAATCCATTGTTTTTGAAATTCTTTTTTTTTTTCAAAAACAATGGAATTAAGAATGATTAGGTAAAAACTATTGACAATATATCTTGTTGGAAAAAGCTTTTATGTGCGGATTCTAAGTATGTAATTTTTTTCTAAATCTAACATGTATTTTAAGAGTTTAAACGTTTTGAAATTTTATTTAAGACAAATAAAAGTTAAAAAAATAGTGATGTCATCATGAGAATTGAACCTATAATTTAAAGAAATCGAGGTATTTTGTATCTAAAAAGGTAATATTTCAAATTTGTCTTGTCATGTTCTGAGTCAACATTGTCACATAGAGTTGAGATCGGTTGTGATCTTTAAAGTTTAACTAACTAGCACTACTAATCAATATATGGATATAATATAAGCTTCATCCTAGCCGTCCATTTAATTTGCAAAAGCCTATACATACTCTGTCATCAAAATCAACGTAGATCTCATAGAAAATGCATGGGGGGACGTGACATTTCAGCAGTAGCTACTACTTGAAGAATTTAGTGTAGCTGGCTCTTCCAAAACCCAACCCATTTTTTTTTCTTTTGAGGAATTTACATAGAAAGACAAAATGGGAGAGGTTTGTTTCTGTAAGATCTTGTCAAAAAAAACTTTAAAAATAAGGATAAAAGTTACAAACTTACTAAAATGCCCACCCTTCTTCTTTTTCCTTGCGTCGTAGAAGAAGTTTGTAATCCGTCCATTGTTCATTAGAAATGAAGCACCTAAATGTCGCTCTATGGTAGCCCGACAAAAGTTCAATCATCACTGACCGTCAATGATCACTTGAGTCGTTGAAAAAGTTTGGTGAAATCATGGACTACCTTTGGATTGGGCTTGGTGAAATCGCTGGTGACCAACAATACCAACAATCAACTTCTTGGACTAAGGCGCATCATCTTTGGAACTGGATATGGTAACATGCATGAAACTGGTTATGGTTTTGGATATGTTGATATTATATGTGTCTTGGATCTATTGATATTATATATGTTTTGGATCTCCTGATATTATATCTGCTTCAATATGTTATATGTTTTAGATCTACTGATATTATATCTGTTTAAATAAAATTTTAGTGTTTTAACCTTCATTATGATGACATTACCAAATGAAGTTCTTGTGTTTCAATCTTTAAACAGATATAATAAAACAAGCATGATATTAGCAAGTTGAAACATATAACATATCACTAGATCCTATATTTAATTATATCATAAACAAATTGAAAAACTCACAAAATTCACCACAAAATATACAAAAACACTTATCTAATGACAATTGAAGGATAATAACAAAATTTATAAGACCCGTGGTGAAAATGAGCAGATCCAGATTCGATGACATCGAATAAGCATGTGGAAAACAAAAACGAAAAGATATAGGGGAGAAAAGGTTGCTCGTCGCCAGCTGGATCGCGCTGGTGGAATTCTGATATATCTTGCCACTGATCGGATCCCATTCTCTCTCCATCCCTCTTTATGAAAGTTTAGATCTACAAGTTATTTGGGGAAGATGAGGGTATTTTAGATAATCAAACAAGTTATTTTAACTTCTTGTATTTTATGGAATAGTTTTAAAATTTTACGTCCTTATTAGCACAAAATTTATTTGACTGTTGTTATTGGAATAAACTTTCAATAGACCGACTTATCTCTAATTTTTTCCTTTTCTTTTTATATGACGGACCGTTTTAGTTTGCAATACATGCAAAATAGAGTGAAAAGAAGAGTTCATTTCCATCACAGAAAGCCCATTTAATTTGTGCAATAAATAAGCCCATTTTTTTAAAAGTTTATGACCAATCAGCCCAATCTTCTAAGTCCATTTTAGATTGCCAATGTCGGCCTACACCCGATTACATGTGAGAACTAATAACTCTAGTTCAATCCTCTTCGCCTCAAATGGGTCACAGAATGTGGGCCCAAAATTTAAAATTTTCTCACTATGTTTTATTTTCTTTTCTCACTAAGTTTTCTTGTCTTCCACAACATTAGAAATTGTTAGTTTCGAATTTCGATTTGGTAATACAAAAATAGGAAAAAAAGAAGAAGTTAAATGGTTAAAAAAATAGAATTCATATTTAAGCATAAACTTATGTACATCGGCTGCGTTTGGTAAAGCATTTTTGCAAGCATTTATGCTTATAACTAACATGAATGCTTTTGTCCCGCCAAACGAGCATTTTCGGGCACGTAATCTGAGACAATTTTATCAGCATATTATGCTACTTTTAAAATGCTACCAATTTAAACAATTTTACTATTATTTCCATTTTTATTACTTTTATGTCCTTACTATCTCATTGTCATTCCCATTTTATCCCTCACCCCATTAATTAATTAATTATTTTTAATTAAGAATCTTATTTTATAAATTAATTAATTACCTATATTTAATAAATTAATTAATAATCTTTATTTTATAATTTAATTAATAATATTTATTTTATAAATTAATTAATTACCTATATTTAATAAATTAATTAAGAATCTTTATTTTTAATAAAGTAATAATCTTTATTTTATAGATTAATTAATAATATTTATTTTATAAATTAATTTTTATTTATAAATACATTTATATGTCTCTATTACAACTAAAATGTATAATACCCTTGCACGTAATTTGTCACAATATGCTACACGGCATAAATGTTATCAGTAAAAGTTTAACCAAACGCTACTAAGCATTTTTGCAGCATCTCCGCTACTAAAATTATCCAGCATTTCTGTTACCATCATTTCCGCTAGCATATCTACTACTTTCCAAATGCTTTACCAAACTAGGCATCGTTAAGATGATATGATATGGCCTACAAAAAGTAAAGTACATTAGAGCTTGAGTTGTATAAAAATGATGAAATATCACAATTATTATTATAACAGCGTGACAAAGTATTTCGATATATAAAGATTGACTCACTCACACGAACAACAGTGTTTGATTATACTAAAACGTTGTGGGAACTTGTGTAGTATTCTTAAACCAGTGAAGATGAGACTATTCAAAATTTGTTTAGCAAGTCCACGACAAATGTGTGGCTTCTATTTTTATTGTGGTTTATTACAATTATTGGATTTCGTGTTCACATTTTTTTCTCATACTTTTAGTTCACATGAGAGAAAAATCTTTTATATATATATATATATGAATTTTCCTATAAGGTCCTAAAGTGAATTTCTAAAATGAGGTCCTAACTTTTATGATTCACTTTTAAGGTTCAAAATATTTTTTTAAAAATTTGAAAAAAATATATATTTGTATTGTGGTAGGTTTTACGAACCTAACAATAGATTTTTTGTTCGAAACAAAAATCAAACACAACCTCAAAAGTGTATGAGTCGTCTTTTATTTTATATCCAAAGATCCAGAATTATCAAGCAATTTTCATATTGGATTTGATTTTTGTTTCGAACAAAAAATATATCGTCTGTTTCGTCAGACTGATCAAAATATAAAAATATTTTTTATAAATATTTTTTAAAAAATATTTTGAACCCTAAAAGTTAGGACCTCATTTTGAGACCTCATAGGAGAATTCTTCATATATATACATACATATATATGATATATCATTTACGTTATATATTGTGGTAAAAAATTGTTTTAAGGTGCCACTGAATAGTGTAGTTTTGTTTTTATTTCTTGAATGATTGAAATCATGCTTAAGATGTTCCAAGTATAGTAAGGTTGACCATGTGGAAAGGCAACAATCACATTAAATGTAAGATAAAATTAATGACAAACTATATTGATTTTTTTTTCCTTTCAATTGTGTTGGCCAGATTCGGACGAAATATCAACTCAGTGTTGCTTGAAAGGGGCATCATATATAGCCTGCCCGGCCTAACCCACATTCAACCTAAAAGTTAACTAAAGTTGATGAATATTTGACACCGACATCTTCACACTGTTACGCACATATAAGAAAAGTCTGGATAAGTGGGCTGAAAAAATGAACAATGGGAATGAATATTTATAATGGAAAATGACATATTAATACCACTTTCAAAATTTTTGGACATCTAAGTCCACTCCAAAAAAACTTTATCCCTCATAAGTTTATTTTTATTTTGTATAATATTTAAATCATTTAAATTTTATCTTATTCCTTTTTTGCCCTTTTTCAAAGAAGATTAGATCTAATATGCTTTTCTCTATTATTATATGCTACATCTCTTTTACCCCACTACATCTTCTCTCTCTACTGCATCTCTCTCTTATCACAATAACTTTCTCTCTCCTACTGCATCTCTCTCTCATCACAACAACTTTCTCTCTTCTGTTGAATCTTTCTCTCTTCTACATCTCCCTTTACTATGGCTGTTGTTTTGGTCCAAATATGACTTGGCATTATGCGTCTCTATGAGGGGAGTCTAATGGTGATGGTGGTATTACAAATTGTCGTCGAAATCGGCCGGATCTGAAATTTTTTTTCACATTATAACATTGGCCGACCAATGTTACTGTTTTGAAATAGTAACATGGATAACTTGGACAATCAATGTTACTGTTTTGAAATAGTAACATTGACCGACCAATGTTACTATTTTAAAACGGTCATATCCGGTGGCCGTTTTGGGCCATACCTGATTGGGCATTGTGCATTTCAGTGAGAGAATTCTAATTCCAGTGGTGGTATGGCAAACCGTTGCTAAAATCGATCGGATCTGAAGTTTTTTCCAAATAGTAGCATTGGCCGACCAATGTTACTGTTTTGAAATAGTAACATTGGTAACACTGGCCGACCAATGTTACTTTTTTTAAATAGTAACATTGATCAATGTTACAGTTTTAAAACGGCAATATCCGGTGGCCGTTTTGGGCGTACCTGGCTGGGCATTGTGTGCTTCAATGAAGGGAGTCCAATGTGATGGTGGTATGGCGAACCGCCACCGAAATCTATCGGATTTGAAGTTTTTTCCAAATAATAACACTGGCCGACAAATGTTACTGTTTTGAAACAGTAACATTGACCGATCAATGTATCTGTTTTAACACTGGCCTCCACTCTGCCGACCACTTCTGTTGAATTATCATCCACAGAATGAAGCAACAGAAGCCCATTAGATGTTTCAATCAGCAATGCTTCTTTTTCCATGAGATAATCAAATGAAGTAATGAAGTCCTCAGACACCAAATCGATAGAGTCAACTTCAACGTGAAACGAGGTATTGCTCCATGATCGCGCATTCTAGCAGATACATGAACATGCCCTAGAAAAAGCACATAAAGACAGAAAACAAAAACTCTAATAATATTGCCCAAAAGAAGAAAACCAACAATTTTGTGAGTATCCTCAGTCTGCTCCCATAATACCAACAATTTTTGTTACGTAACTCGGATTATTCAAAACAAAGACAAGCAGTTTATATGCGGATACAGATTAACGCTTACATGGAAAGAAGAAAGCTGAGTGGTGTATATGAAATTGGCCAACAAATGGTGAATTGGTAGATAAGACAAGGGTAACAAAGTAATTAACATATTAGTGGTACCTTAGAGGGATAAAAATTTTTGGATTGGACTTAAGTGTCCAAAAGTTTCACAAGTGGTACCGGCCTGGAATTTTCCCTATTTATAATTGAGTTGCTCAATATATACATATATAGCAACCTATATATATATATATTGGCATGCACGTCCGTAAAAGATCAGTTTATGTGGCACCAACATCTTCACATTGTTACGCACATACAAGGGGGAAAAAAACACACGAAAAAGCTTACACTAAAATACTAATTATCCCAACATCAATGAAGGTGGCTAGGCTCAAATTGATTTACTACACAATCTTCAATCTTGGGTCAATGAGTTATATATGTGTATATATGGAAATTCTCTCATAACAATTTCCTCACTACATATATGTATATATATGTGTGTTGAAATCGGAATATTTATTTCTTTACTTGATGACCAAGAATTTATATTTACTTTTGGCTTATTTAGACTGCCTATTTCAGCCTCACCGCCATGCCTCTCCACTGTTGGAGTTCTCTCCTCCATCGACGTGCCTCCTCCACGTGATTGCATTCTCCATCGGCGTTCTACGTAAGTTATCTCCTTGAGTATTACATTGTGTGTTATTGGGATACGCCTTACATCAAAAAGGATATCGATGCCACCATCCTCCAACAAAAAGTATTTACGTTAATTTGGATGTTGTCTTTCATGAAGATAAAATGTAATTTTCCTCAGAGTCTAAACTTCGGGGAGAGAATAACCAGGAGGAAGTTCAAACTCTTGATTATGTTGATATATCTAAATAGGTGAACCATATTGTGGGTGAGTTGGATTGGAGTGATGTAAACTTGGATGAAAGTGGTGACCACCACAATGTGAGAAACTTGTGATGAAAATGAGAATGGATATGAATCTATCCAAGCATCTGAAATTAACCCACTCGCAAAGAACTGACACCCAATCAATCGTTTGTTGAGAATGCTCATGATTATGGACCTAATTCTTCCATAAAACAATTAATACCTCCTCACAATAGGGGTATTTCTAAACTCATGTATGAACCTGAATTGTAAAATAATCCCAAATATCCTATGAGTAATTATGTATCTCCTTCATTTGTTTGAATCAAATATGTCATTCATAAATCAATTGTCTACTGTTTCTATTCCTAACAGTGTGCAGGAAGTCTTAGTTGACACAAGGTGAAAAGCAACAATGAATGAAGAAATGAAGTCCTTGTAGAAGAACTAAACTTGGGAATTAGTTGACCTTCCAATTGGAACTCAACATGTTCGATGTTGTTGGATCTATACTGTGAAGTACAGAGCATATGGCATAATCAAGCGTTTCAAAGCAAGATTAGTGGTGAAAGGGTACACACAAACCTATGGGATTGACTATACGGAGACATTTGCCCCTATAGCTAAAAATCAACACAATTCAGATCTTGTTGTCTTTAGCTATAAATTTAGATTGGCCATTGCAATAGTTTGATGTGAAGTAGTCATTTCTACATGGAGAATTGTTTGAGGAAGTCTACATGGATCTTTCACTACCGAAAAGACATAGTCAAAAGGTGTGCATATTAAAGAAATTATTGTATGGATTGAAAAGAACCCCAAGAGCACGAGATTAACTACATCTATGATAGCCTTTGGTTATCTTTGGAGCAATTCAGATAACAATTTATTCTTGAAGAAACAATAGGATAAGATTACTATCCTCATTGTATATGTAGATGACATGATTGTTACAGGAAATGATTCGAAAGAAAGGAAGGCTCTATCGAATTACTTGTCAAGAAAATTTGAGATGAAAGATCTTGGTTCCTAAAAATATTTTCTTTGGATTGAAGTATCTCGATCTGCAAGAGAAATCTTTCTATATCAGAGAAAGTATTTCGTAGATTTATTGAAGGAAATCGGTATGTCATCGTGCCAACCAATAGATACTGCAATAGAGGAATGATTGCGACTTTCTATTATTTTTTCAAGTACGTATTGATAAAAGAAGATACCATAGACTTGTAGGGAGATTGATGTAGTTGGTCCACCCAAGGCCAGATCTTGTTTATGCTTGTAGCATTATTAGTCAATTTATGCATAATCCTAGGGAACAAGACATGAGTACAATGATACGGATTTTGAGGTATTTGAAGTCTTATGTTGAAAAAAGAATTTTTATTTTCAAAATATGATGATCATCATAATATTGAAGTGTACAAAGATGCTAATTGGGCTTGGTCCATAGATTATAGACATTCCATGTCAAGTTATTTCACCTTTATGGATGGAAATTTGGTTATATGAAAAAGTAAAAAAGCATAATGTTGTTTCTCGCTCTAACGTAGAATCTAGGTATCGAGGTATGATTCTTGGAATTTGTGAAGCCTTATGGCTAAGACAACTCTTGGAAGATTTGGGGTATCTGACAAGACAGCCAATCGATTGTATTATGATAACAAGGCAACACATGATATCGCTCAGAATCCAGTTTGACATGATAGAACAAAACATGCGGAACTTGACAGGTTTTTTATCGAGGAAAAAAATGGAAGCAAAGATTATGGAGACAGCTAAGATTTGCTATGAAGAGCAATTGGGCTATATCCTTACAAAAGCAATTTCAAGTCGATTATTCTTCAAGTTTGTTGACAAGTTGAGCATGTGCAACATCTATACACGAATTTAAGGGGAAGTATTGAAATTAGGACATTTATTTCTTTACTTGATGACCAAACATTATATTTGCCCCTTGGTGATCAAGAATTACATTAGTATAAATAGTTATGTAATTCCTTATACAAAAAATAAATGAAAATATTCTTCCCAAAAATGTTGGTATTCTCTTTTAGTTTTCAACTGTATTTAAGACAAAATGGGTTTTAGCAGAAATGAAGAGAGAGGACACAAGAATGCATGCATATATGGTGTCCAAATTATTGATCTCCTAAATTAAAATTTTATTTTAAAGATAAATTAATCAGAGAGTAAATAAATTAATCAGAGAGTTAGGTAAAGTCCAAGATGTAGTCCCAACTTGTGTTTGGGTAAAAAAAATTTTTGAAACAGAGATTTGAAGAGGGATAGGATTCGAACTCAAGACCTAATGAGTGGATGATCCCTTACATGTAATGTGATTAATGTCGTTCAACTAATAACTCACTTGCGTGTTTGAGTAAATTGTGTTATGCAGCAGTTACACATCAAAAAGTCCTCCCTCTGATCCTCTATGCATCCAACAATAATAATAATAATGCATAGAATAGAACTGTAGGTTTATTAATTCCTTATGAATCTCTTCTCATGCATGGATAAGGTCACCCACCCATTAACCTTGATTATTCGCTTACATGTGTTTATTGCCTAAAAGGCTGCTTTACAGTTAATCATACAATAAACAGCACATCTTTTCAGCGTTCTAGAGTGGTACCTAATGTCATTGACAGAGAGAGAATTGACGTCTTTGATATGATTTATGTGGTCAGTCCTAGAAATTAAAAAAATATTATCAAATGCTAGGTGCGATCACATGCACAAAATTTTAAATTAATTAAATACTGTTAGCTAGCTAACTACTATGATTAATGTGGTCAGTCCTAAAAATTAAGTGCGCACTTTAAATGCACATGCATGAGAGAATTTAAAGTGCGAACTTAACATATGATTCACTTTTTAAAGGTGTAGATGAATTAAATGATAAGTGTGATCCACTACTTTAAATCTTAAATATTACAAATCAATAATGAAAGCATAGATTCGTATTCTAGGTTTACAATTTAAGTGTCCGTACGAAAATTCTTATATATATATATATACCATTATCCTCACATGCAGACATGCCTAGATGAACGTTCGTAATCATGTGGTTGTAATAAATCACTACAACAGTAGAGGCCACACTTAAAGTCCTGATATGCTGTATCTATCCATTGGAACAGGGATATGTAAACAATTCTATTTAGGAACGTCCGTAGGAGAGAAGGCCCTATATATTATATTTGGTAACACGTCATAGTGTATAACAAACAAAATAAATACAGTCTAACCTCTCATCACATGACGTTTGTAATAGTATACATACTGTACATATAGCCTCCATCAAGTTTGTTTTTATTCACAATAATGTTGGAGAATGTCGGTTTGTAAGCTGATCTATATATCTATATGTGTGCGTGTACATGAGTCCACTGAAGACAAGATCCATCATGACGTGCATTTCAATTTCAAAATATTTGTCTCGTGTGGTGGACATTACTAGTTTCTGTCCACAGAAAAAAAATCAGGTCCATCGCTACCCCGGGATGAACAAATTCAGTGTTTTTACTGCTCCAACAACTACCCACGTTAGGTTTTTATTCCAACTTTTTAATAACCTATATATTCTTTTATAAGCACCTTTTTTTTTTTTTGATATAAGGGGATTTGGAGAGGGGAGGTGTAAAGTTTCACATCAGTTCTTGATATGTGGACAATCCCTTTTGTAAAGGCTAAGTTCACCCTTAACCACTAACTAGGTCTTTTCTTTAGTTTGATGAGTTGGACATTGGCCCACTTGTTAGCTAGGGAGAAACAAAGCAGTGAGGGTCCGATGTTAAATTGATAGTTGCCTAGGTCGTGGACCAATTAGTCTTGCAATTCATTTACACTGTGGGCATGTTAAGCAGAAGCTCAAATTGTTGGCCTATTTAAGTTTGTAGATGTTTTAGGTTGTGGGCCTATGGATGTTTAGACCGTGAGCCTCTTAAGTTGGAGTAGGGCTTAATACCAAATTTAGCCCCTACATATACAATCTTCTCAAATACGGACGTTCGCAGAACATGAATTTTATGGACTTCTCATCTCAATCGTTGGATCGGACCAATGGCTAGTTGAGATTAAAATGTCATTACAAACCTTTGGATCCTCAATTTCGGGTCAAAATGCGTACTTGTAGTTCCAATTTGGGTCCTCCTCCTCCAGCAACCATTTCACCCAGAAAATTGGTCAGAGATGGTAACCCTTGGTCTGGTGAGTAGACTTGTATCATTGGTAGCTAGAGGAGACGTCTGAATCGATCAGATCGATGACGAAAAGGTGAGTCTCACTAGTAGCTTCAAGAAGGATTTCAATGAATCCAACAGTTATTATCAACGATAGATGGTCGGGACGAGCTAATGTTGGTCCAAGGAATAATTTTGGTTGATCGACGGTCTCAACTGGGGGCTGGAGAATCGATTTTCATGGTTGGGCGATGGTAAGGAAGATGAAATCGTTTGGGTTATTTTATAATTTCTTATAATTACTTTTAATCTCAGTCGTTGGTTTAGATTCAACAAGAAGTCCGTAAAATTTATGTTTTACAGTCGTCCTCATATGAGAAAGTCTTAATATATAAATGCTTGAGGACAAAATGGGTTTTAGCAGAAATCACCCGTGAGCAAGAAAGGACACGAGAATTTTTGGTTCTTAATATATAAATGTTTGAGGACAAAATGGGTTTTAGCAGAAATCACCCGTGAGCAAGAAAGGACATGAGAATGCACCAAAAATTGCGCTCCTTTGTGGCTTATATATATATATATATATGTTTGAGGACAAAATGAGATTTAGCAGAAATCAGGAGTAAGAAATAATGGACAAAAGAATGCATGCATAAATGGCGTCCAAATTAATGAGCACCATTATTAAAATTGTCTTTTAAAGATAAATCCATCCGAGAGTCCGGTAAAGTCCAGAAACAAAGATAGATATCTAGCATGCCGAATTTTGGTTTGAGGGAGAAAGAGGGTCTCGCTAGTGCGATTTTTGAACCCTATAGCCTCTTGCGCGATTTTTTAGCCCAGTCGAAACAAAACAGCATGCCATCGGGATTGATAGTAAAGATTGTATCTGCGATCAAAGTGACCGCAAGTCTATATAAGTTTATTCCTGCGGTTTTTTGTCCATCATTTGCTGTTTCGTAGGTAAAAAATTTAATATCTGCATTCATAAAAAGCGTAGATATAGTTTCGCAGGTATAAGCCTAATTTTTTTTTTTTTAATTTTTTTGTAGTGGATGTAGCCCTAACTTGTGTTTGATTGAATTGTGTTATATGCAGCAGCTAGCTACTCTTCAAAAAGTCCTCCCTCTAATCCTCCATGCATCTAATAATAATAATTGCATAGAATTAATGTAAGTTTATTCCTTATGAATCTAAGCTCAGGCATGGATAAGGTCATCCATTAACCTTGATTATTTATATATTTACATGTCTTTATTGCCTAAAAGACTGCTTAAAGTGAATGAATCATACTATGGGATATCTTTTTTAGAGTGGTACCTAATTTTGTTGACAGGGAGATAATTCATGTCTTTGACATGATTTAGGTGGTCAGTCCTACAAATTAAAAATGTGATCAAATGCTCAGTGCGATCACATGCACATAATTTTTAATTAATTAAGTACTGCTAGCTAGTTAACCACAATGATTAGGCTCCTCAATAATATTTTTTTTGAAAGAAAAAATTTTCATGGTGCCAATCTTTCTCTCTTTCTGTGGAGAAAATATTCAGTGGTCACTGCACACCACGTAATCACGCTGATGTGGTGTGCTTGTTCCACTGAATATTTGACATGTGGCGACTTTAATCCAGTCAAAGAAATTGCTTACACTCTTACAGATAAATTCTATTAGTGTTGTCTCACGCGCTTAAAAACCACGGGCCGTCTCCACTTCTCTGTTCGTCTCACTTAAACACCACTAACAAACCTTCTCTCTCACATAAAGCTCAACGCCATGAAAGCTTCATTTGTCTCTCTTTTCTCACACTGCTCCTTACGCTCTTCCATTGAAGCTTCTCGATTCCCACCATGAGACTACCAGAGTAAGATCCCCTTTGATTCTTCAGTCATGTTCCCCAATTGATTCAAACACTCAAAATTGTTAAACCCCTTTCATAATTATCCCAACCATGAGACTACCAGAGTTAGATCCCCTTTGATTCTTCAACCCTGTTCCCCTATTGATTCAAATAACCAAAACTGTAAAACCCCTTTCATGATTCAAATACCCAAAACTGCAAAACGCCTTCAATAATCATGAATTGCAAACGAAAAAAGGAGGAAGTTTCATATGGAGAGGTCATAGACAAAGCTATTGCAATATTGGATGTTTGCGGAGGATTGTGCCTCCCCGTCGACTTCTTAGTCACGATTCCGTCAAGTGCAAATATATTTTTGCAGGATTATTTTATTTTCTTTAAACATTATTTCATTAATGTGATTTGATTTGTTTTAAAATATTTACTTTAGATACATTTTGCTGAATAGGATTGAGTTGCCATGTGTCCAATATCCAGTGGAACATGCACACCACATCAGCATGATGATGTGGTGTGCAGTGACCACTGAATATTTTCTCCTTTCTGTGACAAGACAATGTGGAACCCACTCAGATACATATTATATAGTGTATGACTGTAATTATTCACAGTGGTTGGAGAATGTCGGTAATTAAGCTGATGTAACCGAATTTGAGGATTCCGTAATAAAAAATATTAGGTATCTCAGTCATCCCAATAATCAATCTTAATCATTGATTGATGTAAGTATAGGACATGATTGATTACTGAGATGATTGGGATCCCATTTACTGGGATCCGTATCACTTATGTTCCATAATTCTCTAAAATTTATGATTTACATTTCATGATAATAATGGAGAAACAGTCAGATAAGTTTTAAAAATGAAAAACAAAAATATGTTGTGATACAATTTGTGGGTTCCGTAATTCCAAAAGTATCCACAGTGGTGGCTCTTGAGCCACTACTCCAAACTCCTAAATACTTGTACAAAGTCTCAATTCTCAATTCTCAAGTCTACCAGTGTTTTGTCTCACGGTGGTAAATACTTTCAAGCACTCCAAAAAATTGGGAGGGGAACAAAAGGAGAAGTAAACGGGGAAAAAGAGAACTCAGGTCAAATACTTCCTGTGACATTTCTGATTGGCCAAGGGCTGGGTTTGGTTCTTCTCGGGCTGGTGAGTCTAATGATAGTGGCCATGCATATAGCAGTGAGGTCTCCGGTGGCTGGATCTATCGTCGGACAGAAAAGATTGCACGTCGGCTGGAGAGAGAGTGCTCGGGAGGAGAGAGAAAAGATTTGGCCAAGAGAGGAAGAAGGAGGAGAGAGACAAACACGTGGCATCCTTTGATTGGTTGTGTGTGTCCCACCAATGTCACTATTCATCCATTTAGAACTACTCCAAATATGAAGTATGAGTTAAATTTGAATGTGTTTTCAAGTGTCAAAATATGTTTATTGTGAGCATCTAGCACTACATTTATCAAGCAAGTCCTATGCCTAAATTAGTACCACTGTGGATGCTTATAGTATATAATTCACATCTAATGGTGGAGAAAAAATTAGATAAATTTTTAAAAATAAAAATAAAAATGTGGTGTGATGTGACACACTTCGCACATCATTTTATTCAAATTATATACTCTATAATTTTAAATAAATTGTGGAGTGGAATCCGATATTTTTTTTTCTAATATAACATTGTCAGACATAATATGTCCCAATATAACATTGGGATGAAATTATTTCCCAATATAACACTATATGTTATTCAAAATGGCGTGTCCTTTGCAATTTTTATACGATCACGCCATCATAGATGGCGTGATCCATTTTGCCTTAGTCACTCCATTCTTATTGGAGTGACACTCCATTCTTAATGGAGTAAAAAAAAAAACGACCAAGAAAATTTTAAAACGACATGTCAAAAATTTAACTCAACAATACATATCTAACAAAATACATAAAATAGTCATCTTTTGATCCAACATAAACAAACCATCATTAGGGACACTATAAAAATAAACACATAAATTGTCATATGATTCAAGCAAAGGCAAATATCATATAGTCCTGTGCCTACTCCATGAGAATGGAGTAGTGGATGGACCAACCTCATCATGCATCAACAGGGATGGATGCATAGTAAAGTCAGTTGCATGGGGAATGTGACCACGTCGAGGTGATGGACCTACAGGATATTTACTACCATGTTGGGGCGTAACTTCAACATTAGGGCTTATAACCTCTTCAAATCGATGTCCCTCACCAACCTCGTCTAGAATGTCGAGGTAATTTCCCAACCAATTATTTGTAATGGCAATCGTATAAAAATTATAAAGAAGACGTCAATTGAGAATAACGTGTAGTGTTATATTGTGAATTAATTTCATCACAATATTATATTATGACATATTATCTCTCACAGTGTTTGATTGGAAAAAAAAAAACAAACTCTGGAGTCGATGTAACCTATATCTATAAGTGTACATGAATCCATGAAAACAAGATCCATCATGACGTGCATTTCAATTTCAAAATATTTGTCTCTTTTGTGGTGGACATTACTAGTTTTTTCCACTGACAAAAACAAAAAGGTACGTTCATCGCTACCGGGATAAGAAAAATTCCAGTGTTTTTACTGCTCCAACAACTACTGACATTAGGATTATTTTTTTCTTTTCTTTTGATAAGCCAGTAGAATTCTTTTTAAGTGCTGAATAAAAGTGCATAATTTTTGGTAATAACATATGACAATGACTCATAAATAAAGTTTTTTTTTTCCCTACTTATATATTCTTTTATAAGCACGTATTATTTATTATAGAACATTAAAGTGAAAGGGTAGTCACATGCCAAAGAAAATTCAAAGTCCTCAAATAATTATGATTATCTTGACCACATGCATCCGCGCAGCCCCTACTTGACGAATATACCATATTCACTCTTGCGTTTCACTTCCATCTTCATTTATGGGCCGTTTATTCTTTTCCCAGCCTTAGAGAGAGAGTATATATATATATACGTATACAAAACTTTATAGGAGTTTCATTGCTCAATTATCTAGTCCATAATTGATCATCACTATTGTCTTTTTGTGAGGACCAAGACTCTCATCACAACATTTGATCGACATAAATAAATCGTACCATTAATTGGTAGTTGAGTCTTTTGATCTCCCACACCAAGAAGGGTAGATGCCACAGTGAACCACACACACACTCTCTCTTTCTCTCTCTAGATCTGTCTCTGTCTATATATATACACACATACATGCACACACTAGAGCACACTTGAAGTACAATTCCAAATCGGAAAATTATAATCTCTCTCTCTCTCTCTCAAATTCTCTACCACACAACAATTGAAACTAACCATGAAAAACTTGCCTACAAAGAAGGAAGTCAACAAGGGAGCATGGACGGAAGAAGAAGATAGAAAACTTGCTGAAGTTATTGCAGTTCATGGTGCTAAGAGATGGAAAATTATTGCAGCCAAAGCTAGTAAGTTCATTATTCCTTTTCCTTTTCTTTTTTTTTTTTAAATTATGGGATTTCATTATTAGTTCTTTGAGATGAGAGAATCGAACAGTACTGTATCTCGTGCAAGTTATAAAGAACAGAGAGTATCAATAAAATTTGCAGATCTAAACAGGTGTGGTAAGAGTTGCAGGCTAAGGTGGTTGAATTATTTAAGACCAAACATAAAAAGAGGCAACATATCTGACCAAGAAGAGGACTTGATTCTTAGGCTCCATAAACTGCTAGGGAACAGGTTAGTCAATCGATCAATTAATTAATTTACAGAAACTTCTCATTCTCTTGATAATTCAGGAATATTATTCATGAATATTATACAATTGCTGTTATTTTCTCAGGTGGTCTTTGATTGCTGGGAGGTTACCAGGTCGAACGGATAATGAAATAAAGAACTACTGGAATTCTCATTTGAGCAAGAAAATAAAGCTGAATGAGAACCAATTAGCTGCATCACAAAGAGCATGCTCCAAGACAACACCCATGGAGGAGAATTGTAGTTTTGGGGTTAGAGAACCAAATAATTGTATTTCTAACAGTACTGGAGGTGTTGTTGATCATGGAGGCTCAAATGTCAACTTCAATGTCGATGATTTCTTTGACTTCTCCAATGAGGATCCATTGAACTTGGAGTGGATGAGCAAGTTCATAGAATAGTCGTACCTAGCTAGTTCGACTTCTCTGCGATGAATTTCGTGTGCCTATAAATTAAGGTTTATGTGAAACTTCAAAACTTGTAAATTAAGTACTCTTCATTAATTGCTTCTCATGGATGTGGTTACTAGAGTTGTTCCTGTACTGTGATATCTACCTTTTTTGTGTGTGATTCCAGTCATTTTTGTAAATTAGATTTACAATTTTTCGATTATCCTAATTCTTAAATTTCCAACTTGTTTAATTGCATCATAAGCTTCACAAATTCTCAGAACTTGTCGTAATCATCACTGTGATTGGTCTCATCCTACATTAATTAAGTATAATGATGTTAAGCAGTTGAAAAGTCACGGAAGTAGCTAGATTGGGAATTAGGGGCACAGCAGGGGATCGGGGGACATCGTTCCTGAAATTTTTTTTTTACTTATTTATGTGTCGTCTGTTAATATTCAGTTTAGTAAATATAAGTCGGTTTGCAAGATTAGAGTCATTTTAATTGAATTATATATATTATTTTATATTTATATTACCAAACACAAGCAAGATAAAAACATATTTTACAAATGGCAAAAAGGTACTTTTCGTCCCTCAATTATGGGACGAATTTCATTTTCATCCCTAAGCTTTTTTTCTCACATTTTCATCCCTCAAGTATTGAAAAGTACCATTTTCGTCCTTCAAGTGAGATTGGAGTCAAGAGATGCTTGTGTGGCACCTATGTGGCATGCCGGAGAGATCTGATCTGACGAATAATAGGATGTCACGTAGGATTTTTCCGTCACCGGATTTATTCGAGAGACAAACGGGGTACTTTCCCATAGTTGGGGCATGAAAAAGGGAGAAAAAAAACTAAGGGATGAAAATAAAACCCAACCAATAGTTGTGGAATGAAAAGTACCCTTTTCCTTTTACAAACTTATGTAGCTTTGTCCCTGGTTGAAGTACACAAATAAATTCAAAACACTGATATGTTTTAGGGACAATAAATGTATGGTGGGATTTAACGTTTAGGGTTTAGATTAATTTGGAAAATTGTTGTTAAGAATTATTATTTTGTCTCTAAATGAGGCTTAATATGGGGTGAAGTAATTATGAAATGAAGTAAGTAGTAGTGAAGATAGAAAGTGTGCAAAGACTTGTCTGAGATTTGATGGACATGATAAGACAAAAAGGCTATACACATGCATGCATCATTTGCAAGAGAATTTCCTAAGAGATCTCACCAATTCCGTATGCATGCATAACACATACTTAGGACCAAACAAAACCCATCTATCTTCAGTAAAAAGGACAATGACAATGAATCCATCAAGTCATGTGGACTTCCCAAGTCGAGGAATAATGAAAGTGCGTGTGTTACATGCATAGGCAATCAATAATGCAAATTAAGTTAGGGTGCCCGTGGCTTCGACTGTAGCAAGTTTGCGCGTCCATATTATTTTTTAAAAATGACAAAAAAATGTTAAGTGTAAAAAATATAAGTGTGTAGTATTTTGTCTAATGAATTCAACGATATAATTTTTATACGAAACAAAAATCAAGTTGATCATATAAAAGACAGAAAATTTTGAGTTTATATTCAATGGTTCAGAACTGTTATATCATGTTGAATTTGATTTTTGTTTTGGATAAAAAACATATCGTTGAATTCGTATAAATCATGAAAATACAAATAGAGTAGTGTCAGGTAGCTCATATAGTACTAGCCCATGGGAGTCCAAGTATTTTAAATGAAATTTTAAAACGTTTTAATCCTCAAAATACATATTAGATTTTAAAAAAATTACATATTCAGAATTAACGCATTAAACTCTTTCGAAAAAGATCAATTGTCGATGAGTTTTATCAGTAAATCTTAATTCCATTATTTTTTTCAATGGAATTTTCATAAACAATGAATTCATGACTAAAACAATGAATTATAGACTGTGCTTTAAAAAACAATATAATCTATGTTAAAACAATAAATTTTGGATAATGAATTATGGGATAAAAGAGTGAAAAAAAAAACTATTCAATTGATTAAATCAATGGAATAAACCTGGTGGGCTCCCATGGACTACCAAACTAATAGGTTACATGTTATTTTTTATATAAAAAAATATAAGTGTGTAATATTTCGTCTAATGAATTCAACGATATAATTTTTATACGAAACAAAAATCAAGTTCATCATATAAAAGACATAAAATTTTGAGTTTATATTCAACAATCCAGAATTGTTATATCATGTTGAATTTTATTTTTTAACCTTCCGAAATTTAAAAAAAATAATTATTCAAGACCAGAAAACCACAGCAGCCCCCTCTTATCTCAAAGTTAGCGCCAAAAACATGTGGTGCTCTTAAAAAATGTGCAATTATGAGCGACAATATCAAGAAATGCTTCCGTCCACTTGTTCATGTTTCTCTGGAGCTCACTAAGGGATGTGACTCCTGACCCCGATTCTACAAATATCTAACTATTCGTGGAGAGTGACCCTCGTTGTCTTGTTGAGACATCAAAACGCTCAACCTTATGTAAAGTAGCAATCCTCATATTCGGACGAGACGAGGACCCAGCAGTAAAAGTTATTATAGTATTTTTTTTTTCCTAATTTTAATCATAGATGTGTAGTCTATTTAACGAATTGAAAATCACACGGCTTCAAAGGAAAAACAGGAATATTTGGGAAAAAAAAAATGATGCCTAAATGAAGAACACTTATCATGTCATCGTATGTTGGTCATTGTTTTCAGTTTCAAAGCTTGTTTCGACAAGTGAATCTTGTTAGTAATAGACTAATAGTAAAAGGTTGATGGGTTGTGGTTATCAGCTTAAATAAACATTTTTTTTTTTAATATGGAGAAAGGGTATGGAGAAGTTCAAACTCTAAACCTCTATGAGATATTTACTACGCACGTGAGTGTCATCTAAGGTACTAGTAGTTCTCAACTTAAATAAAGACTTGAAGCTTCCTTTAATGTCTTCAAAGGACACCAAAATTTCATTCAATGTTTAAACAACCCATACAACATTTGTGTATCTTCATTATGACAAATGGGTACATATTTTAACACACCCACCAAACAAAAACCACAGATATGGAAGTTTCTTAATTCTCATCTGCTACTCATCCTTACTTCTGAGCTGCTAGGCAATAGTACAAACAGCAGGCAGATTCATAAATTGCTCAATTATTCCCTGAAGAGGAAAAATAGGAAAAAAGAAGAGTCCTTATCGGACTTTAAAATTGGGCATTTTTCCAAAGTAGTAAACATCATTACCTACCCCACTACTCACTAATGTTAATTACCTAATTCAGTCCATGTCCATCTCTTTCCAGCGACCATAATATAATGCTCGAAATCATTCAAAAGGGTGACTAATATAAAGTTTGTAATTATTTCACTTTACATCATAATGCACTCATATATTTGGCTTTTCCAAGCACGAGAAAGATTTACAGGATTTACTTGAGCCATGTGAAAGCAATATAAATCTTGTCACCTCAAATAATATACAAGTTGGAACCGACTAATTGCATGACCAATAAGCTTTGCACCTTGAAATAGTGTTCCCTTGTTTAAGCAAAATGTGAGTTTCTGCAAGAAAAGTAGCATTTGAAGGACTTAGTGATAGGGAAAGGAGAGGAAAAATAAATATAAAAGAGACAGAATGGGTTTGCTGTTCCTTTCCCTCATAAATAATCAGGAAAAAATGAAATGAGGATACAAATAGAATGCACGTACTGTACAAATTGTACCAGGAAAGCCGTTTTCGAGAACTTAGCCCCATGCCATCGAGCAAGCATAATTGACCACCAATTTTCCATCAAAACCAAAATTCTGAAATTTGCCATAAGGCTCAAATCCAATTAGTTTAACCATATAAAACAAAGCAGGGATCTAACTCAACTCTGTTCTGCTCAATTAGGAGAACCTGAGGAAGTATTAACAAAAAAAGGAAAAGGAAAAAAGGAAGAAAGAGTGGTTGAACAGTAACCATCACTAACCATCCAATGAGGGAAACTGAACACACTATTATGCTCTAGAAAGTCGAAATAACTCTTGCGATGATATCTTAAGTATGTATTGCGGAAATCAAATAATTACATTCGAAACACGACAGTTCAAAATTAAGTAGAGGACACCATTCAGCCAATTTAGGATCAAGTTCCATCTGCCCACCCGAACCCCAAAAATGCCAGCCAATTTAAGCAATTACCATATAATTCCAAATACCCCAAGCATTTACAGCAAATTAGATGCATATTATTAATTGGGGCCTGGGGGAAAAGGACATTGCATCATTTTCAATGTCAGCAGAAGATATTTCCCCTTTTAAGAAGTATATGCTATAGAAGTGCAGGTATCAGTGCTGTTAATTTTGGATTATATCTTGGGAAAGAGACTTTTGATGTCATCGGTTTTCTTGTCCACTGCCCGAATGTCATATGAGCCCAGTGATTGCTCAAGGGTGCCATTAGTTCATAGCATTTTTTCCACAAGATACACGGAGAACGAATCGGTAGCAGCAACAAACCTATAACTTAGCTAAGCATATAACTATTTACAACTAAAAAAAAATGAAAATCAAATAGTTACGGCTACTTACATTATATAGATCAATCACCAACTCATCAGGGTTTGGTGAGAATGCACTGTTGACATATACAAACTACAGAAAAGAGAGAGTAAATATTGAGATCAATACTCTGAATCCTAATGCCAAAGTATTTTAACAAATAACCTTAAAAAAATATCAACTACCAATGTCTCCCGGTGAAGTTGCCGAAGTAGAAAGTCAATCACCTTAGCGAACTTATCTGTTCCAGCTATCTGCCACATCAAAGAATCCTTATGGGTGTATGTTAATTCATATGATAACAATCCTGAACCACAGGCACAACAAATGGCCAGAGGTCAAGGTTCTCGCAAGTTAAACCAGCGAGTATTATATTAACCACAAAATCTAAGACCTCAATTACGTTATTGCACAATAGCTTTTAGATTTCTCTTTCATGAAATAATTCATGCATAAAGTAGAAATTGTGTATCAGGCAAACAATGTGTTATTACAGTTGAATGTTCCTAAAGAAAAGGTACCTTACAACCGTAATTTGTCAAGTAAACTAAATGAAACTTCAACTTTAGATCCAAAATCATAGAAAATACATATAAAATCGCTTCATTGTCAAAAAGATGCATAATTTGAATTCAATGCTGAAGCTGACTCTTAAACTATATCATCATTATTATACACACTGAGAAGTGAGAAGATGATTTCAGTAACTAACTTCTATATCAGAGGTAAAGAACGAACATATCCATCCAGTTATGCACATATATGTGGCATCAAAATGCTTAAAAATCTAATTAGAGAAAGAAATAAAATCTTCAATTCCAAAAAAAATATTGCTTTTGTCTAATGATGCTTTATTTAATAACAATATCCTTGGAAATAAAGCTTAAATTTTACACTGAAACAAACACAGAGCCATGCCAAAGACAAACTATGTCTGCTACTCTTACACCACATTCCCCCCCCCCCCCCCCCAATCCTCCAGGCAAAGGGCAGAGACACAGACGTGTACCCGCATGTTGACTCAATCATGCAAAATCATTTGAACAGGCATGAGTATCTAAATTAACTTAGGTTTAATTGAAATTTCAACTGAAAATTTTGGTTGTAAACATGTACAATAAAGTGAGAAACTTTCATGGACACAAGGCAGTTGTTGATGTTCTTATTTAACTATAAATATGCAAAAACTCTACAAATAAAAGTGCCACCAGTTTTCATATATGCAATACAAGTGAAACTTATGTACCTTAAACTTAGCTTGCTTAAGTATAGGAGCATCCCCAGTAGCTCTCAAATGAACAACCACTGCATCAAATTGGATGCAGTTGATCAACATCAGTGGGCTCAAAAGTACCCATTGACCAAAACCAATAAGAAAGTTAAGTAGAAAGCCATGAGCAAGAAGTAAATATTCAACTCACCTTTTTGGACTAAATTTGGTGACTCCATAGACATTGTTGCCCTGCAAGAATACCGTTAAATAACGAACTCAGTTGATATTTTTTGAGAAAATGGAACCTCTCCAAGGCCCACATTGAACTTACAATGACAGAGTACACCACAGATTTTGGCAACCACCACTAATAGTTAAATAGAACTTGCATGGTTGCACCACAGGGGATTTGTTGTTGGTCAATTGTCACAAAGAGGGTTCTGCAATTCTTTAAAAATAACTAATCCAATAATCAAACAAGTGAGATACACTTAATCTATTAAATTATCTGAAGTTTTAATCAACAACCATGCCTGGCCTCAACAATAGGGCTGGAATGAGTTGAGCATCTTAGGCTCTATCCATATCACCTTGAATGGATGATTGGCTCAGTCTATTCTTTTAACATAAACCAAGAAGGGTCAAGCTAGATGTTATGCTCAGTTGGTAAAAAGCAAGAAACGAGTGAGAGTATTGCTCGTCTTTGTTCCTGGTATTTTTCTTGATTAACTAATTTTGCATAATTATAGAATGATTTCTTTTGATATTATTTGACAGTGGAGCTTTAAATGGAATGAAGGAAAGAGAAGAATCCATGTAAATTCCATTCAATTTATCTTATGAAGGCTTTCATGATGATGATGATTACACCAATGAGAGGCCAGCAGGCCATAACATCTTGCACTGGCCTAATTGACAAGGCCATCAACATCTGAGGAGTCAGAAAAGAATCACATATCTTTTAGGCCCAATGCAACCTAGATTTTTATATGCTTACACCACTAATATGTTGAAATGTCACAATCTATTAGCCATTATCTTTGACTCTCACATTTGTTAAGGTCATGTACTAGGATTTTGAGCATATTGGACCTGCTTATTGAGAGGGAGAAGGATATCACACGATACAAATTCCGTATCATGGTACTGGCCAGAATTTTGTATTGCACGATTTCTGCATCTCTCAGTTGCATAGAAATCATGAGGATGATTCCAATGCATCCCAAAAGAGGAAAAACCCAGAAAGAAAGTGGAATATTTTCACTTGCACTAGTGAAAAGCACACGACAGGAACTTTGAACATAAATTTTCACTAGACATTGTATCCATAAGAAACGCTCAAAACTTTCCTTTCAATGAGTACTATGCCATATTATTAAACCAACAGAAATAAATGGAGAAGTAAAATAACACTATAGCAAAGGAACCTATAATGAACCAATAAAGTAACAATAACACCCTACATAACACAATTCAAACCTGTTCGTAAGGTAAAACAACTAAAAACTAAAAGGAAAAAAAGAAGAAGAAGAAAACCAATGACCAATACCCACCACAATCCCAACCAAATCAGACCAGAACAACATGGAACAACCCAACGAGGAAAAAGAAAATTTAGCACCTCCAATAACAAATTTTCTCTGAAGTGATAAACAAATTATTTCTAAAGCCAATCAAGATAGTGGAATATGATTTTACAACTCATAATAATAATAACAATAATATCCAATTCCTCAAAACAAAGTAGTGCATTCATATGGAGACCAATGTAGCAAGATCATCGATATATACCTTGATTGTACAGAGGCAAATAATCAGAACAGAGATTAGTTAGCTTCTCCTCCAATTTCTTGGGTACAGAGGCAAATAATCAGAACAGAGATTAGTTAGCTTCTCTTCCAATTTCTTGCCTCATCTACTTACAAAATAGAGAATTATAAAGTTGCTTTCAGGGTAATTGTGATTTGTCGGAGTAACAGAAAGCTTAGCTGAGGGTGAGAGATAAACCTCGATCTGAAGGAGACAAATAGACGAGATAGAGAAAAAAGAGAGAGAGATTCCTTCCGGCTTCCGCTGAAAAAGATACGAAATCAAGAGTCTTTTCTATCCAGAGTTCGTGCCCTAGGGAGAGTTATTGGGGGCTGATGTAGCATTTTAAGGAAAAATTAAGGATAAATCCCTTATTGGAAAGTTTTGTTTCAATAGGGACACTCTTAAAAATCTTATTTCATAAAATCCATATAGTTTGAACTAATATTTTAAGAAGAACAAAAAGTTAAAATATATGGTTTTATTGTCTAAAATACTCTTATCTTCATCCTCAAACATGACACATGTCTCCTACACATGATTCATATTAGATCTTCGTCAGAAGCTTTGTCTACGTTGCCGGAAGCTTTGTTTCCGCCCCTCATGGCTTATTCGAGAGTTCTATGGCATTTTTTAGTGATTTTTCAACCGGATTTTTGTTGTGTTCGAACTAGACCTACTCATACTCACCACGAGACTTATAGATCTTGTTGTTTTCCTTCGATCTGTCATCACATCATTATTTCGTCAGTTTCTGTGGTGATTTTCATTGTTTTTTGGTTCTGATGTGAGATCTGCAGACTGCAGGTGATATGTTATCTGTTTCGATTAATTTGATATCTGTCATTATGTTATCTGTTTTGTTAAAATGTTATTTGTCCTTGATGAAATGTTACCTGTTTGAAGTTTCAAAAGGACCAAAATCGATAACATATCATAACAGATCCAAAACAGATACAATATCTGCATATTCATATTCGATTTCAGAAGAATATTGGCAGATACTAAACATATATAATATTGACAGATACAAAACATATATAATATCATATACGAAACAGATATAATATATGTAGATTAAATCCGATTTTAGATGAAAAAAAAGTTCGAAAAAGCAATAAAACCTCAAAGGTGATGAGCCTCGGTCTGTGGAGTTGATTGGAGATGTTGATGGTCGCCGACGTTGGCCGTATTGGCCGGATCTAGCTCTTTTTCAAATGGTGACTGTGATTTCACGAAGCTTTTTCGGCTACTCAAGTGCTTTTCTACTGTTGGTGATGACTGGACTTTGATCGGGCTGACCTAGAGCTTCATTTCGATAGTTCGTTCATCGAAAATGATGGCCGGCGACCAACTTCCGATATGGTGGCGCAAGGAAGAAGAAAGAGGAATAAGAAGAAAGGAGGAGCAAGATGAAGGAGAGAGCGTATTTTGGTAAGTTGTTATGCTTTGTCCTTTTTTCTAAAGGTTTTTTTAGATTGTCCTTGTTGGAATACAACTTTTAAGTTTTGTCCTTATGGATAAAGACCCCGTTTTTTAACTACTGTAAGTCCTTATTATTTTTAAAAATAATATAAAATGATCAAAATTGCTACAGCGGGGGCTACTGTAATTTGATGTACAACAGCCCCCATTAACTTTGCCCTAGGACGTATCAGAGAGGAACAACAGAGTTCTTCCAACTTCCAAGTCCCGAAAAAGCGTCCGTGAAGTCTGGCAACGTCGAGGAGAGTTTAGCGACTACAACACTAACACTAAGCCAACAAAAATCTCACCAAACACCTATTTGGATGCAGTCACATCAACAAAACACAAATCTCAATATAACCACATCAACAAAACACAAATCTCAATATAACCACATCAACAAAACACAAATTCCTATACATTATCCCTTCCTACCTAACTTAGAGGCCAACAACATTCCATGTCGCTAGTTATCCCCAACAAAACTACCCGAAAACACAAAATCCTAATACAACCACATCAGCAAAACACGTCTCCCAATATAGTCACGTCAACAAAACACGTATTACAATATATCCACATCAACAAAACACAAAATCCAATACACTTTTGTTGGCCCAACAAAATTTTACCATTGTGATTGCATATCTTGTTCTGCTCTAAGGATAAACGACCGCTGACGTTGTCAAGCATGGAAAGTCATTTTGATTTGATTGACATTATTTGCCCCACACCCCAATTTAAACAAACCCCACTCAAAAATATAACAATTATGAGTTCACCTCATTTTATATTTTTTTTTCAAGTACACCCCAACCCCTTTGCTCCACCACCACCAGGGCGTCAACCATCTCCTCCATTATCGTCATTGAAAATGAATGAGTTTGCTGACAAAATTGGAGATATTGAAAGGATAAGAGGAAAAACTATCAAGAAAATGAGTCAAAGAAAACCCGGTGACAAGTACTGTGTCCCCAACTTCAAACTTCTCAGACTTGTCAACTGATCCACCAGGAGTAATAGCATCAATAGATGTCCCGCCATCTCTTCCCTTGGCAAATTTGCGTGGAGGCTGAGCCAGGGGAGGAGGAGAAAGAGGTTGAGCTGGAGGATAATGAGGTCTTCTTGGAGTTTAAGTCGGAGGAGGAGAAAGGAAGAATGAGAGAATGATTTGGGGTAGGTAAAGGAGAGAAGAGGGAAAGGATTTGGGGAATTTAGGGTTAAGAATGGTAGGGTCAAGTGGGGGTGTTGATAGATTAGGATTTTTGCAAGTTAATGGGATGTACTTGGTAAAATGGGAGGTGGAAATAAGGTTATTTTTTGGTTTTTGTTGTTCTTTTCTTCTCTTTGAGTTTTTTCTAAAGTTTGTTAAAAAATAATAGTAGAAAAATACTCTTTGCATCATAATCTTAAAAATCCTACATCAAACCTTATAATCTAAAGGTTGAAATTTTTTGACATTCAACTCGTACGACAAAGATTATACCAATGATTTATAATACATAGTAAATTAATATATTTAAATATATAGTATATAAATATATATGAATTCTCAAATAAGGCTTTAAAGTAAGAGTGTAAAATAATGGTCACTTTGTAATGGTGTAGATGAGTGAAATGACAAGCGGATATGAATAATTCTCATAAAAGGGTCTAAAGTAAGGGGTTTATGTTTGCACCATTGATTTGAAACATGTGAGATTCAAAGCAATAGGTCCACTTGTAATTTCACTCATCCACACCATTAAAAAGTGACTCTTACACTATTACTTTAGACTCTCATATAACTTTAACAACCAAAATATCATTTTAAGCTCAAAAATCATCACGCCAAGAGGGTGGTAAATGAGGTGCTAAAATAGCAATTTAGGTGGTGGAGTGCTAAACTTAGCACTTTTGAAAAGAATGAGAGAGGGGGATATCAATGGAGGGAAATGTAGTTATGAATGGAGATGGAGGGTCTTAAATGGGGCTTGGCCCAAAAAATCATTTAGCAACTCATTTTAGCGCCTTGGGTTGGAATCAATAAACCATACTACCATACTATTACACTATACAAGTTGTCAAAATAGGGTTCTAGCACCTTGGGTTGGATGTTGGAGTTGCCTTGTGTCAATCATCTTGAGCTTTGTCTAACATATATTTAACTTGCATTTTCTTTAACCTTGGTCGATTGAAGTTGCTTTGATCGATATGCTCAAACCAACCTATTTGGTTAAAAGGGTCTCATCCTTGAGTTACATTCCTTGTATTTTTATTTGGTTAGAAGATCCGTCGATGCTAAATTATGAGAATAAGAGGTTTGATATGATGATGATCATGTGTGTGTTTAGGTGTGTTAGGACTTGCTATCAATGCAAATATTTTGATATGAGATTGCACCAAATCTGACCTGTCACCAAATGAGCTGTGTGTAGTCTGAGAACACAAAATGTTGGTTTGATGTTACCTTCCTCAAATGGGTTTAGAATTTAATTTGTGTCAAATGAGAAAAGCAGGAAAGAGAAGGCTAACACCGGAATGAGAACACTTCTATTAACAAAATGAAAAACAAAATATCTCATGAATGTATTAGGATTTTCATTGAGAATACATCTTGAAATATATGAAAGAACGTGCTTTTACAAGCTAAACCAAACATAGCCGAGGAGGCTACAGTCACAAAGGCTTGAAAGTAAATAAATGATTAAAGACAATTGACCAGAGTCATGCTAAGAAAGCAGTAAAGTTTTGTAGATGCGGAGTCTGTGTTTGACGCAAGGTGATTGTGAATCTCTCTTCTTCTTCTTATAGTCTCTATGGTCTTTAGTGATAACCATCATCTCCTGTTTCCCTGGCACGATCCTAACATGATTCGTTGTGACATATTATGGGAAACTGTCTTCTTTCTTGTTACTTGAGTTTTTGGGTCAAAAGTCTTCATAACCCCAACATCCTCAAAGTAATGGGGATTATGGTGAAAGTCTCAGGTTGTGTCCCTTGTTCAATGTGAATATGGGAACACTAGGAACATGTAGCTTGCTCCACTCTCTTAGAATGTAGGTCTTATGTTGGTTGTTGAGGGAAAGTATTTGACGATTGCCATTTGTTAATGCTCTTGTTTGCTCGGACGTGAGAATGTATTTTCTTACTCAAAGTGTTGGATGAAAATGGTTATGACCTATGGTTATCATACTATTGCCAAAAACATGCCTAAGACAAGTTAGGCAAGTGTAGGTTGCAAGCTCTGTATTTTCCTGAACTCTGTTGAACTTATGCAACTAAAATATCTCTCATTTAATAACAACCTGCTTAACAACAGGAGAAACAGTTGTAACATGAACTCCTTGTATTTTAGCCTTTTCGGACATGCTTCTTCAAACAACATTGATTTTCAACAATTAATCCCTGGATTTTAGCTCCAATAGAACCAGATTATATACAAAACGAACAAATATTAATATAAAATCTTCTTATTCTTGTCACATGTTTGCTGGTGATTGGATGTCCTCAACTATTGGTGGGTCCCACGGCACCACATGTTATCAGGTGACTAGAGGTCACTTTTGATACAAACAAGATGATAATTTTGCCATAAAAAGGAAAAAGGTCAAGAATTTCTATGCATCTTATAAAATTCATTTGACCTAAACCGGTAACTAAGGGTGTTCATTGGATAGTGAAACCCGGACCGACCCGATGATTATCGGGCTGACCCGATAATATTTTTATGGGATTGGCTAAGACCCAGACCGAAAGCATTTATATCAGATGGGGTCCTGTTTTTGCCATTTTTTGGTTTTCGGGTAACCCGACAACCCGAATAAAAAATTTGAAATGAAAGAGTTTTCGTAGCTTACATGTAGACCTGTACAAAAAGATAATATTGATATAAATATGTATACTATTATAGAGATGGCTGTGTACTTATGAGATGACAGAAGAATCACGAATATAGCTTTAAATTTTTTATTTTATTTCAATAGCTTACTTGTAGTCTTGTATAAAGGTAATGTTGACAGGTATATACATAATTATAAAGATGGTGTGATATGACAAATCAACCATGATGATGTGACCACAATGAATAAAAAAATAATAAATTCGATTTGTATCAATTGCAAGATTAGACAGAGGCTTAAAGGTGCATTGAGAGGACAAACATTGACTTTGATAAAATCATGGTTAAAATATTATATATGTCCTTGGACTATCACGTTTTTCTCGATTATGTCCTTAAACTATAAAATTTCTACATTCTATCCTTAAACTATTGTTTTGCACATCATTTCTATCCTAAAGAGCATTTGAATTGGTGCTATTTTTGCTAGGCCAACAAAAATGTATGAGATTTTCAGTTTTGTTGATGTGACTGTATTGGGAGACGTGTTTTATTGATGTGGTTGTATTGAGATTTTGTGTTTTGATGTAGTTTTGTTGTGAACAATATGAAGGCATGAGATTTTGTTGGCTTCCATGGTGAGTGAAAATGAATAATGTATAGGAATTTGTGTTTTGTTTATATGGTTATATTGAGAGACGTGTATTGAGAGACGTGTGTTGTTGATTTGGTTGTATTAATAGACGTGCTTGACTTGACTTTTTGTGTAATAGAGGTGAAACCTAATATTGATTTTTGTTGGGTCATTAAACTTGCACCATTGCAAGTACCTAGCTTTCGGGTGTTGACTCTGGTGAAAATGCTGACGTAGGGCTCCGCATCGGGCCGGGCCCCCCGAGAATATGAGGCCCCAACCCGGCCCGGCTCGGGCCCTAAAGGCTCGGGCTTTTGGGTCGGGCCTCGGGCCGGGCCTGAATTTTTTACTATATAATATTTATATATGTATTATTTAAGGAAAATGTATTATATATATGCATATGTGTAATATATACGTATTATGTATATATATACACATACATTACAATAATATATATATATATATACACATATATATACATTAGATATGTATATGTAATAATGTAAATGTATATATATGCAGACAGTGCACTGTCTGCATATGTATATATATTATATACACAAACAGTGAACATTGCACTGTATGTGTATATATATATGTATATATATATATATATATAATATGTAAATATATACATATTATATATGAGGAATTCTCTTATAAGTACTCAAAGTAAGGACTTAAAATAAGTACACATGTTTTCACCATTGATTTAAAATATATGGGACCCAAAATAATGGGTCTCACTAGTCATTTCTCTTAAATCAATGGTCAAAAAGCTATACTTATTTTAAGTCTTTACTTTGAGTACTTATAGGAGAATTCCTGTATTTTATATATATATAAATATATAATGTCTGGTTTGGGTCGGACTGGGCTTGGGCCGGGCCAAAATTGGCCCGAAGTATCAGGCTTCGGGCCGGGCCCCAAAAATGGAGCCCAAGCCCGTCTAATTTCAAGCCAGGCCAGGCTTTGGCCTACAGACCTGGATCAGGCTTAGGCCCGCGGGCCAAATGGTGACTACTATGTTGACGTGACATTCATGTGTATAAAAAATAAAAATAAAAAATAACTTTTATTCATTAAATTTACACCAGTCAAATAAAAAAAATCAAAAATAAAAAATCAACCTAAAATCATATTGACTGTGTAGGCGGTGGGCATGGCCATGGATTCGACGCCACCGACGAGCTCATACGCGGCCAAGCAAGATTCTCTCAGAGTAGCTATGCCGCCGAAGCCGCTGAATGTAAGCGCCATGGTTTGAGCTTCACTTGCCCTTCGCAGATTCTCTCGAAGCAGCTTTGGTCCCTTTAATTTTAACGCCTCTCTCCAGAATTTGCTTAGAAATCACTTCACAACAGTGGATTCAGACGTGATTCGAGCAGCAGGAGAGTCATTTTCTCCAATTTTCTCTTAATTGGAACAGGTCTTGGTAGCAAGCAACGGTGGCTCAACTCCTATTCTTCCTCTGTAAAAGAAAAGAGAGATTGCAAAGCCAAGTGACCCCCAAATTAATGAAATGACCAAAAACCCAACCTTGTTTATCCTAAAAGGCTTTGATTTGATGGATCTATAGATCTAACGCGTTCAACCCACATGTATTGCTATGTTGCCTTTAGATCTCCATCATTTTTATTCGATTTTTGATTCGACAGCTGAGTGGTTCTTGCCAAGCTAGAGCCGTGTTCGGTTCTTGTGTTAAGCTTGGTGGGTTTAGGGGGTGTACCCACTTGCTTCGTCGGGATCGGCTT